>NC_060087.1:3680530-3983560 GCF_922984935.1 Meles meles
TTCAAATTAAAACCACATTGAGATACCACCTGACACCAGTTAGAATGGCCAAGATTAGCAAGACAGGAAACAACGTGTGTTGGAGAGGATGTGGAGAAAGGGGAACCCTCTTCCACTGTTGGTGGGAATGCAAGTTAGTGCAGCCACTTTGGAGAACAGTGTGGAGATTCCGGAAGAAATTAAAAATAGAGCCTCCCTATTACCCTGCAATTGCACTGCTGGGTATTTACCCCAAAGATACAGATGTAGTGAAAAGAAGGGCCATCTGTACCCCTATGTTCATAGCAACAATGGGCACAGTCGCCAAACTGTGGAAAGAACCAAGATGCCCTTCAACGGACGAATGGATAAGGAAGATGTGGTCCATATACACGATGAAGTATGATGCCTCCAACAGAAAGGATGAATACCCAACTTTTGTAGCAACATGGACAGGACTGGAAGAAATTATGCTGAGCGAAATAAGTTAAGCAGAGAGAGTAATTATCATATGGTTTCACTTACTTGTGGAGCATAAGGAATAACATGGAGGACACTGGGAAATGGGGAGGAGAAGAGAGTTGAGGGAAATGAGAGGGGGAGATGAGCCATGAGAGACTGTGGACTCTGAGAAACAAACTGAGGGTTTTGGAGGGGAGGAGGGTGGGAGGTTGGGGGAGCCTGGTGGTGGGTATTAAGGAGGGCACGTATTACATGGAGCACTGGGTGTGGGGCATAAACAATGAATTCTGGAACACTGAAAAAAAATAAAATGAAATTTAAAAAAAACTGGTCTCCTTTTAAGCTTATTTATCTTAGAACTTAAAAGTATTAGTTTTATTTTTTTTAAGATTTTATTTATTTATTTGACAGACAGCAGAAGCAGGCAGAGCATCAGGCAGATAGAAAGGTAGAAGCGGGCTCCCCGGTGACCAAGAAGCCAGATAGAGGACTCCATCCCAGGACTGAGGGATCAAGACCTGAGCTGAAGGCAGACGCTTAACTGACTGAGCCACCCAGGGACCCTTAAAAGTGTTAATTTTAGAAAAAAAAGGTTCATTTTTCAACAAGCTGACAAAGGGGTCTCCCATCCTCACACACATACCCCAAACATTCATGGTTAAGAACCCTTGACTCACGGCCAAACTGTTGACACGACCTGGCTCGTGGAGGTGAAGGGACCAGCTCTCATGACCTGGTGCATACAGCAAAGGTTACAGCACAGCTCTCTGCTGGTGGAGAAGGTGAATGTGGTTGGGTGAATGAAGACCATCTACTCAACTATTTTGTACGAGCATTTCTGGCTCTTCCTCTCTCCCTTGGGAAGACCTGCCCTTAGCATCAGTCCACCATGGAAATAAATGACCCTTCCCTCCACCTGCAGAGGTCTCCCTTGGCTCTGGTCATATCCACCCAGGTGAAGGACGTCTTCCTGGTCACCTCTCCCTGGGCACGTTTGGTACAACCTGAGACTGTGTCATCTTAGCCTTCCTAAAACCCAAACCTATGCCCACAACAAGTGGTTAATAGGAACATTTCAGCTTCTCTCATCCAGGAACCAAAACACCTATGCGTGCCCCTTGTGTAGGTGGAGGGCGCTGGACGGTGGGAGTCACCTGCAAGACCAAGGCACCTCTAACCTCCACAGAGACTCCAGCAAGCACATGGTCTTTCCCTCTCTGAACCAAGCCCCTTAAATTTCAAACCTACAACTTGACAAATAAAGGAATGCTAAATTGGCTGCTGTGTGCTCAGGGAGAGTTCCTTCTCTGAAGCCATGAGAAAGAAAGCCAGTGATAAACAGAATTGATAGAACCCTGCATCACTCCGCTGTTTCTCCACCCCTGTCCTCCAACCCCCATGCTCCATGTCTCAGAGAAAAGACCAGGAAAGTCTCAATACTATATGATCTCCAGAGTATTTCATAACAAATGGCAAAATCCTGAAACTCTAAATGGGTAGATGTCTCTCTCCTATATGGGCATTCCTTTTGATCCCTTTTGAATTTCAAAACTCCTGGTGTTTCTTAACTATACATTTGGGAAGATTTCTTTTTCTCAGGCCCCTCCTTCTCTATACAGAAGGATATAAAAAGGTTGGTTCTTTTTTTTTTTTTTTTCCCACTACGGTAATCAGATGTCACAGATTTTCTGCAATTAATGCTTTCCTTGGCTATTTTCAGACCTCCTATTAAGAGCTATTCTCTTACCGTAGCCTATTCCTCCGAACCCAATTAAACCCAATTAAATCCTCTGCCACAATAGTTCTATTTCCCCCATGTTTAATTATCTCTTAACAAGTCTGTTACTGCATGTTTTCAATTGGCCACCGCAGACGGTGCCACTGAGAGGACGCAGTGCACACAGCTATGAAGTCTGGATGTGAAATTGTCACCTGGCAAACTCCCCCGAGTGGAAAGGTACCAAGACGGAAGGTTCCATTTTATTTTAAGAGCTTCTCCTGCAACTCCAAATATGAGCGCCCTATCGGCTAGTCGCGTAAAAAGGCCCTAAAACAACAAATAGAAAACAACTCGCCTCGATGAAGTACGTCCTTTGAATTAACTAGGTCACTGGGAAAATGTGCTGAATTTATGCAGCCCAGATAACTGACTTCAATATGTATTAGCAAATAAGCTTTATGTGTGTGTGCATCGGTGTGTACACATTGGTGTGCGTGTATAGACATTAGCCGCTTCCCGAAGCTTTGTACAGACTAGATTCAAATTACAAGCCCCACCCCCAATCAGGACATTTTTGGTGTTAAATTTCATCTCACCGATTAAAAGCTTACAGAAATACACGAAGGACTATTTAAAAAATTCATCAGCTGTAAGGATATTCTAAAAGAGCCAGCTTAGGAAGCCAAAGCTCATAAAAAAGCAAAGGAAAATCAGAAAAGGCAGGATAGAGACATAGCTCCCCATCAGAAACGCTCTGGGTTTTCGGATCCCGGAAAGGGACCTCAAAGGAGGAGAGACCGCAGGTATCTCCAGCAGAGAGGGGGAAGAAATCAGTCAGGTCTCCCCAAATCAGTAATTCGAGAAGGAGACTGAGGAAGATCATGCCACAGTGTTAATTCTAAACGTCAGCACTGCATGGTTTTAATGAGTTCGCTTCTCCGAGGATAAAAGGAACTCAAAAAGAAACACTTGAGGAACTCAGCAGCATCTTGCTGGTGAACATGCAGGCCTACAACCTGTCTGATGGATCAGGTAGAAGGTCCACTGAAGAAAGGTAGATGAGACTGGCTGCAAAAGGTAGGGAAAGTGGTCTATGGATCATGGCCAACATTCATGTGTAGGAACTCAGTCCTTCCCACCGTAACAGCTTGGGAAAGAGCAGGTCATAATGAAAGAAAATTTTGCTCCAATACAAGCATCCTTGAGCGCTGAGCAAATTTCTGGCACCAGTAATGATGTCCCTGGCCCCTGACTGAAAGGAGCTCACAGAATGAGACCAGAGGAGTGCTCGGAGCTCCTGTGTGAGGCCACTTAGGATGAACGCCAGGGAAATGCAAACGGAGAAAATTATATTTAATTCAACCTCATGTGCGGTCACCAAAACAGGAGAAAGTGGAACAATTATGTTGGAACCACGCCATGGACCATGCACAATGGGCTTCCCGTAGGATAGGCAAAGCACTCCAAAACAAGAACGTTCTGTGACTTCAGTTAAAGGCCAGGGGTTGGTGGGGGGGATGTGGAGAGAAGGAAAACAACCAGAAAATAGAAAGCTTTTGAGAGAAAACATTAGGTCATTTTTAAGTGATTAGAGACTTTCTCTAAAGAACACATCACATAATAGAGGGGACAAAAATGTGACTGAGTGATGAAATTTGCTCAAGGTGCATTCTTCATTTACGTTTTCAACGGAAAGCAGTGTGTCTCGATGAAGGGAACAGTGGATGGGATTTTTAAGTCAAAGCAATGATCTGTGCTGCTCTAGACCCGTGGTTTTCAAATTTGACCTTTTGAATCCTTGGAGAACACTGAAAAATCCCACTGTATGGGTGGCACCCAGGACCCAGTGGGCCAGAGTCTCTGGGGGAAGGAGGCACAGATACCAGGTATCTCTGAAATTCTGCAGGCCATGCTAAGGGCCCGCCAAATTTGCAAAATGGTGCTGTTTCTGATGGGGTTCCTCATCCACACGTGCCATGCGATTGGTGCCTTTTATTAGCTTCAGCTTTTAGAGAAACTGTGTGTCCACAAAGACCCGCACGAAGTCCTAAAACCCAAGCTATGAGCATCATTCAAACAAGGTCAGTAACACCAACCAGCAAATCCCAGTGCCAATACACACCAGCCCCACCGTCACGCCATGACCACACCTGTCTCGGGAGATTTATTATATACTGATATGTTATTTCTGGATGCTATCTAACATTTTTTCTATAGGCAACCACTGCCCTGTAGGCCTCTTCCCTCCTCCCATCCCAGTAGGGGCCCACACTATGTTGGGGTATATCACTCTCCACTATGAGCATTATCGTAAGCAGGTGATTCATAGTGACTCTTGAACCGAGCTCTGTACTCTGTAAAGTCTCCTTCCCGGAATAATCTGTTCTCTCCGGAGACAGTAACAGCCTCGGGTTTTCATTTTCATGCTTTTTCTGTACCTACTGTTCCATTTTTCTAAATGCTCCCACAAAACTGTACCCATCCCAAGTACTATTTGTACAGGGTCAAATGCCTCTTTCCTTTTATTTTATTTTTTTTTTCATCCAGATCTGTCTCTTTAGGATCCTTTTTGTCCCAACGTGCACCCAGCGCTCCTCTGGGACCCAATCCCTTCCACCATCTTCCACTAAGTCCATTTCGTTTTCTTGGAAACCATGGCTTTCCGTGTTATTTACTCTGCTGTTTGAAGGAAGACATACTCACACAGCTTTCTGAGGAGGAGGGCATGAAACAAAACTTTCAAGACCCTGCAGGAGTAAAAATTCTTTACTCAGACTTCACCTTGACAGTTTGGTTCAGGATAGACGTCTATCTTGCCAATTCATTTTTCTTACAGCTGCTAAAGGGATTCTCTGTCTCCGAACCTTCACTAAAGATCTGGAAGGGTCCCATGGCGTTTTAACTCTGGATTATTTATGGGTTGTGGTCTTTGTTTATCTGCTTCTCCGACTGGTCTGAGGATCCCAACCTCTCAGCTTCTCCTTCACGGAAATCCCAGGACACGGTGCTTGGGAGTAATTTTCATTCCATTCACCTACTGGACATCCAGGGGCATCCCCACAAAATCAGGAAGCTCAGGTCTTTTAATGTTAAGGGAAAATCAAATTACTTAGAACTCTTTTCTACCCCTTTTCTGAATCACTGAGTATATCCTGGATTGACGTTTAATTTTCCTTTTTCTCTATCACACTCTCATTAGGGAAAATAGACGGGAAATAGACTCCTATTTATTTTTTCATCCGAGTTTTAAAAGCGTGCCCATTATGTCACTTTTTCATAGGATCCTCATTTGTTTTTTTAAGGATCAATATATCGGTTATAGATTAGAGATGTCTTGGCTGTGTTTTCTGTTTAATGCTTTGTGTGCTGATCCCGATAACCCTTTTTCATTGGCTATCTTGAAGCTCTCTTACTGAAGGTTTTTCATTAGAATATGTAGGAGTAAGACTATTTTTTTTCTTTTTTTTTATTAATTAATTTATTTATTTTTTCAGCATAACAGTATTCATTGATTTTGCACCACACCCATGCTCCATGCAGTACGTGCCCTCCCTATTACCCACCACCTGGTTCCCCCAACTTCCCACCGCCCCCCCCGCCCCTTCAAAACCCTCAGGTTGTTTTTCAGAGTCCATAGTCTCTTATGGTTCGCCTCCCCTTCCAATTTCCCTCAACTTCCTTTTCCTCTCCATCTATTTTGGGGGCCCCTGGGTGGCTCAGTTGGTTAACCAACTGCCTTCAGCTCGGGTTATGATCCCAGAGTCCCAGGATCAAGTCCCATATCAGACTCCCTGCTCAGCAGGGAGAGTGTTTCTCCCTCTGACCCTCCCCCTCTCATGCTCTCTCTTTCTCCCACTCTCTCTCTAATAAATAAATAAAATATTTTTTTAAAAAGACTATCTTTTTTATTATTATTATTATTTAAGAATAAGCTCTATGTGGAGGTTTTCAGCAGGTAGACCTTTGTATAATGAAAAAGCAATCTACTCAAAGGGTCTTCAAACGCCTTTTGTGGGATTCTTTTCAGAAAGAACTGCCTGTTCAGCTTCCCCATAAAAGAGAATGTTCCAGTATTGCTTTGTGCAAGTCCGGTGGCTTTTACCCTGGGCAGGGGGAGAGAAAAGGCTGATGAGCCACAGGCAAGCAAACTGTATCCAATTCCCTAGTTTTCAGTCTAAATGCTCAGCGCTCACTCCACTAATCCTCAAGGGCCTGGTGCCTCTTGTTTGGGTTGAATTCCTCCTGAATAAATTTCTTCAGTTTCCTGAGGAGTAGAGCAAAGGGCAGTACTTTGCCACACAGGATGGAAAAAGTGTGGTTCTGCAGAGCTTCAACAGAGCCCAGGGTTTTGGAAGAGATAGCAAGATGGATGCCTGCGTCTAGTCAATCCTGGGTAAAGAGAAACGTGGAAATCTCCACCACCGTGGAAATGATTTATTTTTCTTCCTCTGACAAAAATAGCTCCAGACATAATACAAGAACCGGCACTAACAAATAAACTAGAGAGAAACGGTGGGGTGGGTGAGATCGTGGGCCATTACACCACCGGGAAGCATGGGGCATGGTCTCTACGAGATGCAATTTCATTACCTCCAAGTAAATGCTTTCCAAAGCCATTTAGGACGTAGCTTGATCCAATATATTTCGTGTATTACTGCATTCTTCTTACAGAGCTCGTCATCAAGTATCTCCTTTTCTCTCTCGTTTTCATCTGGCGCAGACACATCTAATACGGCCAGATTAAAATGATTTTTAGATAACTAAGAAATAGAGTGAAGAGTGTGAATTCACACGGAAGAATAAGGTGATCCCAGGAGAGAGGACAATTGTCATGCTTCAAACGCATGACAAAATACATTTGCCAACACTGAGCTTTCAATGTTCCTCAATTAATAGTCTCACTTTCTTCCATCTTGGTCGTCCAATTGGTTCAAGACTGTAAGCTGTGCCCTGCCTATCATATGCTGCCAAAACAGACCCTAATGGCCCCAGTGTTTCCACTTACGCTGGGGTCGCCCATCTAAACCTGAGTAAGAACCTCATGTATATGTTTAGACAACAGGACAGTTGGTGGAACGGACTGTTTGCAGGTCTCCTGACAAAGCTCTAAAGTCAATGAATTTGCGAATATCCTACATGAGAGTGAGCAGTCCCCGAAATCCAATGGAGAAAAGAGCAGAGATGGGCACCGACAAGGGATGGACAATCCCTTGTCAAGGTAGCAGCAACACTAATGTTGACATGGGATGGAAGAAGAACCTCTCTCTCCAACCAGGAGAGCAACCGAGCGGATCCCCCTTCCTTTCCGCAGGGTAAGAAGCACAAAGATGACTTTGAAAAGTACAGCAAAGAAACTACTAAACAGAGTCGCCTATCAAAGAAGAACGTGATACAGCTGTTTTGCAAAAACGCCAGACAGCGCCTTCATTCAGAATTACAGACATTCTCCGGCCCTTTAGTCTTTTATCCGAAATGTATCAGCCATCTACGACAATTTCCATATCCTTGCATTTGCAAGTGAAAAGTCCATGGCTTATCTAAACAGTACTGTGGGATTAACTTTCCAATTTTAGGATTACATCTACAGAAAATTAAATCCCATACATTTTCCCCCAGAAGAGACGCTTACAGAAAGAAGTTTGCAAAGCTGTGGAAAACATTTACATGGAAAGGAAGGAAAGCAGACGACAAGGGAGAGATGTAATGTTCTGTAACGTCAACAATGTGTTACATGGGTCTCCTCCTTTACGCTCACCATGGGAGAGAGCCATCAGTAGGACATGTGTGACAGTGAAAGGGGAGGTCAGCAAGCTCACAGTGCCTACCACAGCAGCCATACCCAAAGAATGGAGATCCGTGGGGTGGTCTGCTGAACAATGGGCCCTTCCATATGCCTCCTTTTATTTGCTTGTGTTCCATGCTAGAAACGCTACCCTAAAAATAGCTCTGATTAATCCCTTTGGCACACACGCTACCACTGTCTTCGGAAGAATGATTCTGCCGAGGGCATTCTCATTCCCGATGCATATAATGGTTTCAGAAGTCAAGACAAGCAGTCGCGTCTTCCCATTTCCAGAAGATGACAAATTATGTATATTACAGCCATCACGCTCCCGGGTGTTTATCCAAAGGAGTCCAAGACTTACATCCATACAAAAACCCACGTGTGGGCGTTAATAGCGGCTTTATTCATAATGGCCCACATAGGGAAACAACCAAGATGTCCCTAGATGGATGGGTAAACTGGGGTCCATCCAGACAACAGAAGAGTGCTCAGGATTAAAAGGAAGTAAGCAACCAAGCTATGTATGGAAAAACTGTGAATGCGTCTTCAATGTGCGTTACTAAGTGAAGGAAGGTGATCTGAAAAGGCTACGTGGTCTATGATTCCAAGTCTAGGACATTCTGGAAGAGGTAAAACCATAAAGACAATAAAAGAATCAATGGTTGCCAGGGCTTGGTCATGGGAGGGATGAATATGGAGAGCACTGAGAAAATTTAGGGTCATGAACGTATTCTGTATGATGCTGTCATGCTGGATATAGGTCATTCTACGTCTGTGCAAACCCATAAAAGGTACACCCCCAAGAGAGAACCCTAATGTAAGCTGTGAAGTTTATGGGATAGTGATGTGTAAACACAGGTTCTTCCTTGGTAATAAAAATCTATATATAAAGTTGACACCTGTCCAAGGAGGGAAACGTGGTGCTAGGCTTCACGCCATTTCTTTTTTGTCTTCTAAACCCTACGCTCTTAACCACGAGGATATAAAGTCTTTTCCAACGCGATGGCATTCTCTGCAATAGAGCCAAAACGATTCGATAATATAACCCCTCGGTGTTAATTGAGTTTTAAATTTTCTGGTGCCTCTTAGCATTCTCACGTTAAAGGATATTTTGGCAGCGTTCATATAAAGAGGTTGCTGACTTCAAATCAATCCCTCTGTAATTTAACTGAGTTCTTAAAAGACATCAGCAAAATCGAGTATTTAAAAGAAAAGCCACCATCGGCGAATCAAAAACGCTCATGGAGAAAGTTTCCGTTCACGTTGTGGAAATATTATTTACAAGTTTGCAGAAGCAATTAACGCGTGTCTGGATCAAAGCGCTTGCGAAGGAGGGGCTTGGGGGGGGGGGGCATGCCATACCCTCCACGTCTGAGTGTGGTTAATCATTAGACACCTTTTTCTTCTGACAAGTTCATGTAAAATTTCTAAGTCTTGTTGGGAAGAAAGGGCACCCACTAAATTAACATTTTGAGGACGTTGGTACCTGCTGCTTCTGCACATACAAACGTCTAGGACTCGAAAATTGCTCGGATTTGGCTTAAAATGCCTGGTTCAATACTGTTTCACTGTCCATGTTAATTTCACTTTACTCTGTACCTCCCCCCCCCCATGACTGACAACCCATTGCCTTGTATCTGTTCCTTCATATCGAAGGTCAAAAGGCAGCTCCCGAGTGATTTTTGGATTCACAAGGATCTGAGGTCAGTACGTGTCCTACGTCCAGACCACAGCAAACCCTGACAATGGCCTCCTGGCTTCACATTGTGGTCATACTTTCTCATGCCTCTACCACATCGCCACCCGATGACCTCGGAGACGTCACTCAACCTTCACCGTTGAGTTTCCTCAGGTCTAAAGTAAAGATGGTACTTGTGTGGTAGGTGAAATGATGACCCCTCCAAAGATGGGCCCGTATCAATCCCCAGAACTTCCAAATGCATCTCGTTACATGGAAAATAGCAATCAAAGTTGCAGATCGAATAATGGGTGTTGATCTCCTGATCTGGAGATAGGGGGATGATCCTGGATCCCCCACGTGACCCAATGGAAGGATGTGGATTGTTATCAGAGAACGAGGGACACAGAAGAGAGCGAACCACAGAGATCTCAGCATGAGAAGGACCAAAGCCAGTGGCTTTGGAGACAGAGGAAGGGGGCAATGAGACAAGGATTGGGGCAGACTCTGGGAGCTCTGGCAAAGACACAGATTCTCCCCTAGAGCCTGGGAAGAAATGCATCCTTGCTGCCCCATTGATTCCAGCTCCCTGAGACTCACTTTGGACTTCTGAACTCCAGAAGTATGACGTCATAAATGTGCGTTGCCTTAATCGCTGGGTTGCAGTAATTTGTCGCAGCCGCCATAGGAAACCAATATGAATGGTAAGTCCTGGATACAGAGGTTGAGATGATCGAGTTAGTGCACAAAAAAGAACTTGGAACAGGTCCTAGCACAGGAGAAAAGTGATCTGTTACGGGTGATAGCCCAGAGCAAGAACGCTGGGTTCAGGACATAGAATGCTGGGAAGAAGAAGAAATAATAGTATTTGGGAGCACACCATTCCCCTTATATTATGCACTGAAATAACATCCTATACCATCTGTCATTGTTTTGATTCCGCAAGCATCATGAAATACCTTGGTACGTGTTTATTTCCCGCACAGGATGGTCTAAATTTATTTTCTTGCCAAATAACCGATCACTGCTACAGACCATGTCCTTTGAACATGAAAAACTGCTTAGAGGCAGGAGAACCTCTGGACATTTTCAGAGAACACCAGGAGGGAATGTCCAAAGCTGACACACAATACACCTGACATTTAGAAAGTGGGACAACCACGGGGGCTGACAGATGTCAGATGTCGCCGTGGCCCCGGCCAGGCCTTCACCTTCTCCCTCGGTGTTCTCGAATATTACTATGGTCTCCGTGACCACCTGAGGTAAAAGGCAGGCTCGATGACATACTGTAGCACAATCGGATGTGATCACGTTCGCCCACCTAAGTCCCGATACCGGAGCAAATCACACGATTCATCTGTTGATTTTGTCTCTCTATGCTTGGAGGAAGTCACCGTCTCCTGGGATCCTGGTGGACCCAATGGAGAAGACAATCACTGAACAAGAACCCACAGTGATTTTTCTGGCAACCAATTCGCTTCCTTAGAACTCAATTTCTACCCATGGATAATGGACAAGATAAGTCTGCCTAACCAGTCCAATAGGACCACTCATGGGAAAGGAAGGGTGAAAGCCACAGAGCCAGTAAATCCATCCATAATTATTCTGGCGGCCCTGAAAATTTCATTTTCTTTAAAATCAGGTATTACAATGAGCTGACAGGCACTATCATCAACAGCGTGCCCATCATTCCAGATCACGCATGAGCAACAGAAACACATCTCCCTCGTGGACTTTTCCTAACAATGAGTAAAACACAGATACGCTAGGCATCCTTTGGTCTTGTCACTTGCGTGAGAACGCTAACACAGTTCACATCACTTAGGTAAAACCGAGGAACGCTACATTCCATGGGACTGGCCAAGAGACAACGTCAAGTCAAGCTTTTGAAGGCCTGAGCCAAGAAAGCTCCTATACCTTAATACCTAAAAAAAAAAACCACACCAAAATGCTGAGGATGGCTTGGTAAGGAAAATCAGGCATATTTTGTTGACAAAAACTATAAAACATCAATATACTCAAGAGAAGGGGATAAGGTTTCCGGTAATGTCATCCCAGTGACAAGATCACACCATCCTACATGGAAACCACCTCCCATGAGTCTCAAGGGCTTTGAAGAAGTCATTAAATAGAGTAGGTTAAACTTTAGAGTCCTGCTACTTATGTGATTTTTATGGCATTGCTAAGAGACGACGAACCCAGATATTGTAATTTCCCCATGTGTATGTGGGGTACCCTTGTTTGGTCACTGGATGGGTGCTCACTGCTGCTGATACCTTCATCTGCTCAGAGTCGGGTTCACACCAACGTCATCTGATCAGTGTTGGTTCACACGAACTTCACCTGCTCAGAGAGCTCTCACTGAGCTCAGCCTTCTCTATACTCACTACTTGCTGTCTGAATCCCAACGTCTCAGGTCAAGCAGGTGGAGAGAGCACGTGCTTCTCCCTCAGGACCAAAAGGCAAGTGCACATCACAGGGACACCATCAAGGATCCCGCTGAAGACAAGTGCAAACACAAGGTGAGAAATAGGTGGCTTCTTCTCAGCTTACAAGGCTGTGACTGAGGTCCCTTTCTGCCTTCCTAGAGACATCCCCTTAGGACTCCCTGTTATCACACTAAACACAAGTGTGCACCTTTTCAGAGCTTACAAGACATGACTAAAGTAGATGAATGTCCAGTCACTAAGATCCCTTTGAGTTTTTAATGCATTCACCTCATTTTGGGTTTGAACAATGGATGTGTATCTTTAGGAACCAGGTTCAATTTGGAAAGACTTTCACACAAGAAACCTACGAAGAACAAAAGTACGAAGGACACACGCACGTTGAGTGAGGGCTACACTAAACCGTCATGACAGGCTTGCGGTGGAATGCTGGATGGGTCCACTTATCATAGACAATGAATGCTACATGCATTCGTTTACTGTTGCTAAATACAAAGTAGCAGCAGAAACTGTTAAGAAGGAAACAATCTTTGACTATGATGTTCCTAAAAAACAAAAAACAAAAAGACAACAACGAAAACGAAGAGAGACCAGAGTTGCTGTAACCACCGGATAAGCGGTTCTCCCCATGACCTTCACAAAGTCTACACCGCTGACAGCATTATTTTTTTTCAATCTTCACTTTGATTTCTTGATGTAATTCTGAAAGCTTTATTCTCCAGGATCTCCCCTGGAGCAGAGCCCTAGGCAACGGCACAGGGTTATTGGTTCATTTCCAGTACCCTGGCCTACATTTTTCTTTAAGTCAAGAGAAGGTAAAGCATTCCTGGAGAAAACGCTATTGCATTAGGAGGCACCAATATTGTGCCTGTCTCCCTCTAAGCGACAGTCATGATACGTCTCTGTGCTTCGGGGAGAACTTCATTCTCGTCTTCCTAGCTGCATCCACGGCTGCCCAGAAACATTAGGATAGGGTATGGTCATTAGGAACCTTGGCCCTCTTTGGATCCGTCTACATGCATGTGAATCAATTCTAGCAGACAGAAACAAAGAACCGTCAAGTTCAATGAATTCTTTCGGAATTCATTATGATATACGTTACACAGAGATGCACATTAGCTATGGAATGAATATGAATATATTTATGACAGATGGACAAAGCCGTGACACTGTCACCAAGGACTGACTTCCTCGTTCTTGTGTTATTAATTCAGTAAAGTCCATAATTAAGTAGTAATTCAATTAATTCAGTAATTCACTTTGGACTGTGTAGGAGCACTGGGTCAGATGCGATGGTGGTTACCATAATAGAAAATATTTGCTATATTTGAGGGATTTTTCAGGCTCATTGGGACGTCAAACATTTAAGTAAATGGGCAGGAGAATGCAGGTTAACAGAGATGCCCTCTTCAATACATGCTCATCACAGAGGAGAAAGGCTTCCCTGGGAAATGACATTCAGGTGACATCATGACATTAGATGAAACAGGATTTTCTCAGAAACTCAGTTACAGGAAGAAAGGTCAGCTAGCACATCACAACACATGAGGGTCCGAGTCCACACTGCTGATTCTGGAAGGTTCTGAATGGTTCAAGCTGCCCAGGACAAAGCATGTGGAAGGATGTGAGAAATGGGAATCAATGGGGACCTTGCCCAAGTCACCAAAGGCCATCCCAGTAGACCCCAGTCTTTGTTCACACAAGGGGAGGGGTCTTCCAGACACATCCATCCTCAGGTACAGAGGGTACGACTCCAGAAGGAGACAGCAAAGAAGGAAGGAGCGTGCTAAGTGCATATGTTTGGGATCCAGAGCTAAACAAAATTCAGCGAAGGAGAAGTCAGGAGGTTCTTACTGAAAGACTGAGAAGCAGCCTCGGGAAGGAGGAGGAGAAACAAGAGCCCATCACACATGAAAAGAGCATCCCAAGGAAGGAGACGGATGTCCTGGAGGTCATTGATGAGGGCAGCTGAGATTCATCTCCAGGCACTCCCAAGATCATGGCCAACTATACGTGGTAGACTGAAGAGTGCACCTCCCCAAAGTCATGCATATCCAAATCCCCCAGAACCCTTGATCCTGAAACAATGGGACACTGACCCCTGTGCAATTGGAAATCCACATCTAACTTCTGACTCTCCCAAAACATACCTACTTCCATCCAACTCTTGACTGCAAGCCTTACCAAAAACATAAAGTCAGTTTACACATATTTTGTACATTCTATGTATTATGTAGTACTGTATTTGTACAACAAAGTAAGCTAGAGAAAAGAAAACATTCCTAAGAAAATCATAAGGAAGAGAAAATACGTTTACAAGGCTATATTGATAAAAAGAAATTCAGGGCGCCTTGGTGGTTCAGTTGATTAAGCATCTGCCTTCAGCTCAGGTCATGATTTCGGGGTCCTGGGATCAAGCCCTGCATCAGGCTCTCTGCTCAGTGGAGAGTCTGCTTCTCCCTCTCCCTTTGCTTTCCACTCCCCCTGCTTGTACTGTTTCTCCTTCTGCATGTCATTTGTATGTCAAATACATAAAATCTTTAAAAAAAAAATTGTATGTATCAGTGAACCTGGGAAGTTCAGACATGTATTGTTCTAGAGTCAAGTGTATATAACTTTCTACAGCAAAGGATTTCTCAAGGGTATTTTATATGTGATTAAATGTAGGACCGTGAGATGGAGAAATGGTGCTGGATGATCTGGGTGAGCCCAGAGGAATTGCAAGTTGTTTACTAGAAGGAAGCAGGGCATCAGAGAAGAAGATGGAACTCGATATGACCAGTAAGCAGAGAGGTGAAAAGGAATATGGAGCCACAAGGCAAGGAAGGGTGGCCCCCCCTGGTGTGCAAAAATGCAAGGAAAGGCATTCTCCCCTAGCCCTTGCAGGAGGCAGCAGCCCAGGGGGACACGTGGGTGTTTGCCCCCCAATAACTGGACTCTAGAGCTGTATTTATTCACATGTGCTGAGCAGAACGTTAAGGTTGTGATCATCTGTTACAGCAGCCATGAGAAACTCATACCTGGGAGGAAGAGTAGCAGCAGAGGAATGTAATGATCACCTGTTTTTTAAGAAACACAGAGCAGGCAAAGGTACAGAACAGCAGAATGGTGCCTTCTGGATGTGCAAGATTGCCACTGCGTTTCCAAATACAGGGCATGTCAGAAACCAAGAAGAGAGATTGTCAAGCATCTAGCACAGAGCATTGGTCAGGACACATGCACCATTAGAGCTGGTGTTTGCTTTCTCAGCCCTGAACAGTCCAATTATTTGGTAATTTCTTTTGAAGAAAAAAAAAAAGGATTGTTCCAATGACTCTTTAAAAGAGATCAAGCCAAGGATTTTCAGAGACACAAAAACAAGATGGCAGCCTTGTTGAGAATGTCTTCAAACACCGCCACGCACGTTCAATGAAACTGTCTTAAATGGACTTCCTCCTTAAATCCACTCTTACTCTGGTCAGCTATGCTGGAATCCCAGCTCAATATTTTATTCCTTTTAAAAAATGTAAGCGATGGTCGATGTCACATCATCTCCGAGACTGGTTCTAAGACTTAAAACCACAGAAATGGGAATGCTTTTTCAATGTTGGTGGTGGTGAAACTGGATCGGTACCGGGACACGTGGGCACGATAATCTGATGTTTCCAAAGATAAAATGATAAAGGACAGTCATGCACTGTCAGGGGAAGTTGCCCTCATTCATTAATTTTTGAGCAAGTATTGGGTTTAAATATTTTTAATGTGTAACTTATGATATCTTATCAAAACAATTAAATTAAGGGCTCCTGGGGGCTGCAGCCCATGGAGTGTCTGACCCTTGGTCTCAGCTCGGGTCATGATCTCAAGGTCATGAGACTGAGCCCCAGGTTGGGTTCCACACTCAACGGGAGACCGCGTGAGATATTAAATTAGTGGAGATTTCTAATGAACTCATGATGATAAAAGACGTTGACGTGTAAATCCTACCAGTGACAGACCAAAGGAACACCTACTCTGAAACGATGACTCTGTGACCAGCCCCTGTCCCATGGTAAACTTCACCTCCCTCATGAATCGGTAATTCTGGAAAGGTAAGAAATTTGTGAGGTCACCGATCTTGGACACAGAATACTCTTCATTCACCTGACACCCTTCCCTTGCCACCCTGCCAGACTTTATTTGTTAACCTTCTTCCCAGAACAGCATCATTTGAACAAGCCAATCAATTACCATTAAAAGCACAACTGAGAAACCAAGCGTTCCCCAAGGAAGGCTTGAATTTTCTAAGTAATTGAGAAGAAAATATAGCGGCTAAAATACTAGTCCATTTAGAAGACTTAATTACAGATAAGTCAATGCTAAATAATTTATATTCTTCTGTGCATATATATGAGACTAGAACAGAATTGGGGGAGTGAGGAACAACGGCTTTGCCTCCAAGTGCCTGTTACCTACAGACAAACGGCATAAGGCACCATATTTATTTTCTTCTTATTCCGGGTTTGCAAAATTCAAGGAAGAAAATAATACTTACTCATCTGTGGATAAAGCTAAAATGCCTGGCTTCCTGAGTGTGATACTAGGATTTATAGTAAGAAAAGTTTATTTGACCATCTTTCTTAGCACAGAGCTCCTAAAACCCTGGGAATTTACTAAGTGGTAAGAGCAATGAAGGTGTTTTGGTTATGTTATGAGGTGGTTTTTGGCAAGTATCTAGGAAGGGGAGCTGGTGGCTAGCAGAGACACCTGTGTGATTGATCAGAAGTGGAACTTTCTGTCCTGGCTCAGTTCTACCTACCTTGGACGCCCAGGGAGGGGAGAAGAGCTGAAGGTTGGATCTGTCACCAGCCCCAATGACTTAATCAGTCATGTCTGTGTAATGAAGAAGCCTCCATAAAAACCCACAAGGATGGGGTTCAGAGAGCTTATAGGTTGGTGAAGATGGTGAGGGCTTGGGGAGAGAGGTAGGCGTGGAGAGACTATGAATGTTCCATACCCTTTGTCCATACGTTACTCTGGGCTACTCCTGAGTTGTAGCCCTTAATAATAAACCTATAATGGAGAGAGCAACATGTTTCTTTTTGAGTTCTGTGAATCAACTGCTTTAGCAGATTAATGGAACCCAAGGAGGGCATCGTTGGAACCTCTGATCTATACAGCTTGTGAACTTGCCATTGGCCTGTGAAATGTAAGGTGGGCAGTCTTGCAGGACTGAGCCCGTACCCTGTGGGATCTGACCCTGTCTCCAGGTAGAACTATAGGACACCCAGCTGCTGTCGGAGACCAGCGTTACGGTATGGGAAACCCTCCCCAGCACAGAAATCCTAACGGGTGGTCAGAATCCCCCTTACTAAAACATATGTTCTGCAATGATGTCATCATGTTAAGAAAGACGTGCATAAGAATTTTCTGTGTAATAGAAAAAAGTTGCATCCTCTCTGAGGCTGGTCAGCTCTGGACCACTGTGTAGGGAAGCTTTAGGCACAGAAGGATACCTTCCCAGAGTCGGATGACATTGGCCTCCTGCAGGCTCATTCCCTCCCCTTCTCAGCTGAATGGACAGGAGGAGGTAGGAGGATAGTCCAAGTCCCTTGTCTACGTGGTCTACTTAGCCAGGAGTTGGCCTCACCCCACTTCAAAACTATGGGTTTGAGCGTGCTGACCTGCATTACCCTATGTGTCATGCATTGTGCTTGGTACAGGGAAGAGGGAAAGTTCTCTACATCCACTGCCAACTGCATATACAGGACTTTGTAAAGGTTCTTGTAAGGGGACAAGGGACACTGCTGCCGTCCATTGTATTAACCATGCTTGCATGGGTTCAGTTACATTCTGCCCCACCCAAGTCCTCAATGTTGCTTTCCCCATCGCCCCACATCATGGTTAAATAAATTCATCTTGAGGGACTCCACAGATGCTCCTGTTTCAGCAGTCACTATAGAAAAAGGGAAAGAATTAGGGCATGTAAAGGAACATGCTTAAGCAAAAGATCCTCAATCATCTACAAGTGAAATATAGTTTGTTAATATTTACTACCGCAGCATGCCAAGTAGGACATCCAACAACCTGCCAGAGAAAAACCAAACAGCCCCATTCCCTATGGATATTAATTACCCACTTCAAGGAAGCATGCTGAGTCAGAATTTTCTTGCTCTCCAATTCTCAAACACACCAAAAATGGAATCAATGAACTCCTTGGCTTTAACTTTACCCCATGCCCTTTGCTCAAAAGTTTAGTGAAGCAGAATAAAGTCACGATAATTGGGTGCACTGAATCAAGTGCTCTTTCTTCTAGATGATAAAACAAGTGGATGGGGGCATGGCCACTCCGGCCCTTAATTGGGAGCCTGAGTCCTAACAGACGCAGCCATCAGAATTATGGCTACAGCAGTTGAAGAGGAGGCATGCGAACAGGTGTGTGTCTGCGGCGTCACACAGGCTGTGTGGATGATCGCCAAATCTCTCCTTGGCGCGTGGAGACTTCAGAGGTGACATTCCCGAGTGCTCCCAGACCCCACTCATGCATGTGTACCATGGTGCAGGTTACAAACACCTGCTCTGGGTCTAAAGGAAGGTAGAGGGTCGAGGAGGCATTAATGGAATTCCCAATGTGAAAACATGCATGCACATACATATAGCTTGTGTATATGTGTGCACATGCCTAGTACATGCGTCATGTGTGCATACGTGTATCCTATGTATATGTATTGTTTTGTGTGTGCATGCATAATTTATGTTAATTTATGTTAATATCCATGCCTGCTTTGCACGGGTGTGATGTTCTCCATGTGAAAACATGTATGTACACATGCCTTATTTATGTGTGTACACATAATACATGTATCATTTGTAAACATGCGTGTATCGTGTGCATGTATTTGAACGCATGTTATATATGAGGGTGTGATTTATTTTATATGAATATTCATGGCCAATTTGTGAATCCAAGATGTTCTCCATGTGAAAACATGTACGTACATACCTTATTTATGTGTGTACACACATAACCCACGTATCATTTGTGCACATGCATGTATCATATGTGTGTACATGTATGTGCTGTGGATGCATGTATAATTTATTTCATATTAATATTCATGGCTGATCTGTGAGTCCAAGATAGTCTCCATGTGAAAACATGTATGCCTATGTATGTGTGTACATGTACAATACATGTATTGTCTGCATAGACTGTATCATACACGTGTGTATATGTATGTATAGTACATGCATGCATAATTTATTTTATATTAATATTCATGACTGATCTGTGAATCTGAGATGTTCTTCATGAATGGTCCTGCCGCTCTCCAAACAATCATGCCATGTCCTCGAGTATGGATGGGGAAACTCATAGTATAGGGTCAAATGAGAAATATGTTTGGCTTTCCAGGCCCTGTGCTCTGGGACAGTCATTTGATTTTGGCCCAGCAGGTGGACAAGAGCCACAGACAAAAAATAAATAAATAAATAAATGTCAGGGTGTGGACTGGGTTCCAATAGAAATTTATAGAAACAGGTGACTTGCCCACAACTTATGGCTGACTCACCTTGTGCCTGCATATGTTTCAAGGTCATTTACTCAAAAGTTGAGTTTATTAATGTCCTCCAGAGAAGAACAAAATTAACTTGGGCATAAATAACTCATAAATAGTGTAAAATAATCTACATAACTAGATACAATTGTCCCTTTATTCTACTCTGAAATATATCATTTTGGCAGAAAAGCAGCATTAAATTAGGGGGAAAAGCAACAAGTACTGTCTGTGTTGGTGCAAAGGAAACAGTATGGGTTTGGAAAATTGTTGAAAAGAAAATGATCGAGGAGAACCAAAACCGAAGTATTTATATTTATCTTCGGTATTAGATATTATATATTACATATTTTATATGTGTATAGCATATAATCACATTGCATATATTACATTTACATTATATTTATGTAAGTTTTATATTATTATATTTAACTCTATATACCAGTCCCTTTACCACATGGATTGACAGAACTCCTCTGTGTCCCTCTGAATCACAAAACGTTTAATAAAAGATCTACTGGCATAATGAGCTCAGAACTAAATAGAGTATAAACAAACTATCTGAACATTCAAATTTATTCTTAGCCCCTACGCTAGTCCTCATCATCAGGACCTGTGACGTACTCATAAATTCAGTTCCATATAATCCTGAAATCCCAATTCCTGGTTCATCTTTGCATCCCTCTTTTTTTTTTTAAGTTTTTTTATTTATTTGTCAGAGAGAGCACAAGCAGGGGGAGCAGCTGGGGGGGAAGCAGGCTCCCCACTGAGCAAGGAGCCCAATGAGGAACTCGATCCCAGGACCCCAGGATCGTGACCTGAGCCGAAGGCAGACACTTCACCGACTGAGCCACCCAGGCGCCTCTGCATCTCTTCACTTAAAAATGAAAATTAGGACTCCAGGACAGCATGGAAGGAATTTCCCTTGGTCATCAGTTTTGAACTGAGCTAATAAGCCATCTTGGGAATAAAATCGAGTAATTTCGAAAGCCATTGCAGAAACGTATGAAAATCCACTGCAAAGAGTCTCCTTTCACAGATGTTACCAAAGCAGACAATGCTCAGGCAACATTGTATAGAAAATGATTCAAGGGGCCTACGTTGAAGTTTTCAAGTATCAGAGAGGCTTCCTGAATGTTTTTCCTAGGAAGCTCTTTTCTATCATTTATAATCAGATGCCCCCCAGTGAAAGGGGGAATGGATGCCCATCTCTCTGTTCTTTCCATCTCTCAGCAGCCTGGTCATCAAGAAGGAGCTACTTAGCAGCAGACCTAGATCAAGGCATCGTCGCCCATGTACCTGCCAGCGCCCCTTGTAAATGACAATGACGGCAAACAAAGACCCACGGAGCTCTCACTTCTCATGGACACATGTTGGGAATGCCTGAGCAGGAAAACTCCCTGTCATGAGCTTTGCATCTAGCCATGCCATCGTCAGGATATAACACAGGAAGTTCCAGCTGGGGATCGCCCCTCACCAAGTGTGAGCACCAGGCACACCCCAATTCAGATGGGCTCCAATTTGGAATCAGCCTTCATCAAGGTCATCCCAAAGTGGAAGAAGCACCGAGCACACCCTGATTCAGATGGGCACTTAGACAACCTCTTGCACGCGGGCGCGCGCACACGCACACACACACACACACACACACACACACACACACACACACAGAGGTCAATAACGCCTGGTGCTTTCAAATGCAGATTGAGCCCAAGTGCCCATGGCCAAAACCCAAAAGGCCCTTTCTAGATTCAGAAGTCCTCATTTTGCTCTCCCGATGGTGCAATTTATATAATGTTCCCTCTGGGTTTCATTACATGAGCTGTCACGTTATGAGCTGTGACCAGTCCACGGCTCGGAGCGCGATGCCAGACCTATTACCGCGGCTTCTCCTGGAAGCGAGACAGCCTGATTGTATTAAGCAGAGTGCTCCTAGCACAGCGGCTACCGGAACGATCATGACCAAGCCACATCGGGCTGCCATTCCAACATCGGACAGTGTGAGAAGGAAGACAAAGCATTCCAAGACTTCATGCCCCCGTTAGATACCAATTCTCCTCCAGATGGAAAAACAGAAATAAAAACATGCAGGAGAAAAAAAAGTTAAAAAAAAAAAAAGCCCCCCTCCCTTTTTTTTTTAGAAAGCTACACAATTCATAAGACAAAGGAATTTACATAATGTGCTGTTAATGATGATTTAAGTGTATGTGCTGATGAGAAATGTCTCTGTATGTTGAATGCCTTTGGTAAAATAACCTACACACACTCAAAATAGAAATCATTGTCCCATCTATAATCATGTTCCAAATTTGCATGTTGATAACAAAAGGGGGAAAGCGTGAGTCTTTGTTAATTAAAAATAATCTTTGAAACAAAAAAAAAAGAGCACTTTTTTATGGCAGGAAATGGGGGAGGAGTTTGGAGATCCAGTTTCTTGGGAACAAGGGTTTCATATAAAAAACACGACCTTGATAATCTTGTAGAATCCAGGAATCCTACGGAAGTTTGTTACCGACATAGGAAAGATATGAAATTTCATGGTCAAGTCTAAGGAAGATGAAAGCTGATTGTGGTCTCAACAGTGGAAAATGTTTGGAAGCTTGGTACAGAAACCGATGAGAAAAATGGTATATAACGAATATGTGAGTGATATAATCATAAATACTTGTCAGCAGAGCTTGAATTGACACCTGAGCCATGAAAAGACATAATCATTTACCTGAAACATAGTAAAACATATCCTTTCTCATATCTAAGCATGGGAAGGGATGGGTCCAGATTTTGAAGTATACAATCATTCCATGAACAAGTACTCACAACCAGAGATCACAAAAGTAGTCTACCCATGTTCCCTTCCTTGGGATCTGCTCTATTCCTGTTCTCCAGATAGAGAGAAAGATCCCGTGGTCTCAGTGGGCCCTTGGCCTGCATTAGAACCACAACTCTGACATTTTGGATCCCATTCTCAAGGAACCACGGCCATTCCAACCACGGCCCTCACAGCTTGGGATGCTCTCTCTAGAAGAGAGTGGGCGTTCAGTATCCCATGGGCTTGAGGGTCAATTTTGGAGCAGTTTATACAGGTGATCAGAAAGCTGAGCCTCTCGTTTGCATACACCTAATTAATAAGATATAGTCAGCCTTGTAGCTATTTGGAGGAACAAGTAATTATTACAAAATCCTCCATTTCCAATGCATGCCAATATATGCACTCCAAACGAGCTTCAAATCACCGCTTTGCACTTTGGTTCATTTCCAACAGATTGTGAGAAAGAAAACTAATTTTACTACCAAAGTAGCCAGGAAGCATTGCTAGATTTGGTTTACCCAGGCTACGAATGCCTCAATAACGTAAGTAGGCAGAAGTCAACGATCACTTTTAATACTCACCATTACATTGTCCTTCTAAGAAGATGCCTTTAAAAATGCCTCCATGGACATATAGTTGCCGTCTTTTCCATCTCAACACATTTGTTCCTATTAAGATAAAAACAACAAAGAGACATTGGTGCACTCAATAAAAGAGATTGGTGAGCCCGCTTCGAAGCCAATGTTCTATTGCTCACATAACCTTTCTTATGGGTTGTTATAGGAACCACTGGTAATGGCAGAAAGTGATTCTTAGCTGGGTTCTTCATCGGTCTAGGTGCTCATCATGACAGGACACCTGCACAGGTGTGGCTAACTGTAGAAGCCACAACTCGTCATGCCGGTCATCACGTGGCATGACGATTTTTAGAATCAACGGAGACAGATTAAGAATTCCAGTCTCGTCTGCATTCATTTGGGCTTTTTTCCACGTTTGTTGATGATGACAATCAATTTAGCGCATGTCTATGTGCGATCTAGCTTATTTAAGTTAAGAGTTTTAAATCTCTGCAAAGATCCATTGGCCAAGGGAGCCCATCCGTGTTCTAGAAATTGTTTATTTAGAAGAACTAAGCCTGAGTCTGCAGATACTGTTCTTTCCCCTACAGCAATGGGTCAGGATGGGAAGACGTAACACTGTGCTCTTTCCCGGCTGCACTGTGAGAAAACTCGCGTTCACTGCAGCCGTAATCATCCCAGGATCGTCGAGCATTCTTCTTGTCATCTCAACATGGCATCTTCTGTCTAGAGGGTGACTCTCACACAACGCTGCCCCTTCTACTTACAAGTGATGATCACAACAAGGCAAGTGGGTCCTTGTGAGCTATTTGACAGAATACCTGCTTGCCACAGACACCATTTCAGAGCGCTAGGAAGGAGAGGGAGCGGAAAGAGAGACTACCTCATTTAATGCACTCCTCACGCTACCTCAATGCTTGAGGAGTCTTAGGACCAAGTAGATGAGGTCTCTGGGTTTGAAAGCTAACGAGCTAGCACAGTATTAAACTGTCAGAAGGCGGGGTCCTATTTTAAGGATGCTTTGATTACTCATAACAATTAGCAGAATTACTTATCACTAGGTGTTTTGGGAACAGTGTTGATTAAGTATATTTTTGAAAATGATTTCATGTCACAACAATCACAATGGCATTCATCATCACTGACCCTTCTATAGCCGTGCAGTGTGGCTATCAGGACACCTGTTTTATAGTTGGAAAACCAGTGTTCACATGCTAAGTCATGCGGCTCATAGGTTTTATGGCAGAGGGAGGCAGAGCTGAGTCTCCCTGGATGTCCACGACCACACAGTTGACCAAACTGAGCTGCCTCGTCACTAAATGAACGATCATAGCTAACATGTATGTAGCGGGTCAACATTTTCACACGTCATCTTCTCAAGAAGCATAGAAGGTAGGGAAGAGCATTATCACCATGAGCTGAAAAGGGGGAACCAGAAGGATATTAGGCAATGAGCCCAAGAGCACAGAGCTGCAAACGGAGGGCTGGACTCACACGAGGTACCCCACCACCCGGGCTCAGGTGGGACAATGAACATCTTTTCTGTCCCACATCCTCAGCCCCCACACTGTGGGAATCTACAGCTGAAATGGTTTTCACCCACAAAATGGGCTATTTGATACCACAGCAACGACAGACTCATAGTGCATGGGTGATGCACGCAGTAGACGCTCACTGAATACCAGCTATCCCCACACTGTATCATTAATACTGCAACTTGAAAATTGGCCCTGTTTCTATTTCACTTGATCATAGGTCATCTCTTGGCTCTCACCCACAGACAAGTGTTAAATACACAACTACAAAGTTAACTATATATGTGGTTCAGGAAAGTTCTAGAAACATTAGTATGAATTATGTCTGTCTGGTCAAATTTTTTCTTTCTTGTGATAGGGACGAGAGAAATGGTCCTTAATTATTATCTTAAGGTTGAGTTTTTGTTGGTTTCTTGCTTTATTTTGTTATTTTTTTTAAGGTACACAAGTAGGATGGAATGATTGGTCATACCGACATGTGTTTTATTTTAAAATCTGCTATTACTAAAATCTGATAGAACAAAATCAATAGTCCCATCCCATGGTCATCTAGTTGAGTGGAAGTCTCCGGAAAGAACTCTGTTCATCTGTATACCCTAATACCGAATGGTATTCAAAGCTGGTACACCCTACATCAGGAATGCTTCTACCAGTCCTGCTTTCCCCCGTCCCATCAACTCCCCAACCTCTCTTAATAGAGCCTACCCTCCCCCAATCTTATTGTATTATGTCTCCTGCTGTGCAAGGCTAAATACATTCCAAATACTTTTAGTTTCTTCATCGAGGATAACCTTTTATGTGTGAACTCACAACGTAGCAATCTCCCAGACTGATTTTTGTGTGAGAAATTGCCCAACACTGAGAAGTCTGAGACAGAAATGGGCCCATTAGGATATCCATCCTAGATATGCCACTTTGGGACTAACCGTTGAAAAGGAAGGATAGAAATCACCAACACGCACCCCTGCAAATATGCCATTTTTCTCATGTGTTTTCTGCTTTATGATTCACCATGGGACATGCTGTGAGAAGCTTACTTTGCGTATTTGAAGCTAAGTTATAAGATATAGTCATTGTCAAACGTTAAAGAAGGTTAAAGAAGGTAAAAGAATAAACTCTCTAGATTAAAATATTACTTTTTTTAAGATAAAAATACTTCTTGGTGTTGATGAGGATGCAGAGAAGGGAGAACCCTCCTACAGTGTTGGTGGGAATGCAAGCTGGTGCAACCACTCTGGAGAAAAGCATGGAGGTTCCTCAAAAAGTTGAAAATAGAGCTACTCTACAACCCAGCAATTGACTATTGGGTATTTACCCTAAAGATACAAATGTAGTGATCTGAAGGGAAATGTGCACCCCAATGTTTATAGCAGCAACGTCCACAATAGCCAAACTATGGAAAGAACCTAGATGTCCATCCACAGATGAATGGATTAAGAAGATGTGGGAGATAGATAGATATAGTGGAATACTATGCAGCCATTAAAAATGAAAAGAAATTTTGACATTTGCAAAGACATGGTTGGAACTAGAGGGTATTATGCTAAGTGAAATAAGTCAATAAGAGAAAGAGAACTATCATATGATCTTTCTGGATATGAGGAATTTGAGAGGCAGGGCAGGGGGTCATAGCGGGTAGGGAGAGAAACATGAAACAAGATGGGGCTGGGGAGGGAGGTGAACCATAAGACTCCTAATCTCACAAAACACACTGAGCGTTGCTGGGGGTGAGGGGGTAGGGAGAGGGCGACTGGGTTATGGACACTGGAGAGGGTGTGTGCTGTGGTGAGTGCTGTGAAGTGTGTAAACCTGATGATTCACAGACCTGTACCCTGGGGCTAATAATACATTATATGCTAATTTTTAAAAACCTGTAACATTTGAGAAAAATGTATTAATAAAATATGCTTTGGGGATGCAATAATTGACTATGGAAAAAAAATACTTCTTGATTTTACTATTACCTTTGGACTGCATGGCCTATATCAAAGGCCTTAAAAGACAGAGAAATGTGACTATAAATTGCTGATTATTTTGGAAGTCACATTACACTTTATAATCTAAGGTTTGACACAGAAACTATACCCTATCACGTACTTACATTTGTAATGACTTACTCTGTACTTAATATTTATTCATTGATATAGAAAAGAATCCTTTTTTTTTAAGTTTTGTGGGTATTTTCATTTTTTTGGTTTTTTTAGTCATGTCTGCACGGAACATAAGACTTGAACCTACACCCTAGGATTGAGAGTCACATGGTCTAGTGACTGAGCACTAATTGAAGCAATATTTATGAGTCACTACTATATTAACAATATTATAGCTCATTAATATATTAGCAAATGTTGCCATCACATTATCATTTCATTTTAACAGAATCTTAGCCTGTAGAGAGCACCTTCGTCAAAGCATACAGACCTTTTGAGGAACAGGAGGCGTGGAATGGAGAATGATGAGTTCCACACTAGGACAATGCTTCAAGGAAGCCTCTCCATATGCTTTCATCTTTACAGCTGAAGATACGGGGCTTCATGAAGACGTTCATAGCCATTCCCATTCACCCTGGGTAGTAGGTCAAGGGGATACCTAGAATACAAGAGAGAAAGATAGAAATGCCTTCCTAAAAGACGGCATTCATGGGCCTCTGGCTTTCCAAGAGGGCACTGATACGATTGTATCCCTTTGTACCTAAGTAACTCGTAATAAATATTGTCGCGAACTACACTGACAAAAGAATAGAAAGTACCAGGCCGGGTACAGGTGAGCACCTAGGAAAGTCTTAGGAGCTGCAGAGAAGAGTGTCTAAAGAGAGGGGGGTGAGAAGGGCCATATTAGTCAGAGGAGAGCTTACAGAAGGCATGAGCAGGCAGCTGCACCAGAGCCCTCAGGGTTCTCAAGAGGTCCACACTATGACTCAGCTTGGGACTCCCTAGGCTTCAGCAGCACCATTACGAATGTCTGCACCAGGCTAGCACACACGTGTACAAAACCAGGAGAAGAGAAACTCTTTTTTAAAACCTAAACATATATCAGGGTGCCTGGGTGGCTCAATGGGTTAAAGTCTCTGCCTTCAGCTCAGGTCATGATCTCAGGGTCCTGGGATTGAGCCGCCATCGGGCTCTCTGCTCAGCAGGGAGCCTGCTTCCCTTCCTCTCTGTCTACCTGTAATGTCTATCTGCCAAAATAAATAAAAATCTTAAAAAAAAAAAAGAAAGAAAAGAAAAACCTAAATATATTTCAGAGCTATTTAAAAATTTTTGTTTTCATTTTATTTTATTTTTCTCAGGGTTACAAGATTCACTGTTTATGCACCCCACCCAGTGCTCCATGTAATCCGTGCCCTCCCTAATACCCGCCACCAGGCTCATCCAACCCTCCACTCCCCTCCCCTCCAAAACTCTCCGTTTGTTTCTCAGAGTCCACAGTCTCTCATGGTTAGTCTCCCCCTCCAATTTCCACCAATTCACTTTTCCTTTCCTTTTCCTTATATCCTCTGTGTTATTCCTTATGCTCCATATTTTTTTTTAAGATTTTTGTTTATGTAATTTGAGAGAGAATGCCAGCGCAGCGGGAGAGGGGCAGAGGGAAAAGCAGAGTTCCCACTGAGCAGGGAGCCCCATGTAGGGCTCGATCCCAGGACCTTGAGATCATGACCTGAGCCAAAAGCAAATGCTTAATGGACTAAGCCACCCAGGCTACCCTAAAAAATGTTTTAAAAATCCTAGGGGCTCCTGGGTGGTTCAGTGGATTAAGCCTCTGCCTTTGGCTCAGGTCATGATCCCAGGGTCCTGGGATCGAGCCCCATATTGGGCTCTCTGCTCAGCAGGGAGCCTGCTTCCTCCTCTTTCTCTGCTTGCCTCTCTGCCTACTTGTGACCTCTGTCAAATAAATAAATAAAATCTTCAAAAAAAAATCCTAGGGTTATTCATCATTTATTTAACTTTTTCTTGAGTCACAGTGACCTGCCGATTTTCTGCAAGAAAGATGAGAGGAATTTTCATTTTGAGAGATTTCTTTGGTAGCTATTAAAAAAGGACTGACATAAGAAAAGAATGTATGTCTAGGTTTCGGGGGGGTCATCCTGGATATTTCTAGACGTGTACATAAATGTTCAAATTAACATAAGTAACCTAATTTATGTAACCCAAATTTTATCTCCCATCTCTCAAACAGAACAATCTTCCAAATTACATCCATTTTGGAAAAGATGCATATTTAATAAAACATCTGTTTCTGCCTTGGATTTGCTCCCAGTCTTATACAATGTTCAAATTGTTTAATTTTTAGCATTATCAAAGCCGAGTGAAAAACAACATAGAGACAAATTTCTCTTCAGAACATAAAAAGCGTGACTTAAAATATATACTGTGAATTACAGCGTTACACAATCCTACTTCTCCTGAATCAACCCAAAATTCAGATGAACTCTCAAAGAATTCATTTCTAGCCCCACATGGCTAGGTTTGACCTAAACCTTTACAATGAAACTAAAAAGTACTTGAGTCATCTATTCAGCAAGCAGTAGACACAAACAGCAAAGCATGCAAATTTATAGCTTTCGTGTAAGACATAAAATAATTAAGCTCCAAAATCCTTAGTGTCCCTAAAATTTATCACTCTCAATTTTATAGGTATGGGCTAGAATGGGAAATTGGAAGTCTTTCTCTGATGCGGTCTTTAAAAAAAAATACAGAAGAAAAATTGTAAAAAGTCTAGGAACATCCATAACAGCAAGAAAAAAATTTAAAAAAAAGATAAAAGGCTTCTAAAAATAAATCACATAAGTATATTGACTAATCCACACATTTTCAGTTAATCGTGCACGTTTATAAGCTCAGTAATTGAGGAAGAGCGATGTTCCCTTAGGGGGAAGACAAACTTGCCGCTACAACTACGTTAAATAAAGGATCAAAGATGTCCTCTGATATTCTCTCTGGCTCGGCGGCATTTTCGAAGACACGGAGATGGCCGGGTTCTTAACGCTTGTCCTCAACAGCGACCTTTGATTTTCTCTTTCATTCAGTGAAAACCCACAGAGCGTCTGGCAACTACTCATTTCTCCAACAATCACCCAACCGGCCCCTCCTCTGAGCGGAACTCGCTGAAACACACGTGTTTCAGGGAAGGCAGGAAAACATTAAAACACACCTAGGTGGGCAAAAAAACAAAAATGCTTTCCAATCTGAGGGAGCTCCAAGAAGGACATCAACAGTGGGCTAAATATGGAGACAAGAGAGCATGTAACCCATGTTACGTGGGAAGAGAGAAGGCAGGGGAAGGGCACAGGCAATGTTCTAATTCCGTACATGTTTAGTTGCGGCACAAAAGCGAAAGACAACTGGTATACCAGGAGGGTGTAAATCCCACAGTCCTGTGGGGTCAAGCTGGGGAGAGGGCACCAGGCTCACTGTGTAAAGTCAAGTAAGTCAATAAAGAGAATTTGGGGTTGAATCTAACGGTCACATGTGGCCATCCCTTGTAAAACATTTCAGAGCAAGAGGAAGGAAGATCAAAGATAAATACTACGAAAAGCCTGCCTTACGATTTGCCTCTATTTTTAGGTATTTTACATGCATCATGAACTTACTCGTCTTGCAAACACCTCTAGATGGAGGGACTCTCTTCATAACTCCCTAATGGATGAGAAAACTGAACATGAAAAAAATCAACTTTAGGGGCACCTGAGCTGAAGGTCGTCTGCCTTTGGCTCAGGTCATGATCCCAGGGTCCTGGGATCAAGCCTCGTGTAGGGCTCCCTGTTTGGTGGGAAGTCTGCTTCTCCCTCTCCCATGCCCCCTGCTTTTGTTCCCTCTCTCACTGTCTTTCTCTGTCAAATAAAAACAAAATCTTTAGAAAGAAACAAACAAAAGAAAAAACGAACTTCACATAGCTAGGAAATCAGACAGCCTGGCCCCTTTGTTAGAAAGTGATGAGCACCGGAGACGAGGGTCTGCATGCCAATGTTAGAGAAGAAAGGAAGTACAAGACAATCTAAGCCTCATGTGATGGAGTAGGTACACATATGTGTGAAATACTAGGGGAAAAAAATGTATGGTTCTCTCTCTCTGCCTCTGGTTCCTGGCCCAGAGTTCCTAAAACCCTTGGAATTCCCTAAGTGTTAACAGCACTAGGAACATCTTTGTTCTAATAGTTGGTCTCTGGCCATGGTTCCTCGTACAGAGCTCCTAAACCCCTTGGAATTTCCTGGGTAACAGGACTGTCTTTTGTTCTAATGAGTAAACTCTTGCTGGTCTCCCACATGGCTTCTAAATGGGGGCTGGTCACCAGGAAAACCAAGTCACAGTTGGAACCTTGGAACTTCCAGCCCCACTCTACCCTCTGGAAAGATGAACAGCCTGGAGACTGAGTTAAAGATTGGCCATGGGTATGTGATGAAGACTCCATCAAATAGGAAAGGGACAGAGTTCAGGGAGGTTCTGGGGTTGGTGACCACATCCATGGCTGGGAGGGTGGCTCCTCCAACCCCCCGAGGACAGAAGCTCCCTTTCAGGACCCTCGCAGACCTCATCCTTATGTACCTCTCCATCTGTATCATTTATCGCGTCCTTTATTATAAGATTAACTAGAAGACATCAAGGAAAAGTTTCCCTGAGTTCTGTGAGCCATTCTAGCAAACGATGCAACCCAAGGAGGGGGTTGTAGGAACCTCTGATTTGTAGCTGATTAGAGAAAAGTTGTGAGTCACCTGGGGACCTATAGTTTGCAGTTGACATCTGTGGTCGAGACAGTCTTATGGGACTGAGCCCTTCACCGGTGGCAAATGCACTGACTATAGTTAGAGTCAAATTGAACTGAATTGTAGGACAACCTCCTAGTGCCACAAAGAATGGCTCAGTGGGGGAGCGGGGTCCCCATGCATTTGGTGACAGGAAGTACTTGAGTGTGTGAGTAAAGGAGGAACGCAGGAGTTGAGGAGTGGTTTTCCCAACCAACGTGGGAGACAAGAATGTAACAGTCCCCAGGTTGAAGGACGGCCTGAGGAGAGCAGAGCGAGAAGACCAGGAACAGGTGCGGTGGATCCCAGAGATGCTCAGGGAGGAGAGGTCAGGACAGACTTGAGAGTGGCTGGTTCAGGAGATGAAAGACCCATGTGTGCTCGAGGGCAGTTCCTGGACAGTCCTCTGATGCAACCTATCTTTTAGGAAGGTGGAGCAGGGAGAGGTTTAGAAATAGATGGGAGCGTGTGAACAGCCATAGACAGGATGGTAGTAAACTAGCAGTAGAAGGCAAGTGAGAACACGGCCATGGACAGTAGAGACGTATCACAGTCAGGGCAATAAAGAGAGACGTGGAAAATGATTTACAGTAGGCAGACTGGACAGAGGGTTGCAAACAGCAGGATGAGGGACTGCGTGCACAGGATGCCTCTCCTGGGAAAACAAAATGCAGGAAACGGAGCAAGCTTGGCAAGAAAGACGAAGGGCAGAACCTGGGCACACTGAACTGAGCTTCAGCAGAGCACATAGACAAAGTTATCAAAAAGAGGCAACTGTGAGAACAGGAGGCGGCTTGAAAGAAAAGTCAGAGCAGAAAGTGGACCCACGTGGGGCTCCCAGGTAGAAGGCACGGTTATATCACGAACCGGGGCAGAGCTACGTGGGGGCAGTCTGGAAGCTGGAGAAGTGGTCTGGGCCTGAAGCAGAGGGAGCAGACGAAAAGTTCAGAGTCAGAAAAGTTCACTAAAGGAATCGAAAGGCAGTAAGGGGAACTAGAGGGGAGAACGTTCAGGAATTCAAGGAAGGATAAAGCCCCTCGAAGGAGGGACAGACGATGAACACGTCAGAGTCTATACAGAAACTCCGAGAAGAACGTTGGCTCTGCTGACATGTCAGCACCTGTAGTGGTGCCTGGGGCAAGCCACAGAGCCCAGGTGTGCTATCGGAACAGAAAGCAGAAGAGATGTGGGAAGAAATAAAAAAATGTGTGTTATGACGAGCCCTTCCCTCAAGGTACGACATGTCAGGACATAAGCAGGTTTGCGGGCAGATGAGGAGAGCGGTGGGGAAGGTCTTGATAATGAATATGGGAGGCCAGTTTCAGAGAGAAACACTATAAACCACAGATTGTGGAAGACTGAGAAGCGCATCTTTTCAAGTCCATCGGTTACCTGAAAACCACCAAGAACCCCCTGTTTTCTACGAGTCTCACAGATGTCTTTAGCATTTGGCAATGTTGACCGATGTTCTGAACCCTCAGCCAAGTTCTGAACCCTCTCCCTTCCCTTAACGAAATGACCTGACACGTGACAGCCTCCATTGGCGACCCCATTGCTTGGCTCTCTATGCAAGACAGAGCCATCAAGACCACCTTCTGGGGCTTTGCGGGAGTGTCATGAATTCCTCACCATCTCCTGCCCCTCAGTCTCAATTCACACTATTAACCTCATGGCCTCAACCTCCATCTCCATCACTACCAACCATCCACCTCCATCGCATCTGCCATAAAACTGACATTCTGTGAATGGTTCACGTCAGCAAAAGCAAGAGCAGGTCTCCCCCAGAGCCAACGGAATAACATCTCTTTGCTTTACCATTGGGTTCCGCCATCTAGAATGCTCTGATGTCAATTTAGTCATCCAACGCAACTACCTGAGCTTGAAATGACACTCCCTCCTTTGCTCTTCACACAAAACCCCATCCTTCCTGAGATACAGATCACAAGGAACCTTCTTTATAAATGTTTCTTTGACAAACTGGCTTCCATGGTGGCCCTCAATGGTCCTGGCCTCCATGTACCAACACCCCCCAGCTGTCCCCTTCCAAACTGGTGCCAGGTGTGACCAACAGCATGCAGAACTTATGATGAACCAACCTCCCAGTTCAAGGCAGAAAAGACCACAGTTTGCATCTTAGGGTCCCTCCCTCTCTGCCTGTCTCTCTCCTCCCCAACTCAAGGAAACCAAACACCCATGTTTTATACCTGGCCTTAGGGAGTGACTCATGTGGCAAAGAACTAGGGTCTCCTGCTAAGGGAGGGACACATAAGGGAGAATCTCCACCGCCTTTCTAAAATGTCCACCCCAGTCTCCAGCTGGAGCGCAGCATCACGCCAGAACCCCAACCGGAACCACCAAGCCGTGTGGCTCTTGGATTCCAGAAACACTATGAAATAATCAGTATTTTCAGCTTTAAGCAGTGTTTTAGGGGAATGTTTTATGCAGTGATAGACAAATAACAAATTGCCCCAAGTGATCCCAGTGCCAAATACAATTCTAGTGGAAAGTAAGACTCTATTTTCCCAAGGTCGTGTTTTCATCGTCCTTATGGACTGTGTGGTGTGCATGCCTTGTAGTAAAAGTACTTCATTGATCATTCTGTCTTCTCTCCTGCGATGGTGATCTCACCGGGATCAGGGGTTGAATCTTATCTGTGTTTCTGTGTCTTGCATTATCTAGTCTGGTGACCTTCTCAAAATAAGATGTGCATATATGGTTATCCAAGGAATGAATGAGGGAGTGAATAAGTGAAGCTCTATTCCTGGTTTCTTCATCTCTGAAGGCAAGGTAGCTGCCTACCTTGTTTGAGACAGAATGTGCCCCTGGATCTCTGAAGTGGAAAACAATAGACTGCCTTCAAGTGATTTGAATTATGAGCTGAGCCTTTGGAAACATGGGGGGATAAATAACATCCAGCATATCAATGAGTTTTTATGGAGGTTATTATTAACCTCTACATCCCGCACAGTGCACAGCACATGGTAGGTGCCCAATAAATAGGTCCTGGTTTGCACTGACCGGGAATCTGAAAACAAAGACAACGTGTAAATCAAAAGCACAAGACTCACGTCAAAACCAAACTACCAGACCCAGAGTTAGTGGCTAAAGCCACAAGTAGGAGGGACCGAAATAGTACATGAGAGTCACAAGTTAAACAGGTCGTTGGTGGAAATGTAATGTGAAAAGAACCAAAGGCAATGGTTCTCAGAGTGTGACCCCTCCTGGACCAGCAGCGGCAAGTTCACGCGGGTGCCATCTTGGATCCGCCGACTCAGAAACTCTGATGGATGGAGCCCAGAAGTCCTGCAGGGGGTTCGGATAGTCAAGTTTGAGAAACACTGCCCTAGAGGATGGGCTTCAAAAGCATAAGACCTAGGGTTCAGTGCCTTCTTTAGCTGACAATCTTCCCAACAGTATTACTCAAAGAACAGAAATGAAACGGGTGGGAACCTACTCTGAGCCACGGATGCACGGGTACAGGATGGAGGCTAAACCAAGAGTCCAGACGCCAGCTCTGTCCCTCATTCACATCACAGGGGTCTTTTAGCACCGGCTCTGAATGCCACACTTTCAGACTCCAAAATCTGTCTCTTCCCCACCAGTAACTCAGGTTGTTTCAACCCTGTCTCTACTGGAAGGACTTAACTTCCCTTGGAAGATGTCCCATGAACCCAACCCTGAAGGAGCATCCCCTATGAGGAATCCCCATGTTCTCCCAGCCCTGCCAACATTCATTGAGCCACTCCTCTTAGGTAATGATGTCACATGGTCTTAATGTCATCATTTCTGGACCACACTGAACCACACGCACCAAGAGGGAGCCGACGTGCCTTCCTTCCCCCACAAAAACGTCCAACATGCGCGCGTTGCTCAATGTATAAAACGTTCCGTAAAGTTTCAAAAGGATCTGCCATTCACACCAATTGGGAGATGAAGACATGCCTCGGCCACCCTATAAACGCTGCGAAATCGTTCTCGCTCAACTGTTTATCGTGCATGATTACACGTTGAAAATACGCTGGAGAAAACCCATGCCGGACTTGATCTTTCCTTAGAGCGAGACACAGAAGCAAGACAGACGCAAACATAGGATGTGACAAATCATACCGATGTCGTCCGTTTAATTTTAGCTCAGCGTAGGTTTTTGTCCCGTAAACGCTGCACCGTGCTTGAACGGCCAGATTTGGGATCACCTCGAGGTGGTCCAGCACGTCAGCACCCCCGGACGTGTACCAGACGTCACCATTTGTAGCCGCACACCCCCTCTTCTCAACGCGCACGCACCCCTTCACCAGGTCACAAGGAAGCTGATTCAGAAAACACGCGGAGCGTGCATGTCACTCATCAGGGCTGGAAATGAGCGGCATTCAAGTCAAGAGTCTTAATTACAATGATCGTGGCTCTGGAATCACGCAGAATGAGCTGGAGAGGACCTGGGGATGGGTCCAACCCGCTCGTTTCACAGTCAAGGAGAAGGAAACCCCAGCACGTCCCTGCAGAAGGCTGCAATTACAAAGGGGGACCACCACGCTCACCCCCACAACCACGCCCAGAACACGTGGGTGCCGGGGTGTGATGCCGCGGCGTCATCTCTCAAACGCTGATGAAACGGAGGGGACTCTGGAGGACAGATGTCCCTCCCGCGCCAATGCCGGACAGCGTCAGAAAAGCCAGGTGAGGCTAAGGAAAGAGCACAGGGCTGAGCTGGGGGTCTGCCCTTCACCTGGCTCTACCCAGGCTGCTTCCCTTTGGGTCGGTCCTGCACACAGCCCTGCATCTTGGCGGGGCTCCTGGGGCTACAGGCACAAAGGATCACACGCTGGAGGTTTAATATATTCTCCCATCAAATGCCAATAATCAAGGTGTTGGCAGGACCACGCTGCTCTGAATGATCCAAGGAGCCTGCCTTCTCCCTGGGGGTCTGAGTCTTCACTTTGTCATCCCAGCGTGGGTGCCTGTGTCTGCATACGCTGTGTCCCCCTCTTAGATGCACTGCTCTCATGGGATCGGGGCCCTATTGCCTGACCTCTTTAAGGCATCTGCAAAGAACCTTTTTCCAAGGAAAGTCACATTGGGACACGCGGGGCATGAGGACCACATCCTATCGTTCTGGGGGGACACGATGCCACCCACCACGCTTGGCTTATTTGCAAAATGACATGGTTGGATTCGTGGTGTTTGTCCTTGAACGTTGGGTGTTAAACCTGGAGACAAACCGACGGGGAAAACTGTACGCTGTCTCTCTCTCTCACATGCACACACGCAGATGCGGGAATTTGGAATCGGGGAAACAGAACATTTAGATGAGTGGCTGGATGGGTTTTCTTTCAGCCAGGCATCTTGTCACCCCATAGAAACGACCTCACTGCTTCTGCGTATTTGCAGGAGGTTGAGGAATGAGGTCCGGCTGGGTGCCGTCGGCGGAGTTCACATTCACGCACGTGTCCGCTCAAATTGTCGGAGGGAGCGATTTGCATACATACATCAAACCCTGTACAGAACAGTTGCATAATCAATGGGGTTCCCCTCATCCTTTTGCCAGAGCCGAGCTTACTTGACTTTTTCCTTGTGGAACAAAAACTTATTTTAAATCTGTTTCATTGGTTAGCTTGAATATTTTAGTTTTTATTTTTTTTTAAGCTTTTATTTGTTCACCAGAGAGAGAGAGGGCTCCACAAGCAGGGGGAGAGGTAGAGGGAGATGGAGAAGGAGACTTCCCGTTGAGCCAGGATCTCAATGACACGGTGCTCAATCCCAGGACCTGGAGACCACGACCAGAGCCGAAGGCAAACCCCCAGCCATCTGAGCCCCCCAGGTGCCCCTAGTTTGAATATTTTAGCCACAGCATCAGAATTTCCAAAATAGGGCAGCTGGGTGGCTCAGTGGGTTAAGCCACTGCCTTCAACTCAGGTCATGATCTCGGGGTCCTGGGATCGAGCCCCGCATCAGGCTCTCTGCTCCGTGGGGAGCCTGCTTCCCCCCTCTCTGTCTGCCTCTCTGCCTACTTGTGATCTCTCTCTTTGTGTCAATTAAATAAATAAAAATCTTTAAAAAAAAAAGAATTTCGAAAATATAAGCAAAGTTTTAAAAATGGAGGCAAGAAAAAGAAAAAGGTAATCAGGACATTTATGAACGACAAAATGAAAGCCATGAAATGATACTCATCGCGGCCCATATAAATGCTAAAATATGCACAGGAAAAGACCAGCGTGCCCTCCCCCACTCTGCCCCACCCCCACAGACACACAATGCAAGGTTACAGAATTAAATTCTTGGTGTCTCATTCAGACTTTCAGAAACCAGGGAAGGTGTGCCCCTCCAATGAGGCACATGACAACGCTGTTTTATGACAATCTGAATAGAAGGGACTGGTTTTACCCTGCTCTTTAATCCTAAGCACGTAAAAGGTGGCTATTTCTCCCAGGAGTCAAGAACAGTCAGGCAAAGTCAGCTATCATGAAGTCGTTTGCGGCAAACCTTGCGTCTGCGTTCGTCGGGGTTGCTGATCCTAATTCCAAACCTCGGAGATACACAATACCCTCTCTTCAAAACACATTTCCCCTGATAAATGCATCTCGTCTTCACTCGCAGACTAGGAAAACTTCTTATTTTGTTGGAGAATCTAAATTTTCATCGACGGCAACCCAGCTCAGAAGATAGAACCCCGTTCTCGAGGAGTCTTACGTTTAATTTTCTGTTCGGCTCATTGTTCGAGGTTTGCCCCGACATGAGCAAGTCCTGACTGTCGGATCTGCGGGCATCCACAGAACGGGAAATCACTCTGCCCGTCCAACACTCAGACACCGTCTTCCCGTCGACTGCATTGCGCTTTGCAGCGTGGCTCGGCCCAACTTCAGATCAGCTAGCTGCGTGGCGTTCTGCATTTTGCCCTGAACGATGCTTATCGAGGAGTCTTTATTCTTTTTATTCTCTCTAAAGCTCTGCCTTACATACATCACTTCCACATTCCCTTTCGATAACTTGCTCCATAGCGGCGATGCCCGGACATCAGCCTGATGCTCGTGATGGCGGCAACAATTCATACAGTCGATTCTTCTTACGAGAACAGCGCAAGGATCGCGTGGGTGCTATCTGTCGCTCACTGACCTGTTTGCCCTCCCCACTTGTTTTTCCGGCCATGCCCAGCCCACCTACGGGGCCGCTAGGACCCCAAAGAGAATGAGAATGTGGCCGAGGCACACATCATTTTATAACAGACTTCTTAACTAGCGGGGATTTTTAGCCCCCAGGGGACTCCAGCAACACCTGGAGATGTGTCTGGTGGTCACAGCTGGGAAGAGATTTGCTCGCAGCACCGTGAGGCCAGCAAAGCATCCACCGAGGCACGGGGCGGTCACCTGCATCAAAGAACCACGCACCCCCAATATCAACCGTGCTGGGGCAGTGAATCTTGCATATAAGAGCGAGGTTGTCCTATCACTTACCTGAGCACATCCAGTCTTGTCTTAAATATTATCCAGCCCCTGTCAGTTTGCAAACGTCTCTGACGCATCCTTTTTGTAACCAAATGCGCTCGTCTTCTTTTTGCTATCACTTAGGATCGCTAGTGTACGTTGTGGAAATTTGAATGTATTTAGGGCACAGGCACCAGCGTACGTACACACGCCAACAAAAGGGACACAACTGCTACTTGTAGCAAGAGCATGCCTTTGAAAGGCAGGTAGGACATTCCTTTGATTTTGTTTCCCAGGAGGAATACGTAACACGCAGCCTTGTTCTCAAACATGCGGCCGTTTCTGCAAAGGGCCTGTCGGTCACTATCCTACTGAAGGAGGGGGTCATGTTACCAGCTGGGAGTGGAATGGTAGTAACCAGGGGCCGGGAAGGAGGGGAAGATGGAGAGATGCCAGTCAGAGGGTCCCAACTTCCAGGGGGAAGGTGAATAATTATGGAAATCTAATGCACGATATAGTGATGATATGAACGCTAATGGATTAGATGCTTGAAAACTGTTGAGAGTAAATCTTAACTACGTCCACCAAAAAGGAATGGTCACTGTGTGACCAGAGGGAGGTATCTGCGAAAGCTTTGGTGTTTATCACGTTATGTATAAATATATCCAAGCAATGGGAAAACCTTACAGTTATGCAATGTTATATGCCAATTTTATCTCCATAAAGCTGTGGGGGAAAAGCATTGCAAAAAAGCAATAGGGACCAGAAACCGTCTTTGTTAGTCTTCTGTTGGTCCCTAAGCTGTCTTGAGACGGGGCACTCTTAGCTTAGCTTGAGAACAATGGCCATGTGTATGGTGGGCTTGGAAATGGTTGGCTTCAGTGTGGGAGACAGCATGGCCCTCCCTCGAATGTGAAAAACAAAATGAGCATATAATCCAGCCATTCTGTTTTTGGGAATATATGCAAAAAAAAAAAAAAAAAAAAAGAAGAAGAAAAGAAAAAAGTAAAGAAGGGGCACCTGGGTGGCTCAGTGGGTTAAGCCTCTTCCTTCGGCTCAGGTCGTGATCTCAGGATCCTGGGATCGAGTCCCGCATTGGGCTCTCTGTTCAGTGGGGAGCCTGCTTCCTCCTCTCTCTCTGCCTGCCTCTCTGCCTACTTGTGATCTCTGTCTGTCAAATAAATAAAATCTTAAAAAAAAAAAAGAAAATTAAAAAAAAAAAGACAAGACAAGACTAGACTAGCTCGAAAGCTATGCTCATCCCTGTGTTCATAGCAGCATTATTTACGAAATCTAAGACTTGGAATCGACCTAAGTGTCTATCGATGGGAGAAGGCATAAAGAAGATGTGATATATTTACACAACAGAATATACTATTCGGCCATAAAAAAATAAATAAATAAATACACAAGAAGGAGCTACTACTTTTTTTTCATTTGCAACAATGTGGATGCAGCTGGAAGGCATTATGGTAAGTGACCTAAGTCAGGGAATGACAAATAATGCAAAACCAAAGTCGTAGAAAAAGAAATCAGGGGCGCCTGAGTGGCTCAGTGGGTTAAGCCTCTGCCTTCGGCTCAGGTCATGATCTCGGGGTCCTGGGATCGAGTTCTGCATCGGGCTCTCTGCTCAGCAGGGAGCCTGCTTCCCCCCCTCCCCTGCCTGCTTCTCTGCCTACTTGTGATCTCCGTCTGTGGAGTAAATTAATAAAATCTTTAAAAAAAGAAAGAAATCAGACATGTGGTTACAAGAGGCAGGGCGGTGGGGAGAGAGAGAAATGGAGGAAATTGGTCAAAGAACAGAAACTCTTAGGGAAACAGTCAGTCAGTCCTGGGACGTAACGCGGCAACACGGGAACCATGCTAACATCAGAATTAAGCTGCGTGATACGTAAAACAGTTAGGGAAATAGAGCCCAAGAGTTCTCACCACAAGGAGGACATTTTTTTTTCGTTTTCTTTCAACTGTAGTGACACGACCAGAGGGATGTTAACGAACGCTTTTGGGAGACGTGTGACCATGTGAGAATCGCTTCACAACAGTCGTAAATCGGACCAGCACGCCGTACCGCTTACATGTATGCGGTGATGGGGGCAATTATTTTTCCATAAAATGAGAAAAATAAATACAGTGGGGGCACACTTAATCAAGAGTCAGAAACCCACCTGCCGAAATACACATCAGCGTGGGAACAATGGCCAACGCGGACCGTACTAGGTTAGGTTATTACTCTGGCTTTTGTCTTTGCCATGAGAATACAGCACGTGGGCTTCTACCAAAATGGCCTAATTTGGTTGACTGAGTGGGCAAAGGGAGAGAATTAGGGATGGGAAAGTTGGGGGGGGGGAATTGGAGTGTGTTTAACCACTGGCTTTGGGATGATAACTGATACAGTTATCCACAACTTGTTTCCTATAACACTTCTCATTCCTTCCCTATAAGGAAAAAGGTCCTGTCTTTCAAAATCTCCTTGAGGGGCGCCTGGGTGGCTCAGTCTGTTGAGCGTCTGTCTCTGCCTCAGGTCATGGTCCCAGGGTCCTGGGATCGAGCCCCACATCGGGCTCTCTGCTCAGCGGGGAGCCTGCTTCCCCCCTCTCTCTCTGCCTGCCTCTCTGCTTCCTAGGATGTACTTTTATATCAAAACCCACATCATGGGTTGAGAGAATGAGGTTGCTTTTTAAAGCATGGATCGTGGCCAACAGAAGCACGTGGCCATGCAGGCAGCAGGACAAAATGTAAACTCCATGGGTCAGCCCTGGAGGTCTCTGGGCAGCAGCGCGTTCCTGCAATTTCATGTGTGTCTGTCGGAAAACGCTAGCGGGGGTTGCAGGAAGGAACGGTGCCCACATCACTCTCAAGCGTTGCTTCCTGCAGGAGAAGGTTTCAAGCTAATGCGAGGAAACTCTGTCAAAGATATTATGCACCTCCGTGGCTGGTCCAATGAGGTTTTCTGCAGGAAGGTGGTATTTCTGTGAGCTGAACATCCCGGGGACAGCAAGGGGGTGGTCCGAGCTGACCAACACAAGTGAGACTCTAAATGGAACGTAAAGGATACATCAGGTGCCCCCCAGCTTCCAAGAACATCGCCCTCCATCTCCATCCAACCCATCTCTACGAGAACGTAGTCTTGGCATTTGGGAGTCATGAAAATGCAAAGACTTCTTGGGGTCCGAACCACAGCAGCGAAACCATAGAAGGAACAAAAGGAGAAGCGGTAACAAAGTATTAGAAGATAGTGCCATGTGGTCCTCAAAGGAGGCACAAAATATCTGTGTGTCCACAGTGACGTAAATGGATGATGGAAGAATTACAGGGGTGCAGGAAATCCTCCTCCAACAAGAAATGTCCATCATTCAGGTGGGGAAGTCCATCACCCAAGACGTACAGTCAAATTCTCCGTGCTCCCCTCCTCGCATGGGCTTTAAGCGACTTGCTTTGAAAGCATAGAGGATGCAAAAGTGAGGGGTCAGGAGACTTCTCGGTGGGGGGGGAACCTGGCAACGCACTCCTACCTCAGCAGGGCGATGAGGGTCAGTGTGAACCAGGAAAGTCACGGGCATCGTACATACCCTTGACAGAGATAAAGACCATTCCTCGTTGCTCAACCTGCCCCCCAACCCAAAACACACAAGACCCTCTCGCGTCAGACAGACCCGAACGAGGGGACGTTCTACACTCACACCGCACAACCACAGTCCTGAAAGACAAGGTCACTGAAAGCAAGTCCCAGAGTATGGGGTACATAAGGGAAGCGTCTGCAAGGTGGTTCCCAGGAGGGGATCCCAGAACGGAAAGGGAGCCGTAGGTAAAAATGGGTGAAATGGCAGTAAAGTCTGGGGTCTGGTTATCGGTAATGGCCAGGTACAGGCTCCTTGTTCGGGATCGATGTCCCAAGGCAACGCAGTGTGCTAACTTGGTACAGATAAACAGGCACTCTGTAAACTCCTCATATCATGTTTTGTAAATCTAGAACTCCCTTAAAGCTTACTTCTAAAAATGAAAACAATTGCAAACATTATTTGCAAAATCGTATTGCAAATTTGTATTTGCCATTTGCAAAAGTTTGCAAACTGCAAAACTGTATTTGCAATTTGCAAAATTGTTTGCAATTGTATTGCAAAAATGTCCTAAAGGAAAAAAAAAGGGGGAGGGGTTATACTTTGTACAATGATCAACATGTAAGAATCAGCCCAGGATTGGGAAGGGGGTTCTGCTAGCTTCCTATCGCGGAAACTCTCCTCGCACTGGAATCATCAGCTCCTGGTTTTATCAGGAATCAAAGCCCGGATGTATTCCAGCAATAGTAACAAAGTTCCAGTTCTAAAATGTGTCTCACTGAAATAAGAAAGGACCCATTTCAAGCGCTTTTTGCATTAAGGCATCGTGGGGGAAATTGTGAGTGCCTGGGACAGAGGGAGTGCACCCTGCCCGCAGCTCCCAGCTCGCAAGGTCACAGTGCAGGGCACTGTCACGCACAAGTCACAGTGTCTAAGTCAGCCGTTCTTTTTTTTTTTTTTAAGATTTTATTTATTTATTTGACTGACAGAGATCACACATAGGCAGAGAGGCAGGCAGAAACAGGCTTCCCGCTGAGCAGAGAGCCAGATGTGGGGCTCGATCCCAGGACCCTGAGATCATGACCTGAGCCAAAGGCAGAGGCTTTAACCCACTGAGCCACCCAGGTGCCCCTAAGTCAGCCATTCTTAAAGCTGACGTCGGCTTCCCCTCTAATCTGGATGAATGTCATCGACCTACAGATTTCCCTGCCTTCAAGAGTCTGTCTTTAGGGCGCCTGCGTGGCTCAGTTGGTTAAGCCACTGCCTTCAGCTCAGGTCATGATCCCAGAGTCCTGGGATCGAGTCCCACATCAGGCTCCCAGCTTTTTGGGGAGTCTGCTTCTCCCTCTTACCTTCTCCCCTCTCACGCTCTCTCTCTCTCTCTCTCTCAAATAAATAAATAAAATCTTAAAAAAAAGAGTCTGTCTTTTGTTTGTTCATCTGTTTCGGGGTTGTTTGTGTTTTTTTTTTTTTGTGATTTCACATAGAAGTGAAATCATATGGTATTTGTCTTTCTGGGTTTCACTTACTTCACTGAGCATAATTTACTACCAAAAAAAAAAAAAGTCTCCAATCCAGAGAACTGCCGGTCTCCAGAGGGAGAGCCGTGCAGGGAGGGAGGAGAAACAGGTGAAGGGGATTCAGAGGGGCAGCGTCTTCATTACAAAAATAAGTCACGGGGGGGGGGGGGAAGAAGAAGAAATTACGGAAATGAAACCTAGAGCCCAGGGAAAAGTCAATTACTTTGGAAAAACGTGACAAAGGTCAATAGCCTTCCCGCAGGGAGAGTCAGTAATACACAGCATTTCAAATCAATATCATAAACCGGAAACTAAGATAACGTTGTATGTTAACCATAGGGCAATTAAAAAAAAAGTCACATCTCATGCAAAGACAAGACATGCACAGACATGCACAGACCAGCCCCTGTGGACTGGGGGTCCTGTTCTGCCTCCCCTCCCTCCCCCCAGCTGAAGATCTCCACTAGAGCCTTTCTGCAAAATCATTCACCTTGTGAATCTGCAAAGAAAAAGTAGGTTTCGGAACTGACCTCCTGTGCTTTGTGCTATGAATGTGTAGGCTGATCGGCAAACAGAAATGCGTCAGACCCCGAAATTCGAAGCTCTTCACCTTCCTTTTGTGAACAGTGTTTTGTTTTAAAAGTACTGACCAGAAGCACCTGGGTGTCTGGGTCGGTGACGGTCTGGTTAAGTGTCTGCCTCCAGCTCAGGTTGTGATATTGGGTTCCTGGGACCGAGCCCCACTTGACGCTCATGGCTCAACAGGGAGTCTGCTTCTCCCCCTGCCCCTCCTGTCTGCTCACGCTCTCTCCCTAATAAACAAAATCTTTAAATGCAATATAATAAATAGGACTGACCAGCTGTGGGCCATCCGGGAAAAATCACGGAAGCTCCATGTGACTGGGTTTCTTTCCACGTAAATGAAGGAATACATACATTTGTTGGGTTTCTTATGAGAGTCCTCACAACGTGTGATTATGAATTATTGCCTCATATCATCTTGAAGAGCCCAACAAACTCTAGGCTGTGTGTGATGCAGGCAATTTAATCATCAGTTTAATCATCAGTTTGATCACCAGTCAGGCGGATTTTTGTATTCCCCCAACGGAAGGTCGGTAAAAACCTGTACTCTTGTAGAATCCTTGCACCTTGCCGTCCAGACCCTCCAAAAATTGTAATACATAAAACTGAAATAGGCACAAAGCTTACACAGTGTGGACGTGAACGCTGTCCTGGATTCGAGAGAGGCCGGTGCGTCCTGCGAGGCCCATCAGGGAGGCTCGTGGAGTGGAGGAGGAGGAGGGGAGGAAGGAGGGGAGGCAGCTGGGTCCCATTTGTGAGCTGCCCAGGTGAGGACCCAGGAGCGGCCAGGGCCAGGACGAGCCCTGTGCACCACCCACCCCAGGGGGGCTGCCAACGCCATTAGGGACACGTGGTTTACGGGGTCCTTCCTCGAGGCGGAAGCTGCCAACCAGCACGGTTGAAGACAAACCAGAGGAAACCAAGACCATGGACAGCAGGGCCGCTGACATGTTTCAACACCTGACGACCCAGGGATGCCCGGGGAGGTGACACAAAACGGCCCAGGGCTCCACGCCTCGCTCTGGGAATGCCCTGAAGGCCCCGCAGGTGCACAGGCTGGGCTGTGTTTTGTCTGAATGAAGCAGCATATTTGGGGGGCAGGGGAGGTAGACGATGCTTAAATATAGCATTGCAACTGCTTCCCCTTCTAAGTTACATTTTTAAGATTTTATTTATTTGACAGACAGAGATCACAAGTAGGCAGAGAGGCAGGCAGAGAGAGAGAGAAGGGGGAAACCAGGCTCCCCATTGAGCAGAGAGCCCAACACGGGGCTCAATCCCAGGACCCTGAGATCATGACCTGAGCCGAAGGCAGAGGCTTAACCCACTGAGCCACCCAGGTGCTCCGTATGTTACATTTGCAACACAGAGAAGGTCCAGGGAGATCCTGGAAAGATTTAGCAACAAACTTGTAACAGTCCAAGTTTATCAGTGTAACCAATATGTTTCAAGTTTTACTGAGCCTGTTACAGTATTACAGAATGCAGGTACTTTTGTCTTTTTACAAATCAGGGGACGCCTGCGGGGCTCAGTGGGTGAAGCGTCTGCCTTCGGCTCAGGTCATTACCTGGGGGTCCTGGGATCGAGCCCCGCATCGGGCTCCCTGCTCAGCGGGCAGTCGGCTTCTCCTCCGCTCCTCCCCCTGCTCGTGCTCTCTCTCAAAGTAATAAATGATTTCTAAAAATCTTCAGAAAGATAGGTTTCCCAATAAAAATAAATCATACACTTTAGTAAATATATATGAGTGTTTATAGAATTTATTACTTAAATTATATAGACATAAATTATATATACTGATGTATATTTATGAATTTACATAGGTATGCTGCTATTTATATATTTATATATGATATAAAATATACATAAGATTAAGAAAATGGAAAAATGTCTATAAATAAGATACATAAAAATATAAAGTGTCAGCATACATGTAGGTTTTATATGTATATGTATGCATGTTATGTATATTTTATATATGTAAAACCAACATAAAATGCTATATATTTATATAATATATATATAAAATAAAGATTATATATATAAATATCAGTACATATGTTAGGCAGTCATGGAAGTAAACAATTTCTAGGCACCTGGGTGGCTCAGTCCATTAAGCATCTGCGTTTGGCTCAGGTCATGATCTCAGGGTCCTGGGATCGAGTCCTGCATCGGGCTCTCTGCTCAGCGGGGAGCTTTTTTCTACCCCTCCCTCGACAAAAACCTAAAATTAAACAATTTCTTGTTAATTTGGACGGGACCGGATTAAACATGCAGAGACGTTCTATTGTGAAATTAAGACACATGCTTATTTATGCAAGTTAGTGTAAATTTGGTACATTACAGTATGTCTTTCTTGTCATTCACGCAAGAAAACCTTCAGGCAACATAATTACGGCACAAACTGGTAGACGTAATCCGTGAAACACTCATGGCAGACTGAATCCTCATCAAACACTTTTGCCCAAAGTCTAAGTGAGGAAGGACTTGAGCTGTTTCCTCCTCAGAATACGCTACGGTTGCATTTCTACTATGAACCTACACGGTCAGGAGTGTTTCACTGAGATGGTGTTTTTCTGACATATTGCATCACAAGTATCTTCCAGTTTTATTTATTAAGGGTTTCTGTGTGGAGGTTTTTAATTTTTTGTTTTGGTTTTTGTCTTTAAGATTATATTTATTGATTGGCGAGAGTGAGAGAGGAAGACAGATTCTGAAGCAGCCTCCAGGCTGAGTCAGCAGCCCAAGGCAGGGCTCGATCTCACGACTCTGGGTCCACAACCTGAGCCAAAACCAAACGTCGGACGCTCAACGGAGCCACCCAGGTGCCCCCCGTTTGGTTGTTTCATAATAACCTTGTTGCCTGTTTTTGCACAGTCTACAATTCACCCACCGAGCCCTCCTTCCACGGAGGTTGGCTTGTTTCATGCTATAACAAAGTCAGGTTGCTCCCACTTTCTGCTCTGCCATTTTAGCATCCCTGCTTTAACCAGGGGTTCGTCCCCCCATCTGTGGGGGATATGATTCAGGACCTCCTCGTGGGCGCATGCAATTGTAAATCGTACGGATCCCCAATATCGCAGCCAACATTGGTACAATCACATTTAATTTATCATCAGATGCAGTAAGAGAGTCAGAGCAACTCCGGATACAGTAGAACAGGTGTAATCCTACAGTCAACAAAAGTGATGCGAGTCTGGTCTGTCTCTGAAGACATCTTCGTGGCCTGTACTCACCCTCCCCTGCACGATGCAGTGAGAGGATACGATGCCTACAGGGGGGAGGCGAAGGGGGCATGCAGGTGCTGTGGCCTGGCAGAGTGGGCCAGGAGGGAGCTAGGTCAGCAGGAGACGCACCTGCTTCCTCCTCCCCACAGGGACCCCGATAAGAGGGTCAGGGGTGACTGGAACCCAGGGATGAGCACGAACCACTGTACTTTATTTCTCTGCACATTTAGCTAATTTTTAAAGATTTTTTATGTATTTATTGGCGAGAGAGAGAGTGCACGTGAGTGGGAAGGGAGAACATGAGCAGAGTCCCCAGTGAGCAGACGGCTCGATCCCAGGACCCTGAGACCATGACCCAAGCACAACGCAGATGCTTCCCTGACTGAGCCACCCAGGCGCCCCTGAGCATTTAACGATTACTTAATTTCCATGTAACTTAGACTTTCTTCCTGGGTGAACGTCACCCTTACCCTCGGACAGAACTATTTTCTCCCGCGTCCCCTGCTGGGATACGTTTCAGCGGCTTTCCCTGAAGTCGGGGCTGAGACCAAGTCGAGCAGAAAGAAAGATGCTGGCGTGAGGGGGGCATTTTTTGGTGTTTGTTTTCTTTTGTTTTTTGTATGTTTGTACTGTTTCTGCAAATGTCTACTTTTCACTGATTGTAGTTCTCTAACGGGCATGGATTCCAAATCATTCTCTGTGGTAGGATCCTAACGGTACAAGCTCTCTGCAATGAAGGAGCTCACAGGTGTGTGGTTTTATATATATATATATACACACATATACATATATGTATTTATGTGTATATATATATTTATATATAAGTGTGTGTCACCCTGGTGTCCCTTAGGCCAGGCAGGCTTCTTTTCCCCAAGGCTCTAGGTCACCTCCCTACCCCGTCTGGAACATCTTCACCTGTCTGTCCTCCTCTAGGACTTTGTCCTGTTCAAGCAGGTAAACTGTTACCATCGTCTTCTGAAAACTAGAAAAATGAACCTGACTGCTAACATCGAAGCTCTACGGCCCTGGCGATTTTGCCTTTAACTACTTATCGGCATTGAATGAAGCCATGATTTATTTAATTTATTCAATTAATTTATTTATTTAATGAAGGCATTATTTAAGCCAGATTGATCAGCACTGAATTAAGACGTTGTTTTCCTTAACCGGGAACTTAGGACATGAGAGATGAAACCCATAAAAACATTCACACAAAATAAAATGGAAAAAAAAAAAAAACATTCACACACACACACACACACACACACACACAGGAAGGGAGATTCTGATATAAAACTTTTTTGTTCCTAATCATAAGTTCATGTTGTATTGTTTCTACCCACCCCACAATTTTTTTTAATATCTATGATACAGGGGCAAAATGGCATTGTTGTATAGATTGTCATGTGGATAATAAACAAAAAATAAACAATGTGGTCTTCTTTATATGGCTACTTCTTAGCCTTCAACAGATATTGAATAAATAAATGTAATGGCCAGGAAAAAGGAATACCCAGTTGATACCTGCAGATGACCCTGGCAAGGAAACCACTCTCAAGGAATCTCACACTCTCTCAGTTCCTCTCTCTGCTCTGTCGGTAAAATATTGGGGCGCCTGGATGGCTCAGTGGTTTAAGGCCTCTGCCTTCGGCTCAGGTCATGATCTCAGGGTCCTGGGATCAAGTCCTACATCGGGCTCTCTGCTCAGCGGGAAGCCTGATTCCGCCTCTTTCTCTGCCTGCTTCTCTGCCTACTTGTCATCTCTATCTGTCAAATAAATAAATAAAATCTTTATATATTTATATATATGTGTGTGTGTGTATATATATAAAATACAAGGATACTCAGCACAGTTCCGTGATGATCTCGGTGTCCTGGGATCGAGCCCCGCATCAGGCTCTCTGCTCAGTCAGAAGCCTGTTTCCCTCCTCTCTCTCTGCCTGCCTGTCTGCCTACTTGTGATCTCTGTCTGTCAAATAAATAAAATCTTTAAAAAAGAGAGAGAGAGATTCCACCAAGATGGCCGAGAATGAGACAACTATCTGTGAGTTTTCATTCTCTGAGGATCAAGGACAGTGGGAATCCAGGTGCTGGTCAGGCTTTGGGACTGCGGACCGAGCTCACTATCGCCTCGCATGGATTTTCATAACGACCGCCAGGAAACGGCTGGGATCAGCAAGAACACGTCCACCCCTGAGGGCTCACGCAACCAGCACACCCAAAAGTGTCTCCCGGGCGCGCCCTTCTTGACAGAGTCAAAGTCATCCGCTTTATGCCTGTATTTACTCACAGATTTGCCAAAATGAAAACCAGTGTTTTTCAAGTACGGGGTTTGACAGCTTTGAGAAAGAGAACCAGCCAAACACACAGGGCATGTGAGGATTTCCTCCAGATCGTCGTGGGAGCTCTTCGCGGTGGTGATTGGCTACCGCCTCCTGACGATGGGAATCTCTGCATCTTATCTAGTTACGTCTGTGATTCCTTCAGCCCGGTGAGGAGCAATGAGACCTCATCACTCCTCAAAAACGGGAGACAGCTCGGAAGCAAGGGGAAGGCAGGGAGAGACGGGGAGAACCCATGCTACACAACCAAAACAGGACAGGAGACACATGCATGAGCCAAAGACCTTAACCATGTTCTTATGAGCACATCTGAGAGTTCTGGCATATTCCAAACCCTTCTCTTTACTACCAGCCCTGAACTTCTGCCCCAGCCTGCAACTGGCACGTAGTACACGTTCCACCCAAGAGCTCCAGGAAAGAGGGGAAGAGCAAACCCAAAGACCAGAGCTCTAGTGCAGAAAGAAGCTAGTTTCCAGAAAAACACAGAAATACCTTAGTCATGCGATTTCTTTCCTGCCAGGGCCAAGGAGCTCCAGTCCTGAGTCCACCATATTGGTTTTTCATGTTGAGCAAAGCCACCAAGAGAATGAGTCAACAGAACCCATCACACGGTGGGCAGAGGGCTACACAGACTGAGAGCCTTGGCCACCATGGCCCTTGTGTTCATGGTCATCCTTGTGTTGTCATGCCTGCCTGGTGGCCACATAACATCAGATAGTCTCCATCCTTTTCGTATGGTTTTTTTTTTTTTTTTGGAGTGTCATTGACACACAATTAGTTTCAGGTGGTCACAGTCTTTTTGGAGAAAAGCACGAGTTGCCTATACAGGCAGGAAAGATCCACGGCTAGCCACAGGGTCCCACGGACAGAAGAGGTCCCAAGCGGTTCACGAAAGCACACGAAATGTGAATTCATTACATTTCCCTGAGTACTACAATATGCGTGCCATCACGTGTGGGTAACCGATTTTCCAATCTGTAGTTTCTGTGCACCATTCTACGTCGATACTGGAGACCAGCGTGGAAATGCACTCGCCACATACAATACTTTCTTCTGGAAAATGCAGGACTGTCTATCTCCCAAGATCTACCAAGGTACTCTATGTTTAGGGTACTTTTGATGTTTAATGCTTACAGTATTTTGGATACAGCAATTTATTCTGTAGGCTGTATATTTACAAAAAACTATACAATACATAATTGTGTGTATATATATATTATCTAAATGAATTCATTCATCGAGATACCTAAAAGCTAAAACAGAGATGTATAAAAGCTTTCCAATGAATCACGAAATATACCAAGTTTAAATGATGAAAGCTTTCTCCATCAATTACCTAAATTGCATGTAAAAACAAGTTTATAAATGGATAACGCACAAGTACAATTAGGAGTGCATATAAATGTAATCTTATACACTGGTAATTGTATATGTATTTACATGGAATTTGGCTTGCTAAATGATGCAAGGTTTCTAGATATAGTTTGCTAATAACATTATTTTATGCAAGAAACTGCTCCTAGTTGCGGCACCTGGGGGATCAGTTGATTAAGCATCTGCCTTCAGCTCAGGTCATGATCTCAGGGTCCTGGGATGGAGCCCCACATCCCATCAAGCTCCCTGCTCAGTGAGGAGTCTGCTTCTCCCTCTCTGCCTCTGTCTTTCAAATAAGTAAGTCTTTAAAAAAAGAAAGAAAGGAAAATAGGTCTTGGTTACATTTGTGCATCTGAGCGTCCGTGTGTAGGTAAACACACACGTTTCAATCATTACCACATTCCTTCAGACCAGCCAAGGAATGCAATCCTCGTCCCTGCCTCAGCTGTGAACCAAGCCTTGGTGATGCTGAAATGCGAAACAAGGAAAGTGACACGGAGAGCAAATCCCATCAGGGCGACGGGAACAGAGCAAGAGACCTTTGCCACACTTTGCAAAAGGCCTTCTCAGTGTGGTTTCCAGTCAGCGCCACTCAGGGTCAGTAACCGTGGTTCTTTGTTAAAAGGGTCCAAAACCCCAGCAAGGAATGAGACTTCAAACTAACCAAGTCATTTGTTTTTATGGTCCAAAGAGAGCAGGCCAAGGTCCATGCTTCAAAGAGGGGGCACTTTGCAAAATTTGCAACATTTGTATCCTTTGCCCTTCCGTAGGGGGGCACATGGGGGCAGGGGGGAGGGGACACGATGGCACAACCAACAGAAAGAAAAAAGGCAATGGCGCCTAGAGGAGCAGCTAGCTAATGCCTGCAGGTGTGGAACTTACTCAAACTCCAAGATTCATAGAGGGGAATGGTGCTTGCCGGGGGCTGGGGAGACCGAGAAAGGGGCTTTAGGAATCAATGGGTGTAATCCCTTAGCTAAGCCAGATAAGCAAATTCGAGACCTGAGCGACACAACTTCTTACCCAGTGTTAGCAATACGGTGCCGTTCGCTGGAAAGTTTGCTAAGAGGCCAGACCTCAGCTCCCGTGTTCCTACCCCAGTAACATAAAATCTAAACATACACCTGGAATGATAACTTCCAGACCCGGGGTCTCATCATGCCATGAGAAACTGGCCTTTCCAAACCAGAAGGCTCAGCACCATGAACAGGCAGAACCGAGAAGGTCCCACTGTCATCCCAAAATAGCACAGGGTTACTGTAGCAAATCCCTATTTATAGAACATTCATCTTAAAGAAAGCCACCCAAACAAAACCCTGGATGGTTTCCACACATTTCCACACACCTGTGAAAGCACATGCCATTTCATTAGCAGTACCCCGAATAAAGATCTGTGTCCGGAGACTGATTCCAAGGAGGTTTTAGGCTTCATGCTTCCTCATTTTCTCTCTAGATGATGCAAAGATGACGCTTTCTGCGCTTGGGAATCGGTTCACTACAACATCATCTTACTGTGTAGGTTACGTTCATTGGGGTTTGTTTTTTTTTTTTCCTTAAGGTACCACTTTTGGGAGAAAGGGAGGGTTGGGCGAGATACAAGGACCGTTCTGGAAACTGGCCAATTTGCACGGGCACGTAGAGCTCAGGCAGGCACACACCTGACCAGGGAACTCAACACTCAGTGACTGGAGTTTGAAGGGAGCCCTGGATGGACGGGCTGTGCCCCGCGACCAGCCTTCCATTGCTGTGATTTTAGGAGCCTTTTACCTTTGTTGAGTTGTCACCACTGCAGAGAGAAAAGCTTGGCCTACAGGTCTGTGCAAAGGCAGGCACTGGCGAAATGGCCAACCTGTAGGCCTTGATTTCTACGCCCTGCTCATTTCTGCTCCTCCGTCCTCCCCGAGAAAAAGGAGGGCTGCCCATCCTGCCATTCACAAAGCAAAGAACAGTGGAGGCTTTGAAAAGCCCCGTGTAGGTTGTTTAGGAAAAAATGACAAAAACGGAAAACATTCGTGGAGGGAATGGCCCATGAATGGGCAAACGCTGTCCATGGCATCGGAAACTGGTAGCCGGCGAGTTTAAGAAATCCCTTGTTACCGCACAGAAAGCACAGTCTGTCTTCAGATCATTATTATTATTTAACGTAATTAAGTAGAACATGAAGTGTCTTCTCAAAAAAAATGATGCGACTTGTTTAAACTAACCCCTGAACGTATTTTTCTCATTGGGAAATATAACATCTATTGTTAAGGTGGAAAACATTACAGAAAGAAACACAGAGTGGTTTATATACCCCCCCCCCAAAAAAAAAGGAAAAGAAAAGAAAAAATGTTCCTTACAGTTAAAATCAACATACTGAAATCAGCTCTCCCCATGTTTGGGATTTAAGTCTACTTTAGCCGGAGAAGCCTATCTGCCGGGTGAGGATTTAGGGACGTCAAATATGTTTATCTTGAAACGTCATTGGAGTAAGATACATTCCATCAACAAGTTGCCGTCCTCATCCTGATCTGCCAATACTCAATGTTTCCACTACGGAGCTCTAGTTCAAACCACAGACTCTGAAACAGAAGCCAAATTCCCATGCACTTGAATGTTTACTTTTGTAAAAACCATCTCCAGCCTTTTCTTTTTCTTCCCCTCCCTGTGGTCGGGGCATAAGAGGGACCATATTCTAAAGAGTTCTGAAAAAGACCCTTGCACATTCTGAAAGCAATGTAACAGGCTTAGCCAGTAAGCACGCTACCCCTGGTGCCGAGACCAGAAGCTTTCCACAGATTACTACAAAGACACCCAAATGAAAAGGCCAAGTTCAGAAATAAAGAGAAACCCCCATATACTTATCATTAGTCTACACATTCCATGCCAAAAGGAAAAGAAAAAAAAAAAAGAACTTGCCACAATCCTCAAGTTCATTCACTTGCAAATTTAGCAACAGCTCTGTACCTGCCTTATCCGCCTCCTGGGGCAATCAGTTACGAATCAAGTATCTTTTCTATTCTTAGATTTGCTCAAAATGGGCTGGACTGCAGCATTGAAGACCAAACATACATTCAGCATTATTTGTTGAAGAAGAAAAAAAAAATACAAAGGAAGGGAACCATTCCTTTACCCCAGAAAAACAGGTCAAAACACCTTAAAGCCGGCCTCGGATCACAGCTATTATTATGAAAATACAATTATCATTCAATTCCTGCTCCAAATCATCCCGGTTTCCCCCAAAGAACACAATCCTCTCATTTGAATTCAGTGATTTAAACTGATGAAGTAATTTTCCACTTGCTACAACTGGTCCTGATCATTTTCTTCTACGCCAAGATGCTACTCTTGAAACCTGCCATAGCTACAAATTTATGCCATACATTTAAGCCATATATATATGTGGCCATATATATATAGCATTTCCTTGGATAACACAATTCTGGAAGTCTAATCTGGAAAAAAAAAAATACATAGTTGCAGAGCCTTCCCTACGCCCCCCCCCCCCCCCCGGTGAAATTCTTAGGTTCCCCATATGGGGACAAAAACAAATACAAAATCCAGAATTTTTTTTTCTTTCGGGAAATAAGGCATGGATGCACCCATGTACTATTAACGGTGTCTCTTGTATTCCGTGCACACAGGGAAACCTATCCTGAGATTTTTTTCACGCTTCCTGTTAACCTCTTCCCACTGACAACTCAAGGCACGTAATACTTCTGTACTCTCTCCCCTCCCTTCCCCACCGCCCCCACAAAAGTGCAGATTTCGGTGCAATGTGCTCATTTCTCTGCGTTCTGCCACCCTCTAGGAAGCCGGTGAGCCTGTCCCTTCCCACCGGGGAGCCGTGTGAGCGGCTGAGGTTGCTTTGTTCTGATGGGAAGTCGGATCTGTTTCTCTCCTGGACCTTGAATTTCTGGCTGCAGGACGTCCCTCCCCACCCGGGCTTCAGCTGGCCCCTGTGTGTTGCCTGCGGAACGCCCACACGGGCTGCAAATTCTGCATCAGGATAACTAGGTCTCCCTAAACTTTTTCTTGCCTTCTTTTACCCCTTTTTTTTTTTTTTTTCCTTTTCTGCGTTCCTGAAATCCTGCTAAGTGCTGACTCTGGGCATAGCCCTAGCTCGCCCCACCTCTCACTAGAAGGCAGTTAAGGCAACGCGCCCTTGATGCCGAAGCCATAGATCCCTTCCCAAAGCATAGGCTATGAGCACCTAAAACCGTCCCACCCCCCCCCCCCATTGACCAAATGGGGCGGGGGGGGGCCAAATCCCAAGCAGAATCCATACCACCACCTTGTGGATTCTGCTCGCAAGGACAGCACCTGCTAGGTTTAATAACCCCCACCCAGCAGCCCTCACCCCACATTTCTTAAGTTGGGTCCAAAAGCGAGACTGGGATCCGCGGTGCCCGCTCGCCCCACACTCACCGGCGCGCTCGGGTTCGGGCGCTCCGCGCGCCCCAGGCTCCTGACCCGAGCTGCGGCCGGGACCCTCCGCGGGGGCCGTCCCCTCCCCCCCACCAGCTCCCCTCCCCCCGGGCCCCCAACGCGGCTTCCGGCGCCCCCTCCCCAGCCCGCCCCGAAAGAGCAGCCCCGCGGCTCCGACAACACACAGACGCACACCTGCGGGCCGGTTCAGCACAAGGAGTCCGAGCGAGCGCAAGCCGCAGCCAAAAATAATGCATAAAATAAAGGCAGCGAGGCTTTGCTGGGGCAGGGCGGGGGGTCGCAGAGGCCGTGCCCCGCGCCTTCCCGGCCGGACGCGGGCTCCCAGGTGGTCCCCCGGGCCGGGGGTGCGGAGCTCCGGGCGCCCCCGCCCCCGCCCCCGGAAGAAAGGGCGCTGTGTCTGGCGGCGAGCAGGCGCCGGAGTGGTGCGCCCGGGCCCAGGGCTGCGCGCCGCACGGGGCCCGACCCCCACGCGCGGACCCCGGCGCCGGCCCGCGAGACCCGCGCCCAGCACTCCGAGCCCGCGCGCCCTCTCCGGGCCGAGGGAGCCAGGGCAGGGTGGGGGGCGCGCGCGGGGAGGCGGGGGGCGTCCAGCAGGCAGACGGGCGAGCGCGCCCAGGCAGGCGGCGGGCGTCCGGGAGAGCGGGCGGGGGAGGGGACAGCCGAGGGGTCGGCCGCGCGGCCGGGGAGCTGGGCCCTGCCCCCACCACTGCCAGCCCGCGGTCCCCCACCCCGCCCGCGCCCGCGCCCCCGCCCCGGCGCAGGGTCTGCAGCCGCGCGACACGTTGCCCCTTCCCGCCCCCGCCCGCACGGCCGCAGGTCGGGCCACGCGGGTGCGGGCGCAGGCGGAGGGGCGCCGCCGCGGCCTGGGGGAGGGGGCGGGACTCAAGTTCGCCGGCTGCCTTCGGGGTCTCGCAACCCCGCGCCCACTCCCCGTTGTGCACCCGCCCCCGCCTCGGGCCGCCGGGAGCCGGATCTTCGCGACCAGCTCTGCCCACTGGAGTAGGAGGGGGGCCAGGCCGAGCCGCGCGGGATTGGAGTGGGGGGGCAGAAATCGGCCGCGGAAGCCGGGGGTTGGGGGGCAGGAGGGAATGTGCAGCGCGGGACGGCCGAGAGCTTTGGGATGGGGGTTTCTGCTAGGTTCCCCGAGGCCAAGGGGGGGGTCCACATATAGGAACCGACTCCTACCTCCAGACCCCTACCTCCAGCGTAGGCCAGGGGACCCGCCGGCCGTGCGCCCCGCGAGCTCTGCTCCCGGGAGCCGGCTTCTCTGGGGGTCGGCATCCCCCTGAGACCCCGCTAGGGCGCCGGGCGCACGTTCCCGCAGCGACCAACTTTTGTGGTCCTGCAGACACGCAGGCGGCGCGGGGATGCTGCTCGCAAGGCAGCTGCGTGCCCCCCGAAAAGGTCCAGGCCAGACCCAAAGGCTCCCGAAACAGGAAAACACCGCCGCCGCCACCCCCCCCCCCTTTCCGCCGCTTGCCTCCCCCCTACCCACACGCACGGGAAAAGGGGGGCCTGGAGCCCGCGCCCCGGCTTTGCAGAACCCGCTCGAAGCTGCCGTCATTTGGTTTCCACCCGGGGTCTCCGGCGCGCCCGGGTCGCTCCCCAGCAAAGCCCAGCCAGGTCCTAATCAATCACGTGCGTTATTTCGTGCATCACATCAGCCGTCATCTTCTACGAGGCCGGCAGAGGATGGAGGAGGGAAAAAAAAAATCGCTTAATACAACCCCGGCCAAGCCTGTTTTCCTTTCTTCCTCTCTGGTTAACCCAAAAAAAGCAGCCCGGGAGCTGGTAGCTGACAGTCTACTTAAAGAAGGAGGAGGGGGGGAAAAAGAGAGAGAGAGAGAAAAGGGGGGGGGGGGGCAAAAAAGCTCGTGGCTGCTCACAGTCTCCAGAAGTAGTCCTGTCTTCATCTCCAGTCCCGGTTTGCAGAGAACTGACGCTTTGCTCCTGTTCTCCCTCTACTGCAGATAAATTTTTTTTTCCTCCTCTCCCCGCCACACTCTTCTGTTTATTTGTATGTAAGACAGCGCTACTTTGTAAACACATCACACACGGCCCCAAGGCCGTTCAAACAGCTGATTGCAGCAAAATACTTCCAAAGCCCCGGGGGTCCCAATTTTTTTTTTTAAGTCAAAAGGATAAAAAGGAAAAAAAAATTAAAATGCAATGTTAGTGTGGATCTGTGCATGAAGCTGGCACAGGACGGGCCCCCCATATCCGTCCACACTCCCACCCACACCTCAGAAATGGAGCGGCAGATGGGCGCGATTTCTTGTCCGAATTTCCAAAATAAAATGCAAGAAAAGGCCTGGAGGAAGTGGAGCTCGAGCGCCTTTGGGGAGGCTCCGGCTGGGGCGCACACACACGTCCCAGGGTTGAAAAGGCTTGGAAAATACATCCGTAACCCAGAGACCCATGTTAACACGGCACCTACCTTAGTCGCGGAAGAGCTGCATTGGCCGGAACGGCTGTTTTCCACACATCCAGATTTTTCTAGGGAACCCTGACGGCGGGTAGCATTCAGGAAGGCTGTGTTGAGTCCGGGAGTCTGTGCTTTTTCCAATCCCCCCCCCTTCCCTAGATCTGCTCCTCCAGAGGAATGTGGGGACCACCGACGCGGCCGTTGGGAGGAAATTCGTTGTGTCGGCCCCCAAGAGGAGGAAAAAGCCACCCAGTGGGAGCAGGAAGGGCAGAGCGGGGTCTGAATGAGAGCTCTGTGCGGAGAGACAGAGACGGGTCTGCCAGGGAGAGGGGAGACTGGAGAGAGAGCTCCTGATGTCTCCGCGGTCCCCCTCTGCTATTGGACCAAACTGAATGAAATTTACAAAGCCAGCAGCCAATGGATCTCCGCACTGGGTCCCATCACTACAGAAACCACATCCACCGCTACGAGCTAATGCAAAGAGCAGCTAATCCCAGTGCAAACCAGCTGTAACAGAGATCCCCGGGGCCAGGGTGGCGAAACAGGTGAGCGCGTCACGCGGGGCCACCATGCCACTGGGGCGCGGAACAAAGCTGGCTGCTGCCGGGGCGGTTCTGCTCTCCTCCACCCCAAACACGCTACAGTATTTGCAAACATCTTTAACTCTTGGAGGGTTTGCACCGCAAGGAGGCTGGCAGAGAGGAGCCCTGCGGTCGGGCTGACAAATATGTTACTGTGCAGGGTGGTGGTGTGGTTACACCAGAAGCAACAGTATCTTTTTTTTTTTTTTTTTTTTTTTTGCATCAAATTGCAATGGAAGGTCTGTAAAGGACAGAGCCTCCCTGATGCCCAGGTGATAGGTCCATACCTTTCGTTTGCTTCTTTTCTGATACAGTCATGTTTGGGATGAATACAGCACTGGGAGAGGTTGTTAGGATTTGGCCAGTTATAGTTCAACACCTCAGCCCTGCTTCCAGGGTCCAGTTAATGCTTCCCCGGCCAACTTCAAGTTTGCGGGTAGGACCTGGTATGTATCCTTGGCTTGGAGGGAGCCGGCTCTGCATGGGCCGGGTCTGAGGTCTCTAACCGATAAGTCAGGGGACGCTGTATGAACGCAGATGCTAAAACCACATTGCTGGGGCTCAAGCTGCACATGACCTTAGGTGTGGATTTAAGTGTTCTGCCTCTGTCTCTGCATCCGTCAAATGGAGAAGGTAGAAGGAGGGACTTGCTGGTGTCATCGTGATGGGAGCTAACACAAGGACTCAACATGCAAGAAGCTGTAAATCAGGGCTTGCTTTTCCTAAAATCATTTCACAGGATATATCTATGGAAGGATGTCTTTATGGAAGGAAATGTATTTATTGAAGGAAAAAGGGGATGTCCCCTACCCAGAGGACATCATCACTATGCCTTCTGCGCCTAGACGGCCGACGGAGGCATCCAGCCTGCAGTCGGTATTTGCTGCGTTGGAATTAGGGATTCCTCCCAAATTTTGGGAGAGAAACTTATGGCGGATGGGGGGGGGTAGGCGGGGAAGGGGGACAATAAAGGGGAAGGTGATGGATACTGAGTCAGGTTACTTGCTTTCATTTTAAGTGTCTACCCTTGCTAGCTTTGACATATTGGAAAGTGGGTCCTATTCTATGAATCTGAGAGATTACGCCCGTCAAAGAATGATTTAAAATCAGACTTTTGTGGTTTTCTGGGGATGTTTAAGTGAGATACTATGTATGAAATCACCTTTTACCAAAAAGATGTATACAAATCTATGCCTGCATATGTATATATAAAACTTATTATATATAGTAATAAATTATATATATTTATTATATATACACATATATATAACTCATAAGTAATATATAACAATATAATAATTTTATAAGTCATAAATCATATAAGTTATATATAACTTATTATATATTATATATGACATATAATACATTACATATAATAATTAATTATATAATACTAAAATATAATAAGTTATATTTAATAAGTTATATATAATTTATATGTCATATATATCATATATAATAGTAATATGTTATATATAAATGTGTATATGTAATATATAATAAGTTATGTATATTATACATATTATATAGTAAGTTATATATATCTCCAATTATACATATTATATATTATATAATAAGTTTTATTTTTATTTATTTATTTATCTCCAATAATAGGAGACATATGTATTTCCCAAAACAGAGCTTGGAAAAGGGACTCGACCCAAACACAATAGTGTATAGGAGGCCAGAAAGTCATTGGCTTTGCCAAGAATGTATTAATTAATTGACTGACTTATAAATTCAAGTATTCATTGAGCCCAGGCATAATTCTAAACACCGAGAACACATTTGTGAGCCACACTCATTTATTTTTGAAGAAGCATACGGTCTGGTGGGCACGGTGGCCAACAGTGTAAGAAAAGGAAATGATCACAAGGTACGGGGGAAATGCTCTGATGCCTGAATTCATAGGGATCCGTGGAGGTGGGAATGCTGAAGGAAGGGTCTTTCTTCGAAAGAGAAGTACATAGCAATTGATCGGGTGCAGAAGTTGAGGAGGAACGCTACAGAAACCCAGCGGCTAATGGGCAGCATCGACTAGCTGTAGGTGGGAATTGGAAGCGGAGAGGGTGTGGTGTGAGTAGGGCACGCCGGGCGCCAACAGGGCAGGTAAGACAAGAGAGTGAAGTGTGTTCTGGGACCTATGTGGAGAGGATGTTGAATGCCACTGTGACCGCGTGGAATTTATTGCATTAATGGTGGAACCCTGGGAACATAGTGTAAGTCACAGTAGGAGAGAAAGAATCAGATTTACGTTTTAGAACAATCACAGCGGAGAATGAGCGGGAGGGGACCCAACTCTGAAAACAAAGGAGATACTTTCTGAGTCTCTTGGGAGGGCGGATGTCCTAGAGAAATGATGTCTTGGGTAATGGAAAGAGACAAGAAAAGGAAGACAGGAACTGATGTGAGTGTAGGACAGGTCATGTCTAAATACATTAAGGCAGCCTAAAAAAGTGAACTTGGGGAGGGAGAGCTTGGATGCACGGGTAACATCTTAATGTCTGTCTTAGTGTGGGGGTGGATTGTTTTAGTAGCAGACCTGTTTGCTGAGATCTGTTACCTGGTCTGAAAGATTTTATTTTGCTTTAACAAAATACTTAAAAAATGCTCAGGTCCCTGAAAAAATAATACTTTAGCAGAGCAATTTGTTAAGAAAAAAAATGAATGTATGATTGCATGAGTTTATAATTTTCCCTAATCCTAATCACATGAGACCAGGGTTGGAAAAAGAACCAAAACACACCAGTTCTTACCCTGTTGGGAGGACATATTGTAATGGAGTGAATAGAGTTGGAAAGATTTTAAATCCAGAGTTCTGGGAGCGATAAGGGTATAATTCTTTGTGCTCCCACTAGAAATCTAGTTGCACAGTATGGGCCAAGATGAAGACACAGGTCATGGAAAGATATAAACCCACGGCATACAGGGGAGAGCCATTGACATGAACTGAGTCTGGTACGGAGGAAATGGAAGGAGCCTGACCATCTCCACTGTACCTTTGCTCTTCTTGATGTTTCCATCTTGTTGCCTCCGTCCACCAATTCTGGGATAATGTTCATGCTCCTGTGGGGTTCATATAATTAACCCTAAATACAGTCTTGGCTAAACCACGTATTGCCATTTCAATACTAAGTCATGACTCAGCTAATACAAGGATTACAAGACAGAAATATGACAATGTCAAACAATAATTATTAATATAATAGTAATATATACTATCTGATTAATTGCTACACAGTATTGGATATATATATATATGTATGTATGTATAATATACAAGATGCTTAAAGTCTAAGAGCGTGTTAAGTCAGTAAAATCCAAGGTAATGTACGGTATATACCATCCTGGAAGCATATGAGAAGCATAGCATGATTCCTGAAGGAGAGATGAGAAAATCTCTCATGTATAACTAAGGTTTTTCTGGGGACTTGGAGAGCAGAGGTGGGAAATCATTCCAAGTAAACACAGTCTGGAAGAGAGGAAAGAAGTCAGAGCAGAGATTCGGAAAGTTCAAGCTGCTTAAGGACCCACGTTGTTAGCTTGTTTCATGCTTGGAACTCAATGCTGAAGTTCCAGATCTAGTGGGTTTTGAGTTAGCTCTAGGGACCTACATTTTCTGCTAAGTGCATCTTTTGTAGGAAGGCTTTCAATACTAACATACTAATGGTGGTGATGTCGTGGCAGGTTCATAGCATTCGTGAAGAAGAATAATGAGACATTGGTCAGACCAAGTCATGGAGGGTCATGGACATCCATTGACTGGAATCATGGCTGACTCTAGCCCATGAGAGGCACAGATTTACTTTCAGGGTGGGTTCAAGGTTTGGCTTCATCTTAGGGATAGCCTATAGCAGGAACATTCTAGAAGAGGAGAGCCCAGTTAGTAATCTCTTGTAGCATTCACAATCTAAGGTAGCAATGGTAAAACTTAAAACCAAGAGATGAGTGGAGTAATTGCAAGACGTGGAATCATAGAAGTTTGTTAATGATGGGCTGGTACCATAGAACAAGAAGACTCTAGAAGATTCCTTGATGTGGCAAGATGGAAAGGCTACCGCCAATGATAATATGCAAAACCAAAAGAAGTTGAGTGGGAAGAAAACTGGAGAGTTTGACTTGAGATGCTGAAAGATCCCGTCAATGGTATTGGCACACAGACCTCGGAAGGTTGAGATTTGACGGGAATAGGAAGCTTAGAGTAGGGTCAGGAAATCTGACCGCAAACCCGATGCATGGGATACTTGGAATTTTGGTGCGTAAGAGAGAAAGTATTAGCTTAAACGGAGAGACGGGTCTTTGGAGCAACCAACTTTGGAGTAGGCGTCCAGATGGCGGCCTGAGCACGAACAGCAGCCTGGTCGCCTCTGTTCAAGAACTCTAGCAAAGCAAGGTGTGGTATGGAATTCAAGGGCGGGGTTTCGACTCCCAGAGGACTGGACAGGATTTCACTGTGTGCAGAGCTGCAGAAACTGCAGAAATCATAAGGGGAAGGATGCGAGATGACCGTTGCATTTGGGAATCAACGGATTATTGACAGCCTTCTGCCAAATGTAGGCAGGTTCATGAGTGGGATCCTGGGGATAAGGAAATTGAAGCCATGATTGTAGTCTTACAATGAAGGGGTTGGGGAATGGGGACTTTATATGACAAATTCAGAGGTAGGGGATTGAGGTGGGGTGGTTCTTAAGTAATTTGCTGATTGCTACTCTTACTAATTTAATGAACATGAGTCTGAGACTTGTTGCTTAGTCCAAGAACTCTTTCAAACACCTAGGATGGAAAAATAAGATGTGGTCATTGCCTATAAGTAGCTAATGCTGAAATATTTTTAATCAATGGCCTTTCCTATCAACACAACTGTCCCACTTTATTCTTAGGTATCTATTTATTTGATATATATATATATATAGCATTCACTTACCACTGTAGACACACTCTTGGAAAAAAATCTCTGCAACATGATGATGGTAAATGCTTTGGGTGGCCACAGTCCTGTGGGACCATGTCAGACCATGAATTTTAATAAATTTGAGAAAGAATAGAATATAAAGGGGCACCTGGGTGGCTCAGTGGGTTAAGGCCTCTGCCTTCAGCTCAGGTCATGATCTCAGGATCCTGGGATCAAGCCCTGCATCGGGCTCCCTGCTCAACAGGGAGCCTGCTTCCCTCTCTCTCTGCCTCCTTGTGATCTCTGTCTGTCAAATAAATAAATAAAATCTTAAAAAAATATATATATAACATTCATATGATAGATCAATAGATAGATAGATGATAGATATATCTATACATATAGATACAGATAGAATATAGATATAGATGATAGATATATAATAAGTAGAGATTCAGACACATTACATCTTTGAGATGATAAATATATAATAGAGATTCAGACATATTACAATATTTGTTATATGTAATATAACAAATGTAACTAGATTTATGTACTTAATTTATTATAAAATATTTAAGTAGTAATATTACAAATTGGATCTAGTGATTAGATTATAATAGGATGAACAATATAGGTTAAAGAAGAGAAATGCTGGAAACCTTAAAAATATTTACTCCCTTAGTGTTTTACAAATTCTTATTGCATATTCCAAAGTTGCTATATATATAACCTTGTATATATATACAAATTTGTTATATATATATATATATATATATACATACAACCTTGCTGTATATATCACTTTGTCCTTTCAATGATACAAAGAAAACGTCAGACCCCTCTATGTTAAGTTACAATGAATTTCAAATCATGTCAATCACTTAAGAGAGCTGTAAGGTACAGACCTTTTCTTCCCTGTTAATATAGTTATAGACACTTACTGGGAAGAGACACAAGTGATATTCTAATCCTTCCTCATCGATTTTTTTTTAAGATTTTATTTATTTATTTGACAGAGAGAGATAGTGAGAGAGGGAACACAAGCAGGGGGAGTGGGAGAGGGAGAAGCAGGCTACCTGCTGAGCAGAGAGCCCAATGTGGGGCTCGATCCCACGTCCCTGGGACCATGACCTGAGCCAAAGGCAGATGCTTAACAACTAAGCCACCCAGGCACCCCTCCTCATCCGTTTTGCAGGTAAAGTGTTTTATAAGACTTAGGAAGCTTTAAGGAAATACATTAAAGCTTATATTTTCCAATAAGAAGGCTGTGCCTGCCCCTAATGCAATGTTTGCGTCTCAGAAATGGGACTAATTAAATATTCACGGGCGAGGGTCCACTTCCAGTCTTTCCTAAGCTTTTGTCCTCTTGTTATTTTTTTTAAGATTTTATTTATTTATTTGACAGACAGAGATCACAAGTAGGCAGACAGAGAGAGAGAGAGAGGAGGAAGCAGGCTCCCTGCTGAGCAGAGAGCCTGATGCGGGGGCTCAATCCCAGGACCCTGGGATCATGACCTGAGCGAAAGGCAGAGGCTTTAACCCTCTGAGCCACACAGGCACCCCTGTCCTCTTGTTATTTTTAAACCCATAAAACACCATTAATAATGTAACATGCGTCCAGTAGACAGAGATAGTCTCCGTGCTGACTATCCACGTGATTATTTTAAATTCTTTTCCTGGTTGTTATTTCATCACTGGGCATGATCAGCCTAAATGACTTTTAAATGGCCCTGATTTTTAGAAAGTATCCCAGCTCCTGAATTTGACAGGACTCACTGTCGATGAGAAAGCCATTAACGATAGCTTTTGTATTGAAAACTGAGAATTCTAAATCCCATACAGCTGGAGTTCATTCCTAAATGACATTCGCGGCAACTGTCTCACTGTTATTGTGTAAGACTTTTTAAGAGAATCTTCCCCAGGGCCTGCATCCCTCTGACAAGTAGGAACACACACCACACTTGAAAATTATGAAAAATGTGCATGAGACGTCCTCTCTCTAGGTTACGGGGACTTAAATATATAAATACATATGCACACATATATATCTCATAGAGAAAATGTATATATATTTATACCGAAAATAGAGCTGGGTTATATACATAGGATTCTATGAATACACATATAGTTATAATTTGTATTATGTATGTATTTATACGTGCTATGCATAGCTTTTTTTTTCTTCTTTTTTTTAAAAGATTTTGTTTATTATTTATTTGACATGAGATCGCAAGTAGACAGAGAGGGAGGGAGGCAGAGAGAGAGGAGGAAGCAGGCTCCCCACGGAGCAGAGAGCCCGATGCGGGGCTCGATCCCAAGGCCCAGGGATCATGACCTGAGCCAAAGGCAGAGGCTTTAACCCACTGAGCCACCCAGGCGCCCCTGCATAGCTTTAATAATATATATAAGGTTATATATTGTATAGGGTTATATATAATATACATACAGCGTTACAAACAATATAATACATATCATATATAACCCCTCTCTATTTCATATATACATATATATATTCATAAAATACAATATACTATAATCATACATATAATAGTGTGTATATTTATACAGTTATAAAACACTGTTTATATTTATATTATAAATATAATTATAATTAGTTATATACGATATGTATTATATCATATATATTAACTCATATAGTATATATTTCTACATTTCACCATAATATTTATAAAATAATTGTATATTATATGGGGCACCTGGGTGGCTCAGTGGGTTGAGCCTCTGCCTTCAGTTCAGGTCATGATCTTAGGGTCCTGGGATCGAGCCCCACATTGGGCTCTCTGCTCAGCAGGGAGCCTGCTTCCCCCTCTTTTTCTGCCTACTTGTGATCTCTCTCTCTGTCAAATAAATAAATAAAATATTTTTTAAAATAATAAAATAAAATAATTGTATATTACATATCATGATATATACTATATAAAATTATTATATAAGTAATATATGAAAATTATATATTATGTAATTATATATTATAATAAAGTCTATATTATAGACCAAAGTCTAAAATATATATATTACATGTATAATAATATAGTATGGTACCATATTGTATGATATATAGATGGTATATTGTACCATACTATATATATACTGGTATATTGTACCATACTATATATATATACACTATAATACATATTATATAATAATTATATATTATATAATAGATATTCATATACCTATATATACACTATATAGTATATATACCATATACTATAAACCATACTATACTATATATAAGTACATATATAATATAAAATTGTACCATATTATATTATTATACATTTAATATATATTTTAGATTTTATTATATATATAAATAAAATATTCATATATAATATTAAATAATAATATTATATTAAATAAATAATATGAAGTATATATTTATATGTATTTATATATAATATATACTATATACTAATATGTATAATATATTATAATACTTATATATCTTATATACAAATATATAAATATTTGTTATGATATACATGATATATTTATAATAATATAATTATATATAATATGTTATCATTCTACTTATAAAATGCGCGCATCATTTCATTGTTTATTAATACACATCATTCTGTATATTGGAACTGTACAGACACAATAACGACTTGTGCATCTATACCTTTCTATCTATATATGTATTTTCTAGGTATGTATGCACACAGGCATATAACTTTCTGTATCTATGTATGTGATATAGAAGAGACAAGACGTTTATGCTTGCAGAATGGTTGATCCATGCCTGACTCTGACTCTGTAAATTTGCCCCATGTATGTACCCTACTTGTGTTCCTACTTTCACACTTTAAGCTTCAGAGAATCTAGTATCTGAAAAGAAAGAGATTTTGCACCGAGAGGTACGGAAAAGGACGTTGACTATCAGGGGTAGCATGGATGTACTCCGGGTATCGATGGTAGAGCACACAGCCCTCTCTCTTCCTAATGACACGTGTCACCCATGGTCCCCATGCCAGCGGAAGCTAGAACATCTCTGGTGAACGCCGCCTGGCATGTAATTTTCCGTTTACATAAAGTGCAGTTGGCGTAGGGAAAAGAAAAGAGAGAGAGACAAAGCAGGAAACAGGCTCTTCACTCCAGAGACCAGGCTGACGGTCTCCCGAGGGGATGTGGGTGGGGTGTGGGGAACGCAGGTGATGGGAAGGAAGCAGGGCACCTGTTGTGCTGAGCACAGGTGTCGTATGGAAGTGTTGAATCATTCCTTGGTACCCCCGAAACTAACGTTACACTGTATGTTCACTAACTGGAATTTGAATAAATACGTTTAAAAAAATGAAAAAAAAATAAATAAAATGTAGTTTAACAAAAAATTATTAGGACAAATGCTGTCTCTTATCTTTTTGAACTGAACGTTCATTTTGGAATTTCTTTTTTTAAAAATAATTATTTTGGGGATCCCTGGGTGGCTCAGTGGTTAAGCGTCTGCCTTTGGCTCAGGTCATGATCCCAGGGTCCTGGGATTGAGCGCCACATCCGGCTCCTTGCTCAGCGGGGAGCCTGCTTCTCCCTCTGGGGCTGGGGTAATTTGCTGGAACAGAGAGCTCACGGGACATAAACGCACGTGCGTGTATGTATGTCTTCCTGGGTGGACAGACATAGGGACGGCAGTAAACCAGCGGCAGCACAGACGATCAGAAAACAACACTGAACGCGTTGAACCCGTATGCTACAAGTCTTCAGTATTGCTGCCTTGTTCACCGGACTATAAGCCCCCTCATGCTTCAGTTTAAAAATGCTCATTACGGAGCACCTGGGGAGCTCAGTGGGTTAAGCTTCCGACTCTTGATTTCGGCTCAGGTCATGATCTCGGGGTGGTGAGGTCAAGCCCACGTCAGGGTCTGTGCTCAGCACCGTCTGCTTGAGATTCTCTCTCCTTCTCCCTCTGCCCCTCCCCCGACTCTTGTGCATGCCTGCACTCTCTCTAAGATAAATAAATAAAAATCTTAAATAAAGGGGCGCCAGGGTGGCTCAGTGGGTTAAGCCGCTGCCTTCGGCTCAGGTCATGATCTCAGGGTCCTGGGATCGAGTCCCGCATCGGGCTCTCTGCTCCGCGGGGAGCCTGCTTCCTCCTCTCTCTCTGCCTGCCTCTCTGCCTACTTGTGATCTCTCTCTCTGATAAATAAATAAAATCTTAAAAAAAAATCTTTATGATGAAAAAATAAATAAAATGGGGGAAAAAAAAAGATCTCGAAGAGATTCATGACCACAAAAAAAAAAAAATCTTAAATAAAATAAAAATGCCCCTTACTTTTCACATAACAGAAGCTGAATTTTGTGTCATTTTCTTTTTTTTTTAAAGTTTTTATTTATTTATTTGACAGACAGAGTTCACAAGTAGGTAGAGAGGCAGGCAGAGAGAGGAGGAGGAAGCAGGCTCCCTGACAAGCAGGGAGCCCAATGCGGGGCTCCATCCCAGGACCCTGGAATCATGACCTGAGCTGAAAGCAGGGGCTTTAACCCACTGAGCCACCCAGGCGCCCCTTTGTGTCATTTTCTGGAGTCTGTTTTCATCTCGTCCCTTGGGCCGATTACGCCAAACACATCGATCAAAATACCCCGGGAACGGAGCGCGTCGCCTTGTGTTTCGATCCATACCATCTCATTCTGGGGCGTTGAGATCCCCGCCTTGGGGAGACCACCCTGAAGTCATCTGCAAACGTCATCTTATCCAGTCGTAAAATCACAAGCAGCACGGTTTTTATTCACAGAGTGAAAACATGAGGCCCCGGTGAACACGATCGCCACTTCTGTGGCATCGCAAGTCACCTGTGCACCTAACCAGCCTAATTAAGCTCTTCTGCCCAGAGATCCCTGACAGGGACGGTAAACAAGCCTGCTTTGATAGCAATCAGGGATCGATCGTCTTTCATGGGAGCACCTAGCAGATGGGTTAGGAGACTGCAAAGGAATGTTTATTCCAGGTTGGCCAATTGAAAGAAAATAAAAAATATTTATAGCTCCTGGTCTTAAATTCACATTCAAATGTGTTTCATAATCCTAAGGGGAAAAAAAATTACAATGCTCTGTCCTCCCTTTGTCTCTCACTCTCTGTCTGTCTCTCTCTCACACACACACAGGAATACACACTCTGCCACCACTGGAAAGGACTGGGCAGCAGGACTCAGGGTTCACACTCTTCACCAATTCCCCCCATTTGCTCAAGGACCCCATGATCTTTTCTTTCACTGGGATAAGGGCCCTACCCTTTTCCCGTGGAGAAACCCTGGATGGCGTGAGACCTCAGGTACCCTCAAATCCATCCACATGTCCCCCTGGATGGACACTTGGGGCTTCCCCTTCCAAGAGAGCCTTCCCTTGGTTGGGTCCAGGCCCCTGCAGTACTGATGTCTCCTGGTCTTCCCTACGTGCCCAAAAACCAGGCAGCCACTTGCAACCTCCAAGACTTCAGCTCATCTCTGGGTTGGCGCTTGAAGTCAGAGTGGTAGAAACCCCATCAGTTCACTGTAGCCTTCCCCGGACTGTGGCAACTGCATTTCCCAGGGTCTACCCATCTCTACCACACCTGCTTGGTCACAGGAGAGGGGCTGTCTTCCCTCCAAAGGCTCATCCCACAAGCATCTGGCTTCTTTCAAGCCAACGTTTTCTTAACTAATAACACACACTTTCCTTTCTCCTGGGAATTCAAACACCCCACATTGGCTGAGAAGCTATATAAGTCTGCCGGAAAAATTCTTGAGAAACAAACGTCCTTTTATGCAGTGTTTGAAGTTGCCAGCTCTCCACCGTGATTTCCCTCTTCTGTTATTTCCAATTTTAGGGATTTTTTTCTCATTATAGTAGCGTAGATACTTAAAATCTACTATCAGTGTTAAAGCAAAGAAAGAGAGAGGAGAAGGAGGGGGAAGATGAGGGACACCAGGAAAAGGAGCAAAGAGAAAAAAAGCAAACAGCAGAATCCCAAGGGAATTGCTTTTCCCCTTAAACTGTTTTCCACTTTCGGGTCTGGTTGGTCTCATGCCAGTAGATGGTAACACCTTAAATACCATTTATTAACTCACTCTTATACAGATCCTTTGAAAATATTTAACCTTGCATCAATAGTTTAATACTGAAATTAATAATATCTAATTATTTAAATATACCAGGGTTGCAAAGCAGGTACTTAATCTACAAATATTGCTCCTTTGTGCCCAGTGTCTGATCTCTGTGTCTGTCTGACAGGGGTGAGGACCTTTCCATCTGCAAAGGACTAGTGCCTTAGAACAGTGATGACTCCCAGTCTTCCACTGTGTTAGAAAAATATGAATTTGGATAAATGGAATTACACCCTCTCTTTGCTTTTTCACTCCCTTCTAATGTGGCTCCCCATGCACTTTGTAGCACTGAGAAGCTCAAGTCCCCACATCTTCCAGGTAGGGTATAAACATTAAGTGATAGAGAAGTTGCTGGAATTGGGGGAAAAAAAAAACTGTCTGGACAGGCAGTAGGGAAACCATGCTTCATTCCTTTCTACATTTAGCTCCTGCTCAAACCATTCATCAAGAGCTGGAATCACTGATAGTTTGTAACAAAGAAGAGGAGAAACTGATTTTCTTGGCTTATCTGGTCCCCCTTGCATATCCATACAGTGTTTTGCATTCATCGTAAACCTTACAGTTACTTAAGTGATGTAGAGAGGAGACCCTCTTTAAGGGTCTCTCTCATGTCCTGTATGACTTGCAAGGGAGGTATAGGCTCTTCTATTTTCAAGAAGGTTTGCAGAGTCAACAGCCTGGAGAGGTGGCGAGGGTCTTTTCACTGAGCACAGGGCACGTTGGTGTGTGTTGCCCATTCTAACATAGTTGACTTCCATCAGCTCAGGATATGTGTGCGACACCCACCTGGGCCTCTGTGCATGGCCCCTTGGGAACTTGGAGGGCAGAGGGGGACAATCATAGTGCTTGCTGTGCTGGGAATAATAGTGTTTTGTCTCTGACCCGGGGGTTTCGTGTCTTCTGCCAACATCCATGAAACTGGCTGGCTGGCTTGATAGCTTCCAGATGGAGTAAAATCTCAGAGGCTGCCTAGTTCCTGAGCGTGTGCACAGCAGTTCCAAGGAGGCAAATCCATCACCGAACCTCGCTAAGTAGACAGTGTCAGCCGGCAGGTGTGCTGGAGGATAGAGAAGAGACCAAACCAGGAAGACCAATGTGTGCTGGTATTTTCTTATAAGTTTGTCATCCATTTCCAGGAAAAACAGCACAATTATGCAATGACTCTGCCTTTGTGTTTTCAAGAATCAGCATGCATTTCTTTTAAGGCCTCATCAGCATCAGCCAGTCCCGGAACATGAACATTGCAAACACTCTGAAAAGAGGCTCATCAGAATGCAATGCTCCCCGCTGATTTTTATGCGCGGCCAGGGAAATGGGGGGAGGCCTGTCAGGGAATAGGATAGACTTTTCCAAATATATTATCTTGCCGAATGTTTTTGACAAGACCAGGAAGAGGGTATTCAATCTCTCCATAACACAGATGAGGAGGGTGAGGCTTTGAAAGTGTAGGAAACATGTTTTTGATGGAAGTAGCTGATAAAGCAACCAGCACGACTTCAAAGAACATTCTCTTTCCTCCACAGAAGCAGAAACAGCAAAACATATAAGTGAAATACTGGAGAAAAATTTCACGTAAGATGACTGAGCTAACGAGAAACGGGAAAGAACAGGAACAGAGAGTGACTCGTTCTTTACAGGAGTGGTGCTAAGGGAGTCAAAACTGGCACCAAAAAAAAAAAAAAAGTCTTATTATTTTTGTGTAGAAAGAAATATATATACTCATTTGTCCCTTGAAAAATGCAGGGGTTGGGGTACTGACCACCCCCGGGCAGTCCAAAATCCATGAGTAACCAAAAACTTAACCTCTAATCATCTGCTATTGCCCAGACGCCTGACTGATTACGTGAACAGTCAATTAACACATACTATATATATTCTGGAAACTACCTTTTTATAAAGCTAGCTAGAGAAAACGTTATTAAGATCACAGAGAAAGGGCACCCGATGGCTTTGTCAGTTGAGCATCTGACTCGTGGTTTCAGCTCAGGTCACAATCTCACGGGTCACGGGGTTGAGCTGGATGGAGTTGGGGTCTGCACTGGTCAGGGAGTCTGCTTGAAGAGTCGCCCGGCTCACACGCACCATCCTCTCTCCCTCAAATAAATAAATAAATCTTAGTAAAGGGAAAACTTCTAGAAAAAAATCAGAGAGAAAAGAGAATGCATTAATGGAGAGATGCTCTGTTTATTGGGGGAAAACATCCACATCTAAGTGGACCTCCAGAGCTCAAACCCATGTTAGCAGGGGTCTGCAGTATATCCATAGTACGGAAGCAGATTCAGAGCATATCTAATATATATTAGGTTAATGTGTATTATTTAGAAAATACAGGGAGGAGGATTAGGAAAACATGTTCTAAAAGTCTCCGTGGGGCTGTGGTGATAATGAATGGTACATTGATCAATGCTGCTACTAGACGTTAAATGTATGAGTTAAGATGCAAATTAAAACACATTAGGCTTCTTCAAATGGCATCCGTAGCCATCCAAAAAGTACGTAAATATAAATTTAGTGATGTCTATGGGTTCCGTATAGCGTAGGACACTTGAATGTGTACGGGAATTGGTCTAAGGCATGGTCCTCCAGAAATGAATTGATGTCACGGGAAAAGTAGCCATGATGCATAGTGGCATGCAGAAAAATGCTTAACTGTTGGGTTTTGGGGGTCAAGGTAGGACCTGATTTTGTAGCAGGTGATGATTTCTGTGCTGAAATAGTTGTATCTTTGCCGATCTCCTATACCCACGTGAAGTCCAGGAACGCGGAAATAGGAGGGTGCATAGACGGGTGTCTGGTAATACGGGATTTCCATTATGAAGAAACAGCAGATTTACCCTCAAAGTATGGAGGATACCAAAATGTGGTAAAGTAGTCAGGGATGTGTTTCAAAGCATTTGTAATCTTTTTAACAGATTACAGTGTGTTCCATTGTAAGATCACACAATTTACGTTTTAATGCATTGAACAACAACGGCTCATAATTCCTGAAAATGGGCTGTGGGCGATTGGGAGCCAACGTTGGTGGGGGTCCACACCAGCACCCCCTCTAAAACGAAAGAGAATCAAGAGGTGGTATGTGGATAAGCCCTTGATTGTGTAGATGCCCTTCCAGAATTCGCCAATATAATTGACACATCAATTATTCACAGTAATGAAGGAGTTAAACGTAGACTACCATTGCTTTCCTACTGTTGTGTGTAGAACTACATGTTAATTGACTAGTTTAACTTGGCCATTTTTGACTTTTTTTGGGTTTTGCTAGGTTTTCACAAGCATGCTTTGTTGCAAGTAGCTTTATTATTATAAAAGCAAGATTTTCACGTTACTGTGATGAATATAGGGCAAACCCTTTCCCCATGGATCCAGAACTTTCTTTTTTAACTGAAGTATAATTAACAGATAATATTATATTAGTTTCCTACAGACAACATCGAAGGACTGTTTTTTAAACAATTATTTATTTATTAGAGAGAGAGAGAGAGCAGGAGCCAGAGGGGCAGAGGGAGAGAGAGAATCCCAAGCAGGATTCTCCTCCATGGCTGGGCAAGGAGCCCGATGTAGGGCTCGCTCTCACCACCAAGAGATCCCGAACTCAACCGAAACCAAGAGTCAGCTGCTTACCCCACTAGTAACCCAGGCCCTCCGACAGAACACTTTCTAAGGCAACCGTGCTTCCCGGCAATATGTAAAATTTAACCATGCTTAACTCTTACAAACTCCTCAAAATGAAACCCCATTGAACCTACCACGTGCAAATGCTAATGTAGATTTAAATAAAAACGCAAAGTTGGTTATAACGCCGTTGGGATTGGTTATTGCCTTCCCCGAGCCGTCACCCTTCTCCAGAGGAGACAGGGTCAGGTTCTTAGGATTTGGGAAGGGGGAGGAGGGTGGGACGTTCGGAAGACAACCTGAAGGCAAGGGATTTTATTTGTTTGCTTTGGAGGTAGCTGTGGACGTTGTTTGCAAATAGCTCAGCATATTCAATAACTCTATAATTTATAGATTTTATTTATTCATTGTACTGATAATCTTTAGAGATTGTTTACGAAGTTGCTGGAGGAATTTTGTATTTCAGCAAAATGGATGATGAACAAAATGCCCACAGTTGAGTGTTGTTGGCACACAAAATCTCCCCTGTTTATTCTGGATTACGGAATACCATCGGTATCCCAGTGATCCAACTGGGAAATCGGAGAAAACTGACCAACCTCGGGGTGAATCAGGCCCAGTTACGCTGGGTTCTCTGACGGAACCAGAATCATCAAGAAAATACCGTGCATCTGTCCATGGAAAGCAAAGATAGGCCAACTCTTAATTTGAAATCGTAAACCAACAATCTCTTAAACGATACTTAAAGGATATAAAATTAAAAGCGCTATTTTTTCCCCCCTGTGAGATTAGGGAGTTTTGTTTTGCTGAGGGAGAGGAATTTAAACATTTATTTCACACTTTAAAGGGATTAATAATAGTGACACAAAATTTCAGCTGGTTTTAGTAAAAACCTTTTATAAGATTTAGTTCTTATAATATCTCCTGCTTTCTCTTATTGGAGTAGACATTTCGGTAAAAGTAATACAGTGATTGAATTTGAGCATTTGCAAGGGATGAATATTTTATTTTATGAGAAAAAAAAGGGCAGGAAACAATTTATGAACTTAAGTATAGGAATGTGCTAAATTTGATTTCTTCTATTCAGCTATGGGGAGGTTAAGAGGCAGGAAGCTTTCGCCGAGAGCATGGCGGGCTGTTATGTAGATTGAAAAGCTTTCCACCTACAAGGTCACGCGTATTTACTCTCCCAGAGTGGCAGTCAAGAAATGTTTTGTTGGTCAAGTTTGATGTTTAAAAACACTTAGGAAAATGATGTTACTTTTTTTTTTTTTTTTTAAGTTGTGCAAACCTCTTGGTTTCTGAGCTGGGGCTCTTTCTGGGAATGCAAATCACTGACATCCAGGTTCTTTCTGCTGCCTTCTGACTTCTTCAAACATGTTCTCGTTTAACTGGGAGGCGTGGGGCACGGCGACCAGCTTTAACGGGGGATGAAAAGCAGAGATCTACAGTGAAGATACTATGCGTAAAACCAAAAATAAAACAAGACAGTTTAGAGGCTACTTAACTATTCCCATCACAGGGCAGAATTACGCTTGGATTGTCATGAGGTCAATGAGTTCTGGTGGCAAGTTGCTTGCATTCATAGGTAGGTAATGGGAAATGCACCTGTTTATTTCAGGATGTGGATACATCGTACAAAGAAGCACCTTTTAATTTTTAATTAGAAGAATCTCTCATGGGTCGTTTTCACCTATTTATTTCCCAAATGTTGGTGCCCAGAAGCATCTAGAAAGAGCTCCGCACCTCCGTAAATTTGGCTGCGTCTTTGTATGTTCTATTTCTGGGATCCCCTTAAGTCGGAGACCTGCCCTCCGATGTCTGTTGTTAACGACTAGATTTTTGCATGGATTTGGAGGTTAGCATTTAGGGGGAGCTGAGTGTGTCTGTCCTTAGAGTGTGTCTTCTGATACTTGTTATAAGGTAGTGTAGCTAGAAGCCCCTAGATAAGAGAATCTAGCTAAGAAATATGGTGTTGCGCAGCCTGGAAAGGATTTTCCTATGTTAAAGAGAACCTATAAGAGATCGGAGGTATCCCAAGCAGACTCCTGACTCAACACGAAGCCAATGCCAGGCTCGGTCTCGCTGATGAGTTAACAGAGGGCAAACGGAGGACAAATTTGATCAGACTCGGCCACACTGCCTTTTGAATTTTCCCGGGACCTTTTCCTGTCCAAGATGAATGTATGACTTCAGATTACCATTGGGAAGTGTGTCTTCCCTTGGGATTTTTTTTTTTTCATTTGGAAAATGAGAAGAGAAAAACCAGTGATCTCTTACATCCCTATCTCATGCTCAAACAGTCTTGTTTCTAAACCCTAGGTTGAGCTACTTTTGTTTTTCTGCAAACAAATCTGTGCACAGCCTAAAGAAACATTGTCTCGAAAGATACCTGAAACATTGTCTCGAAAGATACCATGAAACATTGTCTCGAAAGATACCATGAAACATTGTCTCAAAAGATACCGTGTATTTATCAAAGAAAACCTGAAAACAGAGACCATTGATTCTGTTTTTGGGTGAGTCAGAGAGAACACAAAGTTGAATTTAAGGTGGGTTTTTTTGGAAGCGGATTGGCTGTCCTAATAGGTCTGCAGTCACATGAAAGGCAAGCACGCCCAATTTGTTTCGGGAGACCTTGAAAATTGAACAATCCATTTGGTCTGGCCATTAAGTCAGTGTTGATTGGGTCTGGGTATTAAGACAAGCTTCAGCCAGTTTGATTTCCTTCTTTAACTTTTAAACTCACTGTTCGGCACTCTTTAGGAAAAGTTTTGATTTCAAGACTGCAGAAAGAATAAAGAAAACACATCACAGTTTTTCTGCAGGAATCTAAAATAGGAAAAGACGAGGCAAAGGATTCAATTTAAAAATGTTTATCTCCACTTTCCTGGAATGGGATTTTCTACCCCACATTGATGCGTTTCTTCCTCCCGTTTCATTCTTAAATAAATCTAGAGGCAGGAGGGGGAGGAAAGTCTCCCATAGTTACATTTGGGCCTAAACAATGAAGTCATTTATGTTAAGGAGGATTATTTTTGTTAAGCAGAATAGAGCTATTGTACAAGCTGCTTTGGAGGTTTATTATTTATGAATTTTCATACCGTGCACTAGACACAAAAGAAAGCAAGGTCAATCTTGGTGTCGTTCTGCAGACAGAACGTTTTGTGGGAGGAACTGAATTACCCTGATACTTTATTCACCAACAAGCATCGTGTTTCAGATATTGACCGTTCTTCTCCTGGAAGGATGGATTCGCTTCGGGCCATACGTCCCGAGAGGAAGGGTCCAGACCACCAGTTAATTTGGAACAGTCGAGTTAGACACGCGCGCACCCCAACGATGCAGGAAATTTGTGCAAAGGGGCACGCACGCACACACCCCCCCAGAGGGAGAGAGGGTAATAGCAGACGTTTTAATCAATAAAAACGGGAAAGCGATTTAAAACAAAACTGGTGTGAATCGAGATTGGGCATCCCATACTTTGAAAGTCAACAGTTTGACTAGCATCATGTTAAAGCTGCCCGCCTCCGGGTTATTAGCAGAAAAAAAAAGGGGGGGCTGAATGAGGGAGAGCAAATATGATGAAATTCTACTTCTTTCCCTGGGTGTGTTTGTTGTAATAATGCTTGCACACAATAACGTTTCTCCACTCGACGTTTGAATGAATAGTCAAATCCCAACCACGGGAGCTCCTTTCCACAGGATTTCTTTTTTAGGAAACGATACATAGTTACAGCATCGCTCCATTTTCCTTCAAGTTTGCTGCTCAAAAATCCACAGAATTGGGCAACAGAGGAATGACTACTATGTCTTTTCCCAAAGATGCTGATTCTTGTAGTTGTACCATAAGAGAGCCTGACCGAGGTCTCAAAGTTTCCCTGTTCTGTGGATGATCCTCCTCGCATTGTACAGTTTTGTTTTTCTTTTAACATTTCATCTTAAACATTTAAAATGTTACTTTAAAGATTTGCCTTCTGCGATGTTCACAGACCGAGTGTCAGGAATCATAGCACAGAGAACTTCCTTCTTCACAGCAGGGTTTGGAAAACCGTGGTCTCTGGGCCACGTCTGGCCATATCCTTAAAACTTGCAAAGTCTAGAAAGGATGGTACATTGGAAACGTGGAAAAAGAAAGACACGGGGAGGTGAAAGGAATGGACTCCCACTGGCCTGTCCATAATTGTTCTCCAAAACTCTCCACGTCCCTGGCCTTGTAAGAGTGTCCACTAGGGTTGGTGGAAGAGTCCAGGAGATGGCCTGACCTTTGCAGTAGCAAGGAACCAGCCCCCAAACTGAGGGAGCAGGACTTGCAAGCCCCTTGGGAACCTGGGGACGGTGATGGGCCATCCAAGCTTTCACCCAAGCCTACGAATGGGCCCATCCTCCTTTCACAGGTGCCTATGACATGGGACCTCAGAAGACAGGAGGACTTAGGGGCCTCTGGGTGACACTCAGCTTACATTCTGAAGCTACAAAGGGTAAAATGCTTGGGCACGTGGTCTACATGGGTGCAGTTATCACCCAACATCTTCTGATGAGCAATAACGTGACCCACTCTCTTCGCTGTTAAATGTTCAGAACATCTACGGCTGAATCACTCTCCAAATATATATTTGGATACAGGAAGGAGAGAGGAAAATAATAATGTTTTTTTGAAAAGTGCCAAATGGTTTCTGAAGATAATCTTATTTCAGAGAAAATAATTAAATGAATGTTGTTTTCTCTTTAATTGCTTCACACTTAAAATCAAACGTGCCCGGGTTAATACGGCTCTACAGCTAATAGAATTTTCTCAGTTCCTTTTATTGTAGGACTAGGTTATATGGAAAGGTGATGACTTTAATGTGATTATTACATTGTTACACAAAATTATACCATCAAAGATTATGCAGCAACAGTAGTTTTAAACTTTTTTTTTTTTCCCCCTTTCCTCCCTGTGGGGTTTCCTACTGTGTAGCAGTGACCTCATCTAGAAGCTGGTGTCCTCTGGGAAGCTACGGTCAATTTCTATTTTCAGGTGGTAAACAACTCTTCAAAGAGTTACATAGTAGCTACAATGTTAAGAAAAAATAAAGTTAGAAATTTATCTTCGGTATTTAACTATGAAATGATCGAAGGGGTAGTTTGAAAAAGGACATTTCCAACCCATCTAGCTATCGTGTGGCATCTTTTTATTAAGTTTCCCAATGATAGTTTTCTTTGATGAATGGCATTTTTTTTTTCCTGACATTTCATAAGATCCAGTGTTCTAATAAAGGAGCTCCAAATATCCAGTACCCGGGTGGCTCCATCCATTAGACATCTGCTTTTGGCTCAGGAAATGATCCTGGGGTCCTGGGATCGAGTCCCAAATCTGGCTGCCTGCTCAGTGGGGAGCCTGTTCCTCCCTCTCCTTCTGGTTCTCCCTCTACTCATGCTCTCTCTCTCTGTGAAATAAATAACTAAAATCTCAAAAAAAAAAAATCCACTGCTTGATTTTTAGGAACCTGTACCTAAAATTTCAACTAATCCGTGATCTCACGCTATTTTTAACCTGTGCGGTGTGTTTTCACCTTTCATCTTCTGCCTCGATGCTGTAGGGAAATGGTCAGTCCATACATTTTTTCAGGTGAAATATGGTATCTGCGTCCTGCACCGCGGTGTGTGAGTAGCACAAAAGACACTGGTTTTGAGATGGAAGTTATTAAATGTAAACATGTTATGAGCCCAGTGACAATGATCAACTCCTTTACCATGGAGAAAATGAACAAAAATCCAAGTCCTAAAGACAGTTATGGCTTCTTCAGGACACAGGGAGACAGATCATGGAGCTGGCCACGTTGTCCCATCCTCGACGCAAATAGTCATGTTCCGAAAACGTAAAATCAGTATTTATGGGATAATTTGAATAATTTCAGGGTCTGTGTGAACCGTGGTAGTAAGTCGTGGCTATTATTGGGCTGAGAGATTTAGCAGTTTCCAGAGGGCTTGTCCTTAAGCCAAATGTTTAGTCATTCTTGTCCTGTGTTTTCTAAGAACGCCTTATATTTTTTTTCCTGATTTCCTTCGCCTATCCAATGCATCCTGCGTGTTTTAATACAAAGCAATTGCCCTGTCTTCTCCGTACATTTTATTCTTTCTCACTGCTGGTATCTAATATAAATGCACAATGCAAAGTGAACGACATCTTGATGACTTCGGTTCTTGGAAGCTGTCTCTCTGAGATTTCCTTTGCAGCCCTGGTTTAATGGGACCAGTGTGCTTCAGGTGCAAAAATTATGCAGAACGTCTTTTTTCTTGTGAGTATTTAGCTTTCTTCTTACAATGTATCAATTAGATCAAGTGTGTTAATGACCAGATTCCAGATTGTATCCTTGTCTTGTGTTTGTATCTGTTCCCTTTTGTAATACAGGACAGAGGGTCACTCGGTTGAGGATGGGCTTTCAAAATATCTTTGGTTCTGGGGCACCTGGGTGGCTCAGTGGGTTAAATCCTCTGCCTTCAGCTCAGGTCATGATCCCAGTGTCCTGGGATCGAGCCCCGCATCGGGCTCTCTGCTTGGCAGGGAGCCTGCTTCCTCCTCTCTCTCTCTCTCTGCCTGCCTCTCTCCCTACTTGTGATCTCTATCTGTCAAAATAAATAAATAAAATCTTTAAAAAAAAAAAAAAAAAGCCTCTGCCTTCGGCTCAGGTCATGATCTCAGGGTCCTGGGATCGAGCCCCGCATCGGGCTCTCTGCTCAGCAGGGAGCCTGCTTCCTCCTCTCTCTCTGCCTGCCTCTCTGCCTACTTGTGATCTCTGTCTCTCAAATAAATAAATAAAATCTTAAAAAAAAAAATCTTTGGTTCTCAGGGGCACCTGGGTGGCTCCATCGGTTAAGGCTCTGCCTTCGGCTCAGGTCATAATCCCGGGGTCCCGGGATCGAGTCCCCCATTGGACTCCCTGCTCAGCAGGGAGCCTGCCTCTCCCTCTCTGTTTGTGATCTCTCTCAAATAAGTAAATAAAATCTTTTCAAAAAGAAACCTTTGTGAGGGACGCCTGGCCAGGTAGAGCATATGACTCTTGATCTCACAGTTGTGGGTTCGAGTCCCACGTTGGGTATAGAGATGACTTTAAAAAAATAAAATCTTTAAAAATAAATAAATAAAATGTCTTTGGGCGATTCTGTCATTTTGAAGTTTAGGCGTGTCAAAGCTGACATTAACATGAAAACACAAGTTTGAGATGATCATGCATTTTTAGTAGAACGTTTTTCTAATGACGCAAAGACATTTTATTTTTTTAACCCGAACTTCTGTTCCCTGCTTTTGTCTTCCATTCGATAATTGCACGTTTGCTGCATTTCTGGCTATTTTGCAGTTTTTGTTTCCATTATTTTCCAATGCTTTTTGCTGTTTTGTTATAGCTGGGTCACCAATAAATAACCCAGAGATGCATTATGATTTTATATAGTTCCTTTTCATGCAGCCTGAGCATCTGTTCCTGTTCCTGGGGACGCAGAATTAGTCTTTTATATGGACTGTGATTTGTGACATAATTGGACATATTCCTAGCGTCTCAAATTGCATTTCCATTTCTCACCCTGTCCTGTGTCAGGCTTCTGGTTTGTTTTTTTTTTTTCCTTTCTCTCACGTTTCTTACTTTTCTCCACTTGTGCTTTTAAATGTTCAGATTTCCCATTTCTTAATGAACTTGGAAGCACTGAAGTAACTTTGTCCCCTTTTTGCACTAGACGATGGTGTTAATGTGCTCCCACTGGTCAAATAGGTTCCCCACGACTCAGTCCTTGCCCAGATTTTTTTCAGCATTTCTATTCCAGCTTATTTTGCAGTGTAACTATTCATACTGCTTTAAAGTCATTTTTACAATTAACGTATATTTATAGATTTACCTAAAATAGCTCCTATGGCCTTTACTTTTGGGGCACAATGAATCCTAGCACGTCCTATTGAGTTTTCCTCTTTGTGTTGAAGTATATCTTTTCATTGTGTCTTTACAAAGGGTAAAATATTTCTGGAGTAGTTTATGCCTGAAAAGTATCTTTGTTAAAAATATTAAAATATTTATTAAAATATTTTTCAATTATTTATTTATTTATTTATTTTATATATGTTTTATTTATTTTTTAAATTTTATATATATTTTATATTTACTATTTTATATTTTATTTATTTTTAAAATATTTTAATATTTATTATTTATCATATATAATATATATGATAATATACTATAAAATAATAAATATCTTAATATTTATTAAAATATAAAATAATATTAAAATATTATTTAAAATATCTTTATTAAAAATATCTTATTAACTTGCATCATAGATGTCTGTGATTGGAACTGTAGATTCTCAGATACTGTGGGTAAACAATTCAAGGACAGTGTGATGGACACTGCATGTCCAGGGTGACCCTGACGATCCCCATTCCTTGGTGTTCAGAAAGGGGTGACTTGTTTCTAGACACAAGCTATGGAAAATTTTAAGGGAGATTGCAGATGTCATTTACGGTTCCATATTGATTGATTTCGAGTTCAACTAAAGGAAGGTCATCTGGGGGGTGGGTCTGACTTAATCAGATGAAAGTCCTTGTAAGACGGACGGGACCCTCCCCTAGAAAAAGGTTCTGCCATGGGTCACTGATGTCAGCAACCACACTGGAGAAGCTGACTTGGGCTCCTCCTTTGTTGGACAGAACTTAAGGTGACCCCCACTGGCTGCCATCTTGTGGTATAGCATTCTGTAGAAGCCCCCTCCTTGGGGTGCCCAGGATGTTAGGATGTCTACATTTGCTTGTGCTGCATACAACTCCGTGCTGCCTCCAGAGTCTCTCTAGATGCGCTGTTAGATGCTAACATTGACAAAGTACGTGGTCCTGTTGGAAAGTCCACCTGGTGAACTGCTGAGGTTGGCTCCTGGGATCGGAGAGCAGCCTCTGTCTGATCTCCAGACACAGCCAGAGCAGTGCTACAGCCCCAAGGAACTCAGTGCTGCCAACAACCTGGGTGAGTTGAGAAGCATATTCTTCTCACCCAGTGGACATCTTTTTTATTTTTTCAATTTTTATTTATTTTTTAGATTTCTTTTCAGTGTTCCATACTTCATTGTTTATGCACCACACCCAATGCTCCATGCAATATGCGCCCTCCATAATACCCACGACCAGGCTCACCTAATCCCCCACCCCCCGCCCCTCCAAATCCCTGTTTGTTTCTCAGAGTCTACAGTCTCTCATGGTTCATCTCCGCCTCCAATTTCCCTCAACTCCCTTCTCCTCTCCATCTCCCCATGTCCTCCATGTTATTTGTTATGCTCCACAAATAAGTGAGACCATATGATACTTGACTCTCTCTGCTTGACTTATTTCGCTCAGCATAATTTCTTCCAGTCCCGTCCATGTTGCTACAAAAGTTGGGTATTCATCCTTTCTGATAGAGGCATAATACTCCATTGTGTATATGGACCATATCTTCCTTATCCATTCATCCATTGAAGGGCACCTTGGTTCTTTCCACAGTTTGGCGACCGTAGCCATTGCTGCAATAAACATTGGGGTACAAATGGCCCTTCTTTTCACTCCATCTGTATCTTTGGGGTAAATACCCAGCAGTGCAATTGCAGGGTCATAGGGAAGCTCTATTTTTAATTTCTTAAGGAATCTCCACATTGTTCTCCAAAGTGACTGCACCAACTTGCATTCCCACCAACAGTGTCAGAGGGTTCCCCTTTCTCCATATCCTCTCCAACACACGTTGTTTCCTGTCTTGCTAATTTTGGCCATTCTGACTGGTGTAAGGTGGTATGTCAGTGTGGTTTTAATTTGAATCTCCCTGATGGTTAATGATGATGAGCATTTTTACACATGTCTAATAGCCATTTGTAAGTCTTTGGAGAAGTGTATGTTCATGTCTTCTGCCCATTTTTTGATATGATTACCTGTTTCTTGGGTGTTGAGTTTGAGGAGTTCTTTGTAGATCCTGGATATCAGTCCTTTGTCTGTAGTGCCATTTGCAAATATCTTCTTCCATTCCGTGAGTTGCCTTTTTGTTTTGTTGACTGTTTCCTTTGCTGTGCAGAAGCCTTTGATCTTGATGAAGTCCCAAAAGTTCATTTTCGCTTTTGTTTCCTTTGCCTTTGGAGACATGTCTTGAAAGAAGTTGCTGTGGCCATCACTCAGTGAACATCTTGATGGTACCCTTGTGAGACCCTGAGTGCCAGACCCATCCATGCCATGCCCAGATTCCTGGGCTAGAGAAACTGTGAGGTAATGAATGTCTTCATTTAATCAATGGGTTAAGGTTCTGTGTTCTGGGATCATTGGTCACACAGCAATACATAGCCCATACATGGATGATTCCATTACAATGTCACTGAAGCAGAGAGTTGGAGATCTTGTTTCCAAATTCAGTCAGACTTTGCTTCTCTCTGGCACATTTTGCTCATTTATTAATTGGGGAAAATAATATTCCCTCCATCACAGTCATTAGGTAGATAAAGTGTGGACTTTTTAGAGCCCTTAGCAGAGGGAGTGATTTAGAATAAATATTTAATCAAGCGAGGTGTATTATCCTTGTTGTTTTATCATTCAAGGAACTACACATACTAAGAAATGAATATTGCTTATCTGGCATTTTTCTTCTACTTCTTAGACCAACTGTGAGTTCTTCTTAGATAGAAATACTTGTTTGAAGAACCCACGCTTTCAGAACATCTGACCCTCTCTTGGTTGCATGACAGCTTTAAATATGAGGTCTCTCCTTTCTCAAGATCTCTCCAATTATATACTTTCTGCACTCGCCCCCAAACATCAGCTATCTATTGACTTTTGAAGTGAACACATTGATTTTTTTTTCCTCTCTCTTATATTATAATGCCAAAGGCTTTTAATAAATGAGTGGTGGCCTTTGTGTGAAGTAACAGAAGTCCCCTGATGGAACAGCTATTAAGATATCATTCAGACATATATGCAGGAGCATTTATAAAGGCTTGGCATCGAAACCTGTGGTACTCATACGCTGTAGCAGCTCAGACAGCGACCCCTGACCAAAATCTAAAATGGATCATCTTTCTCCACATCAGAATTTTTGAAAATCTTGATCTTTTTGTTCATTATGGTTCTAAGAAATATTAGTAGCCTTTTGGGGTTTTGTATGACAATGTTTTATGGGCACCCGGGTTATTTGATTTTCTGAAAGGAAATCACAACCTCCCTTAAGATTATTTAATCTCGGGCACCTGGGTGCCTCAGTGGGTTAAGCCTCTGCCTTCAGCTCAGGTCATGATCTCAGGGTCCTGGGATCGAGTCCCACATCAGGCTCTCTGCTCTGCAGGGAGCCTTCTTCCTCCTCTCTCTCTCTCTGCCTGCCTCTCTGCCTACTTGCGGTCTCTCTATCAAATAAATAAATAAAATCTTTAAAAAAAGGTTATTTAATCTCAGTGGATCAAACAAGGGAAATAACACATAAACTGCAAAGGAAAATATTACTAATGCATAAAAAGCCTGACTTAATTTCCTTTCAAGTGATCTCTCTGATTTACCACTTGCTTTGAAGGAGGGTGTTTAAGAAATTGATCATTGGTTCCACTGTTACAAAGTTATCAGTTATCCATAGGCTACATTTGATGAAATTTTGGGAACAGATAGGATATTTGTTTTGCATCATTGTTTAACACATTGTCTCAGTCATGAAGGCTGAAAACAAGAGACACGTATCCGTTCATAGTTTCTGGGGCTTTGGAGTATGGCTTTGTTGTGTCCTCGCTCAAGATCTCAACAGGCTACGATCAAGGTCATAGCTGGGCTGTGTTCTCATCTGGAAGTTCAAATGGGAGAAGCCATTTCAAACACATTCAACTTGTCAACAGAGTTCATTTCTTTGTCAGTATATGACTGAGGGCTTTGCCTTTTTTCTACCTACTGGCTAGAGGCTGCCCACAGGTCTTGGAGGCTCTCCACAATTCCTAGAGGCCCCCATTGTTCCTTGCCATTTGGATTTCTGTAACATCGATGCTTAAGTCATCAGGCCTGTAGAGACAGTCCTCAGCTTGGGGAGGGCATTCACTTGGTTAGATGAAGCCCAGAAAAATCTCCCTTTGAGCAAGCTCAAAATCAACTGATTTGGGATATTCATTACATCTGAAAGGTTCCCTTGCTATTGTTACATTCTTGGCTAGAAGAAAATCACAGCACCTGCCCATTTTCAAGGGGAGGGTACTTTGGTGCACAAACTTCCTGGGGTGGGAAGAAGAGGGCTCACCCTAGTGTCTGCATACCATCCCATAAATAATCCCAAGGAATTATCAGGACATTAGTCATAGGAAAAGGTACACGGTAACTAAACTTACACACACAAGTATAAAAGGTATCAGTCTAGTGCCAAGAATGAGGTGAGTCCTAGTTTTGCTATTGATTTTGTGACCTAAGCAAGCCAGTTAAACTCTCTGGAGTCCTAGACTCATCCTTGGTAAAAATGTCTCTTGACTAGAAAATATTTACGGCCTCCTCCATCTCTAACGACCTCCTATGTTACTTGGATATCGATGATGTGTGCACAGCTTATTGCCTGGAGAAAACAATGAAGCAGGACTTTGCTGCAAAGATAGTAGCCCCCTGTGACCATAAGCACTTCACATGTGGCCAGTCCAACCTGAGATGTGCTCAAAGTGGAAAATGCACATCAGATCTCAGATGCTTAGAACCATGACAGAAAGAATGCCAGATAGGCTACAAAGATTTTTAACATTGATCCCAGGTCGGGATGATGATATTTGGTTTATTTTTGGTCACATCACACATATTACTAGCACTGATTTCACCCGTTTTGCTTTGCTTAACTTTAAAGAGGTTTCTAGAAAATTTGAAGTTACACAATTGGCTAGCCTTGTCTTTTTATCACATAGCAAAGATCTACAAGATTCTTTCCTATCTGTTTACATTTGCTTGCTGGATCTCCTTGGGAAGCACAAGGAATGCAATGGAATGAATCTAAAGTTGTATCTATATTAGTCATTAGTCAATTAGTCATTAGTCAATTAGTCATTAGTCAATTGTATCTGTATTGTATTAGTTCCTAAATATATGCTTTTGTATATTAACTGATGTATTGATGCCGTGTATTGAAACTTCTAATCAATGATAGCAACTATTCATTTTCATATCATAAATCACAGAAAAATATAAAGACATCTTATTCACACACCAAAGTATAACGAATCCTTACATCAAAAGGAAGGGGAAAAAAAAAGGAAGGAAGGAAAATATCAAAAGGAAGACCATGTTATCATATTTACATGACTTTGTTATGAATCTTTAGTGGAATAATGGATATAAATCACTTAGCTGTTATTATGTATAAAGTCCATAATTTTATCATTATCAATAATAAATTAATTTTTATTAGTTAATATAATATATTTTTATTATTCTTAAAAGTGTTCCATAGCTATTCAAAGCAGCTAGAAGCCTAAGAAATACCTTTATAATATTTGTCCATTTCTGTGGACAATCTCATGTTGCAGATTTTAAAATGAGCAAGGTAGCTGAATATGGGAGATAGGCCCTCTCCACTTCAGCCGTGTGTGTGTTATAATTACTTGGGAAGGGATGGAGAGGGGTTTAGAACCACTCATTCCTCGTAAGAATCCCAGTTGTCACCAGTTCAATCAAGATTTCTGTAAATTGGATGGACCTGGCTGCTGACATTTAAAAAAAAAAAAAATGCTCTCCAGGTCAACCCAGATTGGTATCAATGAGTAACAGAGTCTAGCTTTTGACCTAAATACATGTATTTGGGACAGCTTAGGAGTAAAGTCAGAAAAAAAAAAGAAAGAAAAAAACAGAAAAAAATATATAAATCATAGTATAATACTTCTTGGGATTCAACTCTCTTTTAGGCTCTTACTCATTGTTTAATTCTACATATCAGACTAATTTTTTTTTTTTTTTACATATTGATATTCATGAACTCTGACTTACCTTTGTTCTGGTCCCAAAGAAGATCCCAAAAGAATGATCTACATCCACCACACACAGTCAGACTCCTTTTGTGACCATAAACATCTAACATTTGGTTGGACAGCGTATACTTTTAACCAAACCCCACCCTAACCACTTTTTGAAAGTCTATTTCTTATTTATTTATTTATTTATTTATTTATTTATTTATTTATAGAGACAGAGGGAAGAGGGGCAGAGAGAGAGGGAGCCGAATGTAGGGCTTGAACTCAGAACCCATGAGATCATAACTGGAGCTGAAATCAAGAGTCAGATGCTTATTGCACTACTGGGTATTTACCCCAAAGACACAGATGTAGTGAAAAGAAGGGCCATCTGTACTCCAATGTTTATTGCAGCAATGGCTACGGTCACCAAACTGTGGAAAGAACCAAGATGCCCTTCAACGGACGAATGGATAAGGAAGATGTGGTCCATATACACAATGGAGTATTATGCCTCCATCAGAAAGGATGAATACCCAATTTTTGTAGCAACATGGACGGGACCTGAAGAGATTATGCTGAGTGAAATAAGTCAAGCAGAGAGAGTCAAGTATCATATGGTCTCACTTATTTGTGGAGCATAACAAAGAACATGGAGGACATGGGGAGATGGAGAGGAGAGGGAGTTGAGGGAAACTGGAAGGGGAGATGAACCATGAGAGACTATGGACTCTGAAAAACAACCTGATGGTTTTGAAGGGGCGGGGGGTGGAGGTTGGGGAACCAGGTGGAGGGTAATAGGGAGGGCACGTATTGCATGGAGCACTGGGTGTGGTGCAAAAACAATGAGTACTGTTACGCTGAAAATAAATTAAAAAATAAATAAATAAATAAATAAATAAATAATTTTTAAAAAAGTGTTCACTTTTTAAAAAAGTGCCACTGGACATGGCAGACATTTGCTCATGGGGAGTATGAGCGCCATACCTAGGAACATGTTTCAAGTTCTCTTGTTTTCTCTCAACTCCCTTCTACTCAAGTTTTGTGTAGCCTCCCAGCTTGGGATTTGCTGAGCCGTGGGAGACGGAGAGTTGAGCATGTGCGTGGGTTTAGCATAGGGGCATCCCGGTGGATGTGGGGCCAGGACAAGCCCAGTGGATGCCATGAGTTCAGGGCTGACCACTCAGATGTCACATCTTGGGGCATGCATGCCTACTCTTTGGAGCTGACCAAAGGTGTTTTAGGAGAGATGCAATAAAACTAGGGATAGCCCACAACCACGCAACATGGGAGCTGAGACCCTCATGTGTGAGTCTTCTCACAATGTTAGATTTTGTTTTATACCTTCCTTTATGCCAGGAGGAGACACTCACACCTGTCAACTTGAAAGGTTGCCTCCTTCATGCTCGAAAATTGTGCCTACCAGAAGTCATACAAATCTCATTAGAAATGCAAATGTAAATTCTCATCTTGGGGCATGGTTTCGTTCCGGAACTAATTTTCCCACCTTCCAGAGGGTTTGGCCATAGAGTCAATTTAAACTTTTTGAGTATAGGGTCTTATTCGAATATAATTTTTTTGAGGAAAGTACAGCATGTTTTCCCTGAAATATTTTGAGTATAGCCTCATTCTGTACATGGGAGATCCTGCCTGTTATGGAACCAGTCAATTGCTCCTTCCTCATTGTTGGCCATAGGCGTTCTGCAGAGACATGAGTCCTGGCTGAAATATATTCTCTCACCAATATAGCGGATAGAAGTGTGAAATCGAAGCATCGGGAGGGTTGGTTCCTTCAGAGGGTGGTGGGGGGCTGTGTTCCAGACCTGTGTCCCAGCTTCTGGTGGTTTGATGGCTGACCATCTTTGGTGCTCCTTGGCTTGTGCCCGTCTCTGGCTTCATCATCACATAGTCTTCTGTGTGTGTGTGTGTGTGTGTGTGTGTGTGTGTGTGTCTCCAAATTTGCCCTTTCCATAAGGGCAGCAGTCTTATTGGATTGGGACCCACCTTTATGACCTTGTCTGAACTTAATCACATCTTCATTGATCCTCTCTCCAAGTCGGGTCACATTCTGAGGAGCTCCAGGTTAGGTCCTCACCATGTGAATTTCGAGGGTACAACACAACACCAGTGAACCAGACAAAGGTCCCTGGAGTTCAGGAATCCAAGTCAGGGCCCTTTGGACTGCCCAGAGATGCTCAAACGTTGGCAAGCGTGACTCAGTTCCACGACGAAAGAGCTGGCTCGGCATCAGAGACCAGCCTCCCGTTCTGCCACATCAAACCGTCAGATTCCCTGACTTCTGCAGAAGCCCCTCCATTAATTTGTTATCGATAAATTATCCATGGTCTGGCTGATCAAAGAGGCTTTGCCCAATTGCAACGGCAACGAGTTCCCATCTGTATCTTATTGTTAGACACAATCTCCTAATCATCACAATATCCACTTTGGTAAGTATTCATGTCCTAATGCAGCACAATTAAATAAATGTCAAGTACTTTCTTTTCCACGGGTTCGTCAGAAGGGTTCTTCACAATTACAGCCTGCGCGCTCGGCAGCGGCAGTGAAAATTGTCGGCACTTGAGAATACTTTAAGTTTGTCAGACTTCCTGGCATAATTTTTGGAACCTGGAAAGAAATCTGCAAATCGGAGATGTCAGGTTTCTCCCTTCCTTGCTCTTTAACGCAACTTTTGTGGTCCCTGTTTTTGCTACTATTCACGGTTTCTTCTTTCCTTTTAAGCACAGGACGCGGATCAGAAGATGGGCTGGAATTCAAATCAATTATGGGGTATAAATGCGTGGACAGGGCAGGTTTTAACCCAGCCCTCTTACGGTACGAGATGGAAATAATAACGCATGATCTGAAGATGAGATATTCTACTTCAAAGCTCTCGCATGCCTTCGAGGCCAAGTTGGCCTTTTCTTGGTCCGGAAATGAATGGATGATGGATCTTGATCCTACAGTAGGCTGGACTTGCAAAAGCGTTGAGCAAAGAAGTGAAAAAGCTAGGGCCAGCTGCACGCTTCTGTATTCATAGCCTGCTCTGTAGAGTGCCAACTCTTCGTCGAAAGCCCATGATTATTTTATAAAAACAGAACCCAGTCTTCCATCGTGTTCATGGAATGAAGGAATTCAAGAATACTTAACGGATGATTCTAGCAGAAAGTCAGAACGCATGCAGAAAAGTGGAAAGCCCAAGAGTCACACATGGATAGGCAGGCATGAGTTTATCATTGCCGGAGAACAGGTTCGGAGACACTGTTCCCTGGAAGGCTCTTACATCCTCCTCCTGGAACCTTCTGGAAAAAGTCTAGCTGAGCTCAGGAGTGCGTAAGCACGTGGGTGCACCCACACACACGGTCGTGGTTCCCTAATATTCCATTTGTGGGTGGCTGTCATTTAATTTCTGTCGACGGTCATTTTGATATTTTTGTCCTGTTTCTGTGCTATTATAAAACAGTCCTGCACTCCCAGAAGTGGGGGTAAATGCAGGATCAAAGGCCACGTGCATTTTAAATGTGGATCTGCTTGGTCAAATCTCCCCTTCGAAGGGCTGCTTGAGTCATGAGCATCACCATCGAAACACTTGCCATGGGATACCTGTGTTTTAGACTGCTGTCAATTCAGAGGTTTAAAATGTAAGTTCCCTCCACCTTTGAATGGCCTTTCTTGACTTATGAGTAGAGAAAGAATTTTGGACTTATGTAAACTTAATATATTTCTGCTCCCCTCAAATTCTGTTGAGACCTTGTTGTGGTTGTTTTGGGCATGTTTTAAGTCTGGTAGACCACAGGCTGCCTCATACCGCATATGGTAGACTGCGGTCGGCCTCTTACCAGAATGTTTAGTTTAAGCATTGCATAGTTTTCTAGGGCCGCCATTGCACAGCACCGTGAACTGGGGTGGCTTTAACGACAGAAGTGGCTTGTCTCCCAGTTCTGGAGGCTGGAAGTCTGAGATCAAGTTGCCGCCGGGCTTGGTTCCTTCTGAAACCCAAGAAGACAGTCTGTTCTAGGTCTTTGTCCTTGAGTTGTAGATGGTGGTCTTCTCCCTGTGTATTTGGTATGTATTCTCCCTGTGTATGTGTCTTGGTATCAAAATCTCCCTTTTTTGGAAAGGAGGTCAGGCATGGTGGATTAGAGACCACTCCAATGTTCTCAGCTTAACTCAGCTGTGCCTTCAAATGAGGTCACATTTTGGGGGCAGTGGCAGGCAGGACTTCAACACACAAATTTTGGGAGGAATGCAATTCAAGCCATGCCAGGAGAGAGAGTCTATTTCCATCATCAGCAAAGAGTAGCAAGAAAACACGAGCTCTTTCTTTCACACAGGGTGTGAGATCTTGTCCCACCACCCATAAACAGGTGGTCATGAGACACTTAACCAAACTGGGTGAGTTGCAACATTTTACCACCCACTATGAGGTGCTCATTCTTACAAACGTTATAACTGGAACACACTCACAGCTCAGGGGAAAAATTTCATTCCAATATCCATGACACTAAACATTGGGTCATCTGCCATTTCTTGGATGTCTAAAACCTAAAAAAGCCAACGATGGCTCGGAGAGATGTCTTTTACAATCAGTTCTTAGCTGCTCTTGATGCTTAGAAACGATGACATCTTTTAACTAACCTGCAAAGAGCTGTAAAATTCCAAAGTCTTTCTCGGAAGAATACCAAGAAGAGCGTGCACCGTTAAAATTAAGTAGAGAAGAGGAAGGAGAATTACGAGCCGGCCGCAAGATAGGAGATATTTTGGGCCAGACCTTAGAGACCTATTTTGGAGAAGAGATATTCATATCCAGGGAACACCTCGAACCCAGCACCCAGCCCTTTGCACCTGGCTTAGAAAATGGGAAAGGCGAGCAAAGCCCAGGGCAAGTATTGAATTTGGTGGACCAAATCCTCATTGCCTTGCCCATGGCAGGAATTTGGAAAAGGCTTCCTGAAATCTTTCCAACACGTGCCTTGACTTGGTAAATGACTCCGCAGGCTGGCATTAATGACAAGGTGTATTCATTTGCTACTCGAAATTCTCTCCACAGAAATGGGCTCCCGGGGCGCCTGGGTGGCTCAGTGGATTAAGCCGCTGCCTTCGGCTCAGGTCATGATCTCAGGGTCCTGGGATCGAGCCCCGCATCGGGCTCTCTGCTCTGCAGGGAGACTGCTTCCTCCTTTCTCTCTGCCTGCCTCTCTGCCTACTTGTGATCTCTCTTTCTGTCAAATAAATAAATAAAATCTTAAAAAAAAAAAAAAGATTTAAAAAAAAAAAAAAGAAATGGGCTCCCACTCATATTTTGAGATCAAGGGACAACTTCTGTAATTTGTAGCAGCGCAGCCTTAAAAAAAAAAAAAACATTTTATTGAGATATGATTGACATCCCAAAGGTATGCATAGTTCATGTATACAACGTCATGAGTTCGGAGAAGAGCATCTACCCATGAACCCATTACCACCATCCACGCCATACATGTATCTATACCTCCCAAAGTTTCCTGTTACTTTGTTATGTATTGTTACTATTAGTGTGGGGGGTGGGGCAGATAATATTTAATATGAGATCTATCCTTTGAGGGCATTTTGTACTAGATGGTATTACTCACTACAGACTCGATGCTATACGGATTTCTAGAACTTACTTCATTAGGCGTAACCAAAACCTTGTACCTCTGACCAACGTCTCTCCCTCCAGACCCTGACAACTGTCCTTCTACCCACGCCCCTTATGAATCTGACTATTTTAGATTTCACATGTAAGGGACATCATTCAGTACTTGTCTTTCTGTGTCTGGCTTATTACACTTAGCCTAATGTCCTCCAAGGTCATCCATGTGTTACAAATAGCAGGATTTCCTTCTTCTTTTCTTCTTCTTCTTCTTCTTCTTCTTTCTTCTTCTTTCTTCTTCTTTCTTCTTCTTCTTCTTCTTCTTCTTCTTCTTCTTCTTCTTCTTCTTTCTTCTTTCTTCTTCTTCTTCTTTCTTCTTCTTCTTCTTCTTCCTTTCTCTTTAATATTTTATATATTTATTTGAAGAGAGAGAGACACAGCGAGAGAGGGAACACAAGCAGGGGGAGCGGGAGAGGGAGCAGCAGGCTTCCCACCAAGCAGGGAGCCAGATGCAGGACTCGGGATCATGACCTGAGCCGAAGGCAGATGCTTAATGACTGAGCCACCCAGAAGCCCCAGGAATTCCTTGTTTTTAAGGTGGGTTCATATCCCATTATATGGATGTAGACCACATTTTCTGTATCCGTTCATCTGTCCTTGGACCTTTGCGTTGCTTTCACACGTTAGTTAGTGTGAGTAATGCTGCACGCCCACGGGGGTGCAGGGATCTCTTCAGGACCCCGATTCTGTTTCCTCTGGATATATGCCCAGAAGCAGGAGTGAGCAAGACAGGTTTCAAGTTACTCAGCATCTCCTGAGCCCCTGGGATGCAGACCGAGCAGGTGCTATGAGCTGCTGCTTCTCAACACCTATAAAGCCCAAAAGTCCACACACCCAGAGAGAAGGAAGTTCGTCTGACATTCCTGGTCTCAGCCCTACTGAGCGACATTGCTTTCATCTCTGGAATCAGGGAAGGGAATTATTCACCATAAAGAGACTGCAGAGTTTTCCCGTGGCCCTTCATGGTTCCTGCACTGGTCCTATCTGCCATTCCTGCTGGCTGCCTCTACCATGACGCCCACTCCTTTCTTGATAAGCACATCTCCACCCCTGGCCGTGGAGTCCATGTTCCTACAATTGTGTGCAAACTCTGAGCATGGCAGTGTTGGGTGTGTCTTCTCCCACCACGTCCTAGAAGGCACGGTGGCCATGGTAGAACTCTGTTGAGAAGCTCCTGCCTCCTGCTTCAGGAACAAATCAGGCTCTTCTCAAAAGAAAGCAGATTTGGGGGAGAAAAATCCCTTCAGGACAAAAGGAAATGTGAAACTGTGGATATTTGGCTTGGGAAGAGTGCATGAAACAGAGGTACAGAAAAATGCTGATTTAGTATGTGCCCAAGAGAAGACGGATTCGGGAATATGCAACTGGTGGAGGGAGATACTTTTTGCAATCGTTGGCAGGCTGAACCAGCCGCTTGATTTTTGCAGTGACTCCCAAGTTCCAAACTTACGCGATCAGAGCCAGATGACGTTTGCCATGCATTGTCAGACACAAAATGCCAAAGCAGGGAGAGTCTCCAGAAGGCTTTTCTCGGAGGTACAGGGGCAGCACACCCCACTGTGAAGAACGTTCCGTGTGTTCCTAGGTAGCTAGACACACATTATTAATGGAAGTCTCTCCTGAGTTATTTTTCACCGCACAGAAACGATTCTAAAAATAACCGGCAGCATTATGTAACTCCCTCTGCCATTATACTCCGGCTTTTTTCTTTCTCTCTCTTTTTTTCTTTTTTTTTTAAGAACTTCTAGACAGATCGACCCTGAGCCGACCGTTTCAGCCAGCAGCAATATAAAAGATATATATCTCAGTGGACTCTGCTCCTTCTTTATGTTCTAGACCGTCGATGCTCCTGGGAGTTATGATTTAATCTCTGCAATCTTCGCCGTGCAGTTTAAGCAGTGGGTTACGTTGTAAAAATGAGTGTTTCCACATCGCGTGCTCCAACAGTGAGATGTAAATGTTTTTACTGCTTTTTCTACAGCCCAGATTCTCCAAGAAAGTTAAAAAAAAGAGAGAGAGAGAGAGAGAGACAGTGAGCTCATCGTTTTGGGGGGTGTGAGAGACAGACCTTGGTTCACAGGCTGTGACAGATTGATGCTTAAAAGCCCCCAAGATAAGGAGTTGGAGAAGAGTGCAGAAGCAACATTCTTCCAGCTGACTCTTTGAGACCTGGTGGCACGGACTCCAGAACCCAGGGACACTGTGCAGCTCGGAAGTCAAGATTAACATCTGCCTTCTCTCACTTTGTTTCCAAAAAGGCTTCCTTTCTTTCCCTGTTGATGAAAGGAAAGTAACACAGAGGCATCTCTTTCCCACAATGGAATCTCACACTGCCATTCGAATGTATTCAGAAGTACAATGTACCGTGGACTTAAGTCATTAAGGGCATCAGAATGCGCTGGTGAAACATCAGGTAGAAGCCCCTGGGGGGTGCCCCCCCCCCAGAGTTCTCAACTAGAGGATGTACCTTTCTGAGTTTTTTTCAGTGATGGGGAATGTGAGCAAATTGTGAATTTCTTTCAAGCGCTCCATGAAATCCTCTAGGGAATACATGATTTCAGTTAGCAGAGGGCAGATTTATGATTTCTGTGTTTACTCGGTTTTATTGTCACTGGAATGAGATTAGTGAAGAAATCCATGGAGTTGGATAAGAATCAAAAGCAGACGGGAATAAGGAGACGGTCACGTGTCCGACATTTGTCTTTTCAAATGGTTTAGAGTGATAGGGTCCCTAAATATATCTTGCCAAGTGTTTTTTTTTTAAGACTCCCATCTATATTTAATGTTTGTTTTTAATGTAAATTCATTGAGGGCAGGACTCTGCCTTCTTTCATCTATAAAAAATGAATTATTCTCATTTTCATTCTGGAGCAAACCATGCTATCAATTGAATTAAGTCGGTCCATTGACACATAATTCATCAAGAGTTCAGTGTAGGGGCGCCTGGGTGGCTCAGTGGGTTAAAGCCTCTGCCTTCGGCTCAAGTCATCTCAGGGTACTAGGATGAGCCCCACATCGGGCTCTCTGCTCAGCGGGGAGCCTGCTTCCTCCTCTCTCTCTGCCTGTCTCTCTGCCTACTTGTGATCTCTCTCTGTCAAATAAATAAGTAAAATCTTAAAAATAAAATAAAAACAAGAAAAGAGTTCAGTGTAAGGAGCTGGATGGAAGTAGGCATGTTCTACTGGTCATGTGGGCACGTCGTCTCTGAGAACTCCCATCTTTAAGAGTATATATTCCAAAGTGATGCCAATGTAAAAAGTCATTGACCATCAATGAAAAATTTGACCAAGGCTATGAAAATAGGCAACCATCTGCTTTTATATCTTCTTACAGGTGGAGGAAGATAGTGTTTTATCTATTAAAGCACTGTTCATCTTATAAATGGGAATGATGCTTTAATTAAGGTGGCATCCTGGCCAACTGTGGTCAACCTTCATCCCTTATGCTATGGAATTTTGTTGCTGAGACAGTAAGGGGAAATCAAAGCAAAACCTTAACTCTTGGGACTATGGAAAACTCTGAAGAATTAGAGCAATGTTTCCATTAAAAAAAAAAAATCCTCAGTGTCTATCCCCATTCTTGGAGTAAATGAGGTCCTCAATGTATATGTATTGGGTGGATGATTAAATGAGTATGTCTAGAGGCACCTGGGTGGCTCAGTGGGTTAAAGCCTCTGCCTTTATCTCAGGTCATGATCTCAGGGTCCTGGAATCGAGCCCCGCATCAGGCTCTCTGCTCGGCAGGGAGCCTGCTACCTCCTCTCTCTCTGCCAGCCTCTCTGCTTACTTGTGATCTCTGTCACATAAATAAATAAAATCTTTAAAAAAAATGAGTAAGTCTAATGCACGTGCGAAATACTGTGCCTTACAGTTCAGAAGACCACAAGACATAGAGAAAGAGAGAGAGAGAACTCCATCTACGGAAACCTGCCTCAGATCAGGGAGCTTTACTCTCTGTTGCCTTTCTCCATGAGTCATAAAAATGATAAGAATAGAAATCATACTATGCATGGAATAGAAGACATTAGATTCATTGTGTTTTTAGGAGAACCATAACAGAGGGTTGCCTACAGAAGAAAGGAAGGAAGCAAATCACCTAGATCAAACATCTAAGACATGGACAACAGCCTGAGGTGCTCTCAGGAATACCTTTCCATTTAGTGGGCTCTCCATGAGGTATTATTACCCACACCATCCAAATAAGGAAACCGAGACCAAGGAAGGTTCAGTGGGTTGACACATTCACAGAGCTGATAAATGGTAGACCTGGGGTTCTGACCCTTCTCCTCCAGGTCCAGAGTGTTGACCTCTTTACTGATACCCATGGAGGGAACATGAATTAGTTCCTGCTACAACTGTGTTTGTTTTAGAGATTGTGCCAACTTCAGAAACATTCAGCAGCGAGACTAAGTCATGCATGCAGTTGTGCTCCTCCTCCCTGTGTCCAGGGCCATCCACCGTGCTCTGATGGGATTGTGCCCTCCCTCAAACCTAAAATAACATGCATTTATGATCTCACAGGGTTTTGTTTTTGTTTTTATTTTATTTATTTATTTGATAGAGAGAGAGAGCACGCGTGCGCACAGGAGCAGAAGGACAAGCAGACTCCCTGCTAAACATGGAGCCCAACTCAAGGCTTGATCCCAGAACCCTGGGATCATGACCTGAACTGAAAGCAGATGCTTAAGTGACTGACCCACCCAGGCAGCCCTATGATCTCACGGTTTCTGTGGGTCAGGAGTTCATGCAGAGTGGAGTCCCCTGCTCAGGGTCTACCCAAGGTTCCATAAAGGTGTTGTCTGGGCTGCGTGGTCATCCAGAAGATTGACTGGGGAGGAATCCACAGTCAAGCTCAGGCAGGTTATGAGATTGCGTTCTCTTGAGGTCCCTATGGGACTTAAGTGTGCCACTGCGTGTGACATTCTGAGGGAAAAGAATGAAAAACAAGTATGAAATGTGGCACTAGTATCATAGGCCATTTTGTCTAAGAGAAATATTTGACAGCTTGTTTTTTGTTTTATGGACCTAATGTGGTCTTTTGACCATAGAAGTTGTTACTTGATTTTCTCCTATTCCAATGTATTAATTTTTAGGAACATTTTATGTAAGAAAATAATGGCCGCCTACGTTAGTTACAAGGACACTCAAGAACACCTTAACACCAGTTAGAATGGCAAAAATAGACAAGGCCAGAGACCACACATGTTGGAGAGGATGTGGAGAAAGGGGAACACTCTTACTCTGTTGGTGGGAAGGCAAGTTGGTGCAGCCACTTTGGAAAACTGTGGAGATTCCACAAAAAGTTAAGAATAGAGCTACCCTGTGACCTGGCAATTGCACTTGCCAATTGTATTTTGGTAAATTGGTATTTGGTAAATTGGTATTTACCCCCAAGATACAGATGTAGTGAAGAAAAGGGCTACATGTACTCCAGTGTTCATAGCATCAATATCCACAATAGCCAAACTGTGGAAAGAGCCAAGATGTCCTTCAACAGATGAATGGATAAAGAAGATGTGGTTCATATATACAATGGAGTATTATGCCTCCATCAGAAAGGATGAATACCCAACTTTTGTAGCAACACGGACAGGAATGGAGGAGATTATGCTGAGTGAAATAAGTCAAGCAGAGAAAGTTAATTATCATATGGTTTCACTTACTTGTGGAGCATAAGGAATAACATGGAGGACATTGGATGAAGGAGAGAAGTGAGTTGGGGGAAATCAGAGGAGGAGGCAAACCATGAGGGACTGTGGACTCTGAGAAACAAACTAAGGGTTTTGGAAGGATGGGGAGTGGGGGGATGGGTGAGCCTGGTGGTGGGTATTAAGGAGGGCACGTATTGCATGGAGCACTGGGTGTTATATACAAACAATGAATCATGGAACACGACATCAAAAAACTCACGATGTACTATATGATAACTAACATAATACAAAATTTTCAAAAACAGTATGCATACTTTACTCATCTGCTCATGCATTTTGAGGAATTTAAGAGAATATATTTTATGATGTCCATGCCCTACCAAAAGAAAAAAAAAAAGTCCTGGTACAGAATGGCACCTAAAGTTTTTATATGTTGGGGCACTTGAATGTGTTTTTTTTTAAAAAGTCAGTATTTTCATTCTTAAACTTATGCATGTAAGTAGTTTCTGCACCAAACATGGGACTCGAACTCACAACCCTGAGATCAAGAGTTGCAGGCTCCTCTGGCTGAGCCCACCAGGTGCCCCCCCCCAAGCATTTTCTTCTTATTTACTCTTCCTATTTATTTTTTCGCAGGAGGCTGAATCACCTGAGGTCTCTGGAAGTCTTTGTCACAACACTTGCTACCTTTGTACACTGTCAGTGTGAAGTTTTACCAAGAGATTAAAAAATCTCCTTTTTAGGATACAGATTGTAGCAGGTGAGTCGTGTTTTTCTTTCTAATGCTGGTCACATTATGAAACTCCATTTCATTGAGTTGGATAGATTTCATCCCAGAATTGTCTTCCATTGAAAGGAAGCTGAATCGGCTCTGTACCTCTTTAAGTATATTTTGTTGGGGCCGGGCAGGAAGGGAAACTCTTCAAGATGGCGGATACCCCAAAATGGCCGAGGTTCCCATCATCACCTCCTCTTGGGACGCCAATGGATCAATGACTTGCTGACAGCTCGACGCAGGCCCCTACATCTCTCCTTTTGGACTTCCCCAACCGAACCCAATACCCCTCAAACCCCAGAAAAGGAAGTAACTCTGACTGTTCATTTTACAATCCTCCCTTTGCATATGAGCCAACCAATAGGAAACAGTTCTTCTTTTCAACTTTATGTAAACCCCTGCCACCTTGTCTTGCGCACGACTTCCCCGACTCACTGCCCTCTTTGAGTCGTGGAACCTCGCCCGAGGGTGCCCACAATAAAGATCTGTTCTCGGACCCTCGCTTGTCTTGGCAGTCTCATTTCCATTTAGTTACCGACAAACCTGACATATTCCTGTTAAATGGTTTAGGCATTTGCCTTCATTTTGGGAACTTTTTACTTCCAAAAGTTCCCTAAATGAAAAGAAATAGAAGTAAATAAATAAAAATTTGAAAAAGAATTCCCTAAAATACCTTCCATTGTACCAATATTGCCACCCTTAAACCCTTCAGTAAAGAAAACCCTTCAATGGAAGGAGAACATTGGTCTGATCCAGTCCTATACACTTTGCAATGACATTTTTCCATTCAGGATTTGGAAAACCCCATCATATCTTTGCAAAGCCAGTAGATTTTCTGCCATGAGGCTGAGTTGTTGAATACCCAAAGCCTTCGCTATATTAGGTGTCCCTATGAAAGCCCTATCTTCATGGGACACGTAGATCCACGGCAAGCTTCCAAGCTCATGGCAACCAAAGGATTTCAAGTCATATGATGGTTCATCCCATTTGACTTAAAACACGTTCCATAATAACCTCATATCAATGCAGAACAAGTACACTCTGTCCTGCCATTGTTGGAGATGAGGTTCCCACAGTACAGTACATTACACCTGCCCTACCCTTGCCTATCCCTCCTTCGGAACCCAACTTTGGATTTCCTGACTCAAAATTTTGTGCAACTGTAAGCGTTGTAAAACCGAGAAAATTGCCTGGTTGTAAAAACCCTTCAACTCTATCCGTGTATTATCTTTGCAGTTTTTCTTTAAAGAATAATAAAAAGAAAGCCATCCAAGGGGATAGTAATTGCATAAAGCAGCAGATAGCAAAGTAGATAAAATTTTAATCCAATCTTTTGGTGCTTAGATAGGAAAATAAAATGTAAATCATTTAAAGGTTTATTTAAAAAAAAATTAAATGTAAATGGCTCTCTTCAGAGACCATCCATATTTAATTTTTATGTTTTATAAAATAGAGCCATGTTTTAATCAGTCATACAAACACAGATTAAGACAATTTTCTCATGTGGCCATTCATATTCATTTTGGCTTGTTTATTGGCTTTGCAGACACTTAAAACCCTAGTTGTTGGGGCACCTGGGTGGCTCAATGGGTTAAGCCACTGCCTTCAGCTCAGGTCATGATCTCAGGGTCCTGGGATCGAGTCCCGCATTGGGCTCTCTGCTCAGCGGAGAGCCTGCTTCCCTTCCTCTCTCTCTGCCTGCCTCTCTTGTGATTTCTCTCTGTCAAATAAATAAAATAAACAAAATCTTTAAAAAAAAAAAACCCTAGTTGTTGGCACTGAGATGAAACATGGATTTTTTTAGAGGAAATTTTCTGGACAAAATGGAAAATTTTATGGACTTTGAGTGAATTCCTGTGAGGCAGGCCTTGTATTATCGAGTATAACAAGATTGTACTCTGTTTTCCTTAAGTACCAACATGAAAATGTAGAAGGTTTTACAACCTGGGCAAAATGTCCCTTTCAAGATAAATATAGCTAACAAACCTAAGCCCCAAATAAATACAGCTATACACGTATCTATGCCAGTCATACAGTGGCTAAGAGCTCCACTTTGTCTTCTGGGAGCCCAGGAAGACCACATGCACCAGAGACTTGCACGGTTGTGCTCATCTCCTTGCTTCTCAAAGCCTGGTCCATGGACTGCAACAGCGGCAAGTCTGGGAGCTTGCTAAAAAATGCCAGAGTTGACCCCACCCTAAACTGGGTCAATGAGAGACATCATAGACCTCACCCCTGCTGCCCATGACCACCTTGTTTCATGCAAAGAAGTCTTTGTAGAGAGAAGTCACCTAGAGCCCTAGGGACATCTTCGCATAAAGGAGAAGGAGTACTGATTGTACTCGCTAATACTCAGTGAATGTCATATGCCTCACCAGTCCTATACCTGTAACTGTCTTCCTATTCATTACACAGGTACAAGCATGTACCTGTACACACTCCCATCTACAAAATCCTGTCCCCTTTCCCTCAGTATAGACATATTTTAGTTCGCGTACGTCTAGTGTCTTGATGTGTTATCAACCTTAGATGGCTTTTCTAAAAAACAGGAGAGACAGGGTTAAACATTCAGAAAGCTCTACAACGTGGCATTTGACTTGGAACTGATTTAAAAGTGATGGAGTACCCGTAGCCAAAAAGGGCAACGGGTCTTCCTCAAGGTCTGGTCAGGGTTCATCATTAGATTCTCACATCAACACAAATCAGCTCACTGAGCGCGTTTAACCTTTCTGAAATTTTTATTTTAGGGAGCAGGGAGGAGGCAACATGTTCTAACCCAACAGTGTCCCCATCTTTTAAATCTGGGGACTACTCTGCCTTTTGAAAAAGGATTCAGGATCTCCAAGGGCATTTTTTAATGTGGGTTACATTTACTCACTATTTAGCAAAGTAGAAATGAAAAGCAAGAAACATTTGAAGAGTTTGCTTATTATTATATTAAAATGATGTGTGATAAAATGAGCCCTTGGCATGCTAATATAAATAACATCTTTTATTAAAAATGACTATTTTTTTTACAATAGGGATGAGGGTCCCATTGTTTTGTATCTGTGCAAATCTCCCTAGTGAGCTTGTTAAAAGACAGCTGGATTCTCATATCGGCTTCTGCATTCAATCTGTTGTAATGTCACATGTCATGTTGTCTCTGGGAAACTTTCCTGCAAATCAGTGAGGGAATGACAGGGGAGGGGAAGGCAACAGTGTCTGAGAGTTTTTATGAACAGGGTTTTGGCACAAGGACTTTTTGAAGGGGTCCTTTCCTTCCTGCAGACGCATGGGGTTTCCTGAATTTCACCACGGAAAGCTCTGCTCTAACTTGCTGAAAGTGGATTGCCACGGACAGAATAACAGAGGATGGCATTAGTTCCATCATATTCAGGGATCAATGCAAAATAGGAATGTGGGGCCCCTTGATCAGAAGTTATCTTGAGTTTCAAGATGGTGGGAGCAGATCATAACACCAAGATGGTGGCAGCAAAGGGGGCAGTCTTGTTAAGAGTGGGTTGCCTGAGAAAGAGGGTTGCAAGACCTGGTAAGAACTGAAATAAATTCTATGTCCCCTCGCAATGTTGGCAATGAATGGCGCAGGCTTCAGGTATGTCCAATGTCTGAGAGAGGGTGTGGGGGTCTGTTATTGTTTGCTTAGGGCAGGATCTCAGGCTAGAGGGTTTTCCAGTGGTTTCTGCTTGGGCTTGCCCTGCCTACTCCCCCCCACCCCCAAAATGGGTTCTTCATGCTCCTTCATTTCTCCAGTGTGAACTGATGCTGCTTGTTAATCCATGTGGGGCTGACGGCAAGGATGGGCAGGGTTGGGGGAATGGGGGGAGTTCTGTCTTCCTAACCTAGTCCCAGGTTAAGGCTGCTCTTTGACTCCCAGGGTTTGGAGGTGGCACTTTCTCAGCATCCCTGGCCTCCCTCCCTTCCATGTCAGCCAAACTTGGGTTGGCTCCTACAGTTAGTCTTGGGCGGGACAGACTGTATGCCCCTTGCCTGGAGATGGCAGAGTTCTGCTTGTCATCAGCAGATGATCTTGGGCTCAAAAGGATTTTCTGCTGTCCCCTAGGATTAGAGGGTCTGTTTGCTACCCTTGACACAGTTGCAATGCATCTGTGTCTGGGCCCTGGGGGTGACATCATCTGCTGTACCTTTGGTCAGAGGTTCAAGATCTTGTTTCGTATGGGCAGGGAATTTAGGGAAGCCTGTGAGTATTTGTGTCTCTCCCCAAGCAGGTGTTGGTCATCTCTGTCATGCCTGGACCTCTGACGTGGGCTCTGTCTCATGTCCCAGTCTGCTTCCAACATCTCTTATGAGAAACAGGAGGACCACTTGAGAGTTTATGAATACATGCAGACTCCCCTGTGTCTGGGGTCCTAAGCATATAGGATAAACAAAAAGGTGGGCACCTGGGTGGCTCAGGCATTTAACTGCCTGCCTTTGGCTCAGGCCATGGTCCCTGAGGATTGATCCCTGTGGGACTGAGCCCCACATCAGGCACCATGGTCAAGAGGGGGCCCGCTTCTCCCTCTTCCTCTTCCTGTTACACCCCTGCTTGTCCTTTCTCTCCGTCGAGCAAATAAATAAAATCTTTAAAAAAAGAAAAAAAGAAAGAAAATCCATGATGATCAGTAAGCTATGAACTAAGAATGTACCAACTATTTTGTTTAATTTTGATTAGTTAGTGAGGGAATCGGTAAGATATATAATCAGTTTTGCATGTTTACTGCCGGATAAAAAAATACTGAAATAAATTTAGAAATGGATATAAAATTGACCAACTCTTGTATATTGGCTTGCCATTATGCAGCCTGGCCACCTTGACACATCCAAAGAACATCACCCTGGCAAAACCTGCAAGGTGAAAACCAATTCTACTCCATCGGAACCAATTCACAGTGCTTTGGCCAGGAATTATTGCCATCGGTTTGTTGTAGTTGTAGATAGGCTGGGGGAGGCCAACGAAGGAAGAGATTACCAGAATGGATGAGCTAGTTAGGGCACCCATTACATTTCAAAGTCTTTTAAAAATTTATTTTAGAGGGTTTGGAATTATTCCAGATTAGCACACTCATCCTTGGTTGTGCTATAAAAGTTGGTTAATATTTTAACAGATTTTTGTCTTGCTTATTGTAGGGGCCAATGGCAGGCTGTCTCTAAAAAAAGATGACCAACACCTGCCTGGGGAGAGACACAAATACTCACTTTGGCATGAACATTATTTTGAGCTAAAAGCCATCAAAACCAAGCAGATTCAGGGAATCTGCCTAAATTTACACTGGAAAGGAGAGCCCATGTCAAGAAGAGAGGTACTAATAAGACATTCCTCTTTACCTAAGACACTTAGAGCGACCTTTGTTTTCCAAACACCTGCTGTGACCTTCCTGCTAATGGTTTTGTTCCCCTTTCTGTCCTCAGACCCCTATCCTTCTGCTCAGCTCATATAAGTCCCCTGTTGCCTGTCTTTGGAATTTCCAGATCTGTGTGGATTCCTTATACATACAAACTAAATTTGACTTTCTCCTGATAATGTGTCTCATGTCAATCAGAATTTTAGTGCAGTTACAAGGACTTTGAAGGGTAGAGGAAATTCTTTCTCCCCAACAGGATGAAGGGGAGTAGAATTTGGAACACCAACCTATGCCTCTTTGGCATAATGATTATTTTGAACTGGTTTTTTGTTGTTGTTGTTGTTGTTGTTGTTTTTCAGAAGCTACAAGCACAGGAAAAGCTCCCAAAACCTAGTAGGATTTACTGTTTTACTTTTAGAAGGGAGATTTCCATTTGTAAGGGTGTCTCCTTCTCTGTGCCAGAAAGATGAAGTTGGTTAAACCTCTATAAAGTCTTCTCACCGGGGAAGACACTGACTTAAATCTGCATAACAACCATATCTCTCTTCTAGTCCTCTGTCTTTCATTGTGGGGAGTTCTCAGCCAAGAACCTAGAAAGGTAGAGGGAGAATGACTTTTCCCGCCTACGCTTGCCAGAGTTGAAGGATGGCTCTCGCCCTTGTGCAGAGACAGGTCACAGAGTGCGAGCATCTCACTGCTTGTTGGAGGGTCTTGTCTGTATTGGGGGGCTCCAAGCAAGTTCAGTTTTCTGTAGGTCATCCACCTCTTTCTTCTTGTAAGGGTGGTAGTGACTTTTTTTTTTTTTTTTGCAGCTTTTGACAACTTCAGTGGATATGAAGGAAAAAAAGAGGTTGTTCGATATCTTCACTGTCATGCTACAGATATCAGCTTTGTTTGGAGGCATGGGGAGCAAACGAGAGTGGGCTTTCTTCACTGGAGGTTTGAAGTAGGGAGTAAAGAAGACGGAAGTATGAAATTTCCCTGGAGGACACAGCCAGAGACAGCGAGATGGAAGCTGGTACAGGGCAGGGGGCGAGGGAGGCAGAGAAGCACCTGCCATCCCTATGCTTAAATTGGCACTTCCTAATTAAATCCTTCTCCCTCCGCTTGGTGGAATTTATATCATTATTAACCCCCTTAGACAGAACCTTTTCAGGCTTTTGTTTGTTTGTTTTTAAGTAATTGCCAAAGGCTTGGAAACAGGCATGAATCGTGTTTGTACGAGGAGTCTCCGTGAATATTTTGAGCACAGAAATAATACAATCTGCTGTACTTTCAGGAATAGGGTCAATTAAAATCACCTTCATGGAGTGGGATAAGACCTATGGTTGCACGGTGCTTATAGTGTTCTGGGGACTTGCGGCAAGATTATTTTACACAGTCAATATCTCCGTTACATGGGAACCACAGTAATAATGCAGGCAAGGGATACGCAACACAGACACACAACTTGTCTTCTTCCACCACGATGGGGGGGGGGGGCATTGACATATTCGTCATAGCTAACTTTCATATTGCATTTACTAGAAGTGACCCTAAATCTGTTTTTATAAGATTTTGTTCCTTGGAACAGCTTGGGGGTTGATAGTGAAATTGAGAGGGAGGTACAGAGGTTTTGCATATATGTCCCCTGCACCTGCCCACACAGAACCTTCCCCATCATCAACCCATGAGAGTGGTACGTTCATTTCATTGACAAACCTATGCTGGCACATCGTTATTGCCTGGAATCCATAGTTTTCCTTCAGGCTGACTCTTGGTGGTTTACATTTGCCATTGGTGGTGCACGTTGTGTGGTTTTGGACAAATGCGTTATGACATGACATTGTAGGGTTTTTGGACCAATGCGTCATGACATGTATCCACCATTATAATATCATACAGAGTAGTTTCATTGTCCCCCCAATTCTCTGTGCTCTCCCTGCTCATTCCTCCCCCTATCTGCTGGCAACCACTGATCTCTTTACCGTCTCCATTGTTTTGCCTTTTCCAGACCGTCGTAGAATTGGAATCATAGACCATAGTTCCTTTTCAGATTCACTTCTTTTTCTTCATTATGTTTGTTTCTTCCACATCTCTTCATGACTTGAGAGCTCCTTTGTTTTCCCTGCAACTAATGGTCCACTGTCTGGAGGGACCATGGTTCATTTGGCCATTCACTTCGTGGAGGACACCTTGGTTGCACCCGAGTTTCTGCACTTATAAATAACGCTGCTGTACATGTTCGTGGGCTGGTGTTGCAGTGGACAGAAGTTTTCAGCCCTTTGTGGTAAATGCTGAGAAGTGCCATTCCTGAATCATAGTGAAAGAGTGGGTTTGACTTTTGAAGAAACCCATGGCGTGGCCGTGCCATCTTGCCTTACCCACTGGCATTAAGTGAGACTCTTCCTGTGGCCACAGTACTCCCCAGCATTTGGTGTGGCCAGGGTCTGGGACTTTGGCCATTCTAGTCCATGGGTAGTGATAGCTCCCCATTGTTTCATTGTCAACTGCTCCAATGGCATTTTTTCATTAAATTCTTTTTCTGTCCTATTGCAAGTGGACAGGTTAATGGTGCCAAAGGCAGTGTTATTTTTCAGACGCTGTTACAGAGATGATTGGACTCAGTGTGTTTATTAAGCTCTCCCAAGTTTGCACTTCTGTAAGTGATAGACAAGGTATGAGAATAGAGATGTTTTCTCAACCTCCTGCTTTTATCATGGTAGAAACTTGCATTCTGCGTTAAAGGAAACATTTTACAATGGATCCCAGTCACACATAGAAGAAAACGTCACAGCTGTGTGTTTTATTTTCCTTAAATCAAGATAAGACATGCCATAGTCACGATTTGCTCTTGCTGGCAAACATTTTGGTTTCGTCTGAATTACTGGCATGATTGTCTCCAGTTTCCTACACCATATGGGCACACTGGGTTTAATCTCAAGTGCTTAGCCTTTGTCCCTGTACTTATGGAATCTCAATCCCATTCCATGTACCTTATTTTCACTAATTTTTCTCTGGATTGTTAACTGACATTTTCTTCAGTGGATGATAGGCAACTAAAGTACTAGTTTGTGTTGCTTGGATTTATTTCTTTGTTTTTGTTTTTGTTTTTGTTTTTATTATGGCCTTATGGGGCATGGCCTTACTTATTAGAAAAATAAAGATAATACGCCGCTATATCAGACACATAGGCTCACAGGACACACTATGCATTATCATGGGGAAGGCACGGAGGGGCCGGCCATGCTTGGGAAGTTAACCAAGTCTGACTTCTAGCTATGATTTGGGCATGAGTTAGTAATAACGCTAGCGTCCGAAGATTGTTAGTTATTAAATGAGTGATAAGCACACAGCACATGACTCGGTAAAGAGTGTGATTATCGTTGTTTTCAGCAAGCCGTGAGTCTAATCAACAGATGCTTTTTAAAACGTGTCCCCTGGTTTCAAGGAATATCACAAGATAGCAGAAACGGACTGGATGTATTTTGAAGCAAGGATTTGTTTTCCTCCCTCTCCGTGCCATCCCTTAGACAGTGGCAGGATGATTCATGCTGAGTACAAGCAATTAACTCAATGTCTATGATTGAAGTGGTCAATGGTTGCATCTATTGATTTTCAATTATGGTGACTGCCTTGTTTGCGGCCCCCGTTTATGTCCCCTGTCGAAGGACTGTTTGTGGAGAGTCTTGTGTTCATGCACTGAATACTGTGAACTGGTCCTGTGCACAGCTTCGGACCCGGGAGGAGAGGCTCCACGCGTCAGGTGTTGGCTGGGGACACAGGGATCAAGCAGGCCAGTCAGTTGCTCCTTCCAGAAATCTCAGCTAGATAAGTCTTAGATCCTGAGGTCTCAAAGCTGAGTGTGCAGGAATGCAGAAGGCAGAGGCATCGCAGCAGCCAACAGCAGGAGGAGGAATAAAGGAGTGGGTACCCGGAGAAGCAAGGGGCAGACACAGGATAGAACAAGAGGGCCCTGCCCAGTAAAGATGGGGAAGGGGCTGCTGACCATGCACTCAGCCTGGGAACAGCCTGTCCTCTGGGTTCCGTTCCTTTCTGCTCTGTGAGTGCCTTGAAAGAAAATCATCTTTATTTTTAAGCTGATTTGAGTAAATATGTGTTACGTGCTGATAATCAAACATTAAAAAAATCAAATATTAAGGTTTTTGTGTTGTATGAACCCAGAATGTGATATAGATGGCTTTGCATTTCGGATAATTAGGAGACAAAATAGCACCGTGGGAAAGCTCCCTAAACACAATTACGAACGCTCGTCTCCATGTCATCCCACACTTTTTCCAAGTGTATCTTTTACGTTTCGTGAGCATATTTATATCCAATTTATTTAGCACTTAATATAGCATATTATGTTTTCTAAGTTGGCGTGTGCTTCTCACAACTTCATAATAACCCATTGATGGGTATAATGTGATCTATTTAAATTGGCCAACAGGAGGAATTTACATTGTTGAGGCTTTTCCGCTGACTGACTTTGCCTTATTTTCACAAATGAAATTAAGACTACACACGTTTTCCCTTGACCGCTTTCCTTAAAGGCTCCGCATTATTTTTAAATCATCGTATGGCATTTTTTGTGGAAAACTCCCTGAGGATAATTTATTTTTTCCTTCCTTTTTTTTTTTTTTTAATGTCAGTTATATTTCCTGCTCGCATGCCTCTAGTGATTCTTCTCCTTTTCCGTGAAGTTCTTGGCAAGCCCTCTGAGTCACCAAACTCAATTATTTCCTCTGCTGGGGAAAACACTTTTGTATGATGGTTTCAATATGGTCCTCCCCTCCAGTGGTCTTTATTTTCCCAAGTTCCAATTTTTATTTGGAGTTTAAAGTAAGTTTCTGGTCTTAAGGCTGAGAAATCTAATACATTCTCTCATCATTAAAAAAAAAATCCCTTGTGAAAAAATAATTTGTATCCTCTTCCTTTGTATTCCTTCCCCTGTCTCAAATTGGCTACCATGTTACTGGGATGATTTTCCCCCACGCTTTGCTCTGTTTTTTTCAGGCTACAAAGCAAATCTTTGTCTTGGAATAGCATTTCGGAAGGCCACACCATCTCTCCCGTCTCTGCCTGTTGTTCATTCAGCCTACTCCTTCCTTTCCTGCTACTTCTCCCCCACCACCACACACACATAAGCAATCTAAACTACATTTAATAGGAGTGCCTGGGTGGCTCAGTGGGTTAAAGCCTCTGCCTTCAGCTCAGGTCATCATCCCAGGGTCTGCGATCAAGCCCCTCATGGGGCTGTCTGCTCAGCAGGGAGCCTGCTTCCTCCTCTCTCTCTGCCTGCCTCTCTGCCTACTTGTGATCTCTGTCTGTCAAATAAATACATAAAAATCTTTAAACTACATTTAATAGCTTGGAGTGCTAAGTTTCTAAGGATGTTTCTCTCTGCATCTCCACTGGATTCATGGAGAATGCTTCCCAGCATCCCTCTGAAAACTGCAACCCTAAATACTGCAGAATGGAATCTTAATCCCAGGATTCTTCTCTGACCCCAACTGTTGACTCATTCACTTGCTTGCCTCCCCAGCAGTCATTTGTTCCCTATTCCACACAATTATTTTTTGTCCTAGGGGACGTTCCCAGCCCCCGTAGACGACATCTTCCTCAAATGTATTTCTGAGGACTCTTTAGATCACCTGCCAAAATGCCCCCAGTCTGTTTTAAGCTATAGAGGCCGACCCAGTATGTCTTGCTCACCAGTGTGGTTTCAGTGCAGAAAACATGATCTCACAGTATTCTCAACAACAACCATTCAGCCAATCTCTTGCATCATTAATTATTGAAGAACGTCTCCTGTGAACGAGAGATCTTGAGTGAAGGAAGATGTTTGCAGAAAGCTTGTACAGTCAGAGCTTTGTCATTGCAAGGGTTGGTTTCAAGATCCAATGAGTGTTCTAGAATTATGTGATGTCACCTCTAAGAATAGCTTTCGGGCAAATCTGCATTTTTGAACCAGGATGTCAGCAGAGGAGGCGTCCCTGCTTCTGGAGTTCTTGGTGTGTGTCGGCTTTTCAAATGTTGTCATGGGGGCTTTGTAAACTGACTTGAGTCGTCCTGCTTTGAAAACAAAGAGACTGAAGGTTGGGAGAGGTTGCCCAGGGACCAGAGATTTGCACCAGGATTCTACTCCAAGCTGCTCTGAAGCTGGTTTCATTGGGTTTGAAAACGCAGACTTGGTGACTCCATGTACAGCTTGGGCTGTGCTCTTGGGGGAAACCTGAATGCTCTCCTTGATTTGGAGAGCTGTGCTCCATTCCTCTGACACCCACTCTGCACTGCCCTCCCAGCACTCCGTCCCTCCTGGTTGCTACAGGTCTGAGGACCGACACTGAATTTTGGCTCCAGCAGCATGCAGTGCAGCCAGCCTGCTAGGCGAGGCCCGCGTGGGGTGGAGGAAATCCGGCTCTCCCTCTCTTACTCCACTACTGAGACTCATGTTCCTTCCCAAGGCTTTCTTCCCTACATGGATGGCTGCCCGTCTCACTTCCAACACCACCCCCTCCAAGAATCATGCTGTGCAAACTGAGAAGGGTTCGGCTCTGCGATGAACATTTTAAATTCACATGGAGTAAATTAAAATCTTTCCAGTGAGTGGTTGTTATACCACAAACAGCAAGGACACTGTTTTTTAACATGCCTTCGATTTTGCACTTGAGTCCCATCTTTATAATTACTAAATAGACACAGGGAGGACATTTATTGTGAAAGACGTTAAAATTGTTTTTTGAACTTGTGGCTCATACGCAGGTTTGGAAACAAAGCTTGTGGTGCGCTGGGTCATGGATCAGCAGATGTGGGGAGGAAGGCAGCCCCCATGGTCGACCACAAGAACCCCAGCTGCCTGTGTAGGAGTAATGCAGTTGTGGACGTGATGTCCAGAACCCTCCATCGCTCATGGTAGAGATACTGTCCACCTGATATCAGCTTAAGGATGACCTCAGTGAACTCTGTCTTTCTCCTCCCTGATCCTCATCTTTCTTCATTTTTTTTTTAATCCTGACATCTTGGCCAGACCCTTAACCTCTTCCATGTTGACAGACTCAATGGCAAAGTCTGGTTGTGCCACAGTCTTAAGTTCACTTTAAAATGTTTGGGAGGTTTTACCACTCTAGTTTTGTTTGTTTTGGGTTTTGTTCCTGATCAGCTAGAAAGAGCTACAGATAAAAAAAAATGATCTGCCAGGTAGCATTCCCCTTAATGTTATGAAAATGAAATATTTACCAGGAGATACCAAAGGACTCAGAAGAAAGCAAATTTGAGCACCATGTCCATTAATCCTTTTCTTTAGGATGCTGAAACTCTCAGCATACTTGAGACTATGGAGTAAATATGGTCACTGTCATGATTTATATGTTTTTCTTTTTAAACTTTACACAGTTGACACCATCTAGATGATGCTGGTTTCGGCATCACGTGTGTTGGAAGCTGCATTGGCAAGAAAATAGACAAGGTCATAGGAGTTATCTTTCTTATCAGTCAACGCTAAGATTCCTTACAATAAACAAGTGGGTGGAAGCTACCAGAAATGTGTCTTGTGCCAGGAATCTCCACTTGTGATAATTCCATTTTTTAATGAGTCCTTGGATTTGGGCAAAAGGAATTTCTTTATATGTTTTTGTCAACAAGCTCTTATTGAAGTTCCTTGCCAAGACCGTTGAGTGAAAACATGTTTCTTACACTGTTCTTGCTTACAATGCACCATAAACAGAGATGTAATAAAAACCAGAGGGAGAAAAGATAACCTCTGTGTTTAATACTATAAGACAATTTCCACAGAACCAATCACGTTAGTCATGTCTGCTCTTTGAACATGGCTTAAAAAAAAAAGATGGCCCCCCTTTTCTTGGAGGGGAACACAGCAAAGCTTAAGTAGTAGTCACAGTCCTGGTGAATGTGTTTGAAGAGTTGCACTCACACACACACATGGACAACAGAAGGTTGTTTCTTTTGATGGTATCATGAGTTTCCCAGTACACAGTGCCCATATAATGGTGAATTGTCACATCCCTTTATCTCTTTCCTTGGATACATTGCGAGCATGCATGCAGCTGTGGGTTTATTTCATCAGTCAGGGCTACTTTATCTAATCCAACATAGGATTGTTCCTTTGCTGTGGAAAACAGAATTAAATATTTTCTTCACAGGTAAGCCCAGCCTTAGACAAGCAAGAAATTTGTGCATGTGCTCTTCTTCCCTCTCCTTTCTTAATCAATTCATCCTAAATCCATAGGGTAGGGCTGAGAATGACAGATGTTCATACCAGGGCAGGGAGAAAGCCTCAGTGGTCCAGACCAAGAAGTCAGAGCCAGTGTGAGGAATGGCCACATTGGAAGGCTGCCTGGTGTGGGATGTTGAGGTCCAAAGGAGGAGACGGGGCACTGGTGTTGGGGAGAGGAAGCAAAAACAGCTATGGGAGATTGCAAACATATAAGGGGGAGGAACAAATAAACGAGTACACAACTCACAGTGGGACCCAAGGTTTTCATGGTCAGATAAGGGAGATAAAATTAGCAATGGAAAAAGCTTGAATGAAGCCTGTGGTGTGGAAATAGGATTGGAGGTATCTGTGTGAACTCATGGTTTTTGAAACAGTCAGAGACATAAAGAAATGAATACAGATAAAAATGAGTGCCTGTATCCCTCATTCTGTTTAGAAAGCGGGTGTGGGAACAAGGGCAGTCTGAAGGTGATGAGCACACCAAGGGCCCAGATTTTGGCTTCTAGGTACCATTCTTTATTAAAGTTCTATGAGGTCTCCTTGGGGGATGGGGGGGAATGGCAGAGTCCAGGGCTGGATCAGGAAAAGTACAAGGTGAGTTAGGAATATCTTGTGTCAGAAAGTGCCAAAATGATGAGCTCATGTCAAAAGGGCACGGACTCTGATTTGGAGGAGCTGGCACTGGTCAAACTGGGGACAGTTTGAATGGATTAGAAGTCACTGAATGAAATGACACACTGACAAGGGCACCAAAAAATGTTGTTCACCTCAAGATGGTATCAAAAGAGAAGCATGTCACTACTTCAGGGGATATTCCTGTCAAAGACACACAGCTTGAACAGAATCATACAGAGAATCAGACAAACTCATTTTGAGGGGCATTCTGCAAAATAACTGGCCTGTGAACTTCAAAATTATCAAAGTTATAAAGGTCGAGGGAAAATCTGAGGAACAGCTCCAGATTGAAAGACATGATCAAAGGCCTTATGTGATTCTAAAATGTAATTTTTGACTTTAAAGGATGCGATTGTGATAATTGGAAAACTTAAATAAGGTCTGGAGATTAGACCATTGTAATGGATCCAGGATAATTTCTTTATTTTGATGCAAGAGTTTCCCATTTGTAGAAAGCATGTAGCGCATGTTCAAGATTCATGATGCCTCAGAGTCCCCATGTTTGCTCAGAAATGGTTCCAGAAAAGTAAAATAGTTTACACTATTTAGAATAATTTGTATATTTGAGGGCTTTTTGTTAAGAACTAAGAAAATGGACTATGAGCTTCTTCTTGTGAGGCTTCTGATAAGGAAGTAGACCTGTTTTGCCCCAGCAGGTTCACAGCCTATATGGGCTGTGGGGATCCCATGCATGTGGGATAGTTGTGGGGAGGAACAGGAAAAGATCTGAGTCATAGAAGGTGCCAGTGAACCAGTATCTCCTTTCCTGCAGAGTGGAGGCTGATGCCCTCCATTGAGGAATGAGGTAGCTGTGCCCTCCCAAAAACTTCATCTCTGCCATCTTGTTCCTGGATGAGCTCATGCCACCAGAGAGGCCATCCAGATGGTGGGCTCAATGTAGTAAGTGCTATCTTTCTATGGGTCAGCAGATGCAGGCACAGCTCCCTGGGAGACCATTAGGAGATTGCTTATCTCAGGTTGGTGTGCACCTGTGAGATCTCCAGGGAGCAGTGGATGGTCAAAGTTCTCTCCTACATAGAACCACTGGTTCTCCTTCCATTTCCTTCTGGATCTTGACCACTTCCCTCTTGTTTCATTTCTCTTACATTTTCTGCCTTGAGCCTTTGAGATTTTCTTTATTTGCCTTCAAGATGACCCAGAATATCAATGTTTGATGCTATTCTAGAATTACTATCTAATGCAATAAATAGGAGAAATAAAATGTATACCTATTATCTTCAGAAAGGTTCGTTTTATAACTAAACCTTAAGAGAATGATCCAGAAAAATAAAAATGGAGACATTAAGACGTTAAAGTGAAACTGGTGTTTATGGTGTTGACACAGAGATCTAATAATTGCCCCACATATGAGTAATAATATGTTAGAGAATAAGCTGACAGAAAGATAACTCTCATTACCAAATAAGCAAAAAATAAAGTGCCTCAAAATTAACAAGCCATGTACAAACATATTTAGAGAAAACGTTGAAACATCATTGACATATATTAAATAAGAATTAAATAACCGTGGAAAACTGTGCTATTTTTTTCTTGGTGAGGGAGACTATGCATTTTAAAGATGTCAATCTCCCTAAATTAATTTGTAAATTGAAAGCCATCTTAATATAAATGCCAATAGGGCTTCTTTGAGTACGAGAAAAGCTGGTTCTGAGTAGTGAGGAGACACCGGCCCATCTGGATTCACAGATGTGTTACAAAGATACATGTATTCGAGCCACTTGGGATCGGCAGAGCCATAATCACAGAGCGATCAACAAGACAAGGGGTCCATAAATAGATTGACATGCTGAGCAGAATTTAGTGTATGATCAAGAGAATATCCCAATCGGTGAGGAGGAGAGAGCACATTTAACAAGTAACTGTGAGAGAGTGATGTGGCCACGGGAGGGGAGGTGCATAGGGACATGGACATATATGTGTATCTGGATCTATAATTCTAAATAGTAGGTATGTGTATATAGAAATGATAGCTAAGACAGATACAGATGGATGGATGGATGGATGGATGGATAGATGGTGGATAGATGGCTAGATGGATGGAGATGGATGGATGCATGGATGGATAAATGGATGGATGAATGGATGAATGGATGGATGGATGAGTACATGGATGGATGGATGGATGGATGGATGGGCACATGGATGGATGGATGGATGGGTACATGGATGGATGGATGGATGGATGGATGGGTACATGGATGATGGATGGATGGATGGATGGGTACTGGATGGATGGATGGATGGATGGATGGATGGATGAATGGATAGATGGATAGATGGGTGGGTAGATGGCTAGATGGATGGAGATGGATGGATGCATGGATTGATGAATGGATGGATGGATGGATGAGTACATGGATGGATGGATGGATGCATGGGCACATGGATGGATGGATGGATGGATGGATGGATGGGCACATGGATGGATGGATGCATGCATGGGTACATGGATGGATGGATGGATGGATAGATGGATGGATAGATGGATGGATGGATGGATGGATAGATAATAGGCAGATAGTTTGACAGGATGGATGGATAGATGGATTGACAGAATGGATAAATAAATAGATTGGCAGGATGGATAGACAGGATGATAGAGAGATAGATAGATGATAGATCGACAGACAAGATGGATGGATAGATAGATATTCCTATCTACCATGATCTACCTATGACTTATTTTATCCCTTATATAAATTTAAATATGGAGGTAGAGATCCTAGAAGGGAATGGGAAACACAGTGCTGAACTGAAGACAACTTTCAAAGAAAGCTAGAAACCTCAGGCACTACAAAGATTTATTGACTTGGCCACAGGTGAATTTATAATTTCTGCATTCAAATATGTACTAGACATGAAATTAAAAAAACAAAACAAAAATGTATCTCTTGGCCTAGGCCATCCTGAAGTGGAAGAGAGGAATGCTGTTGTTTGTGCATTTAATTGTTTGGCACCATCAAAAGTCCTCGGGCTTAGCACACAGCATTAACAGTTGGCTTCAGATGCATCAGACTGATAATCAGTTTATTGTGTTTATTAGAACTCCATGCTTTGAAAGATGAGATTCCTCTTTACATCCAGGCAGGAATGAATTCACTTATCTTTAAGAAGCAAAAGAAATCCAAATTCCCAGAATTCAGTTGAGCATGAACGTTGGGATATAGGAGGAAACAAAAATCAGCACTGTAAGAACTCACTCAAATTTTAAGGAGAGCAAGCTATAGAACTCTTTGATTTTTCCAAGTTGTGGGATTTCCCGTAACAGCTCTATGGAGACATAATTCACACACCATGCAGTTCTCTCATTTAAACGCACACAAGTCAATGGTTTCTCTTCTATCCACAGAGTTGTGCAACCATTATAATGTATTTTAGAATATTTTCATCGGCTCAGAAAGACTGTCTGTACATTTTACATGCAATTCCTCACCACCTCTCAGCTCCAGCCCAGGCAACCACTAATGCACTTACTGTCTCTAGATTTGCCTACTCTAGACCTTTCACATAAATGGAATCCCACAACATGTGGTCTTGAATGACTGGCTTTTCCTCAGGGCATACTGTTGTCAAAGACCATCAGTAGGTCATTCCTTCCTACGGCAGACTGACAGTCCATTCTGAGGACGGACCACCTGTGTTTATATATCCATGCACGGATGGAAATGTGGGTCTTACAACTTCTTTTTCAGGAATCTTTGGTCTATCATGGTTCTTGGTAATTGTGTATGAAGTTTAGAGTCCACTTTTCCATTTCTGAAATAGGCCATTGGGGTTTTGATGAGTTTGTTGTGAATCTGTAGGCTGCTTTGGTGAGTATTAGCGTTAACAAAGATGAAGTGTTCCAAGCCATGGGTTGTCTTTCTGCTTTCCTCAGTGTGTTCTACTTTTCAGAGTATAAGTTGTTCTCTTTTCTTGGGATTTATTCCTAAGCAGTTTTATTATTTTCAAGGCTATTATAAATGGAATTGTTTTCTTAATTTTATTCCTTTGGATTATTCATGGCAAACATGGAAATTCAATTTTCTTTTACATTGAGCTTGTATCCTTAGAATTTTCTGTATATGAGATCATGACATCTGCCAATAAAGATGGTCTTATTTTCCTATCTGCACACCTTTGATTGTATTTCCTTCCCTGTCCTCCCTAGCATTTCCAGAACAATGTTGAATAGAAGTGGAAAGAGTAGAAATCCTTGTCCCTGTCATGCTCTTGATCTTAGGGGAAAACATTCAACTTTTCACCATGAAGTAAGATGCTAACTCTTGTTTTTTTGAGCTTGTATCCTTAGAATTTTCTGTATATGAGATCATGACATCTGCCAATAAAGATGGTCTTATTTTCCTATCTGCACACCTTTGATTGTATTTCCTTCCCTGTCCTCCCTAGCATTTCCAGAACAATGTTGAATAGAAGTGGAAAGAGTAGAAATCCTTGTCCCTGTCATGCTCTTGATCTTAGGGGAAAACATTCAACTTTTCACCATGAAGTAAGATGCTAACTCTTGTTTTTTTGTTTGTTTGTTTGTTTTTGCAGAGGTCCCACAGATATTTTTCTTGGCTTTCCGTATATGTAGGAAAACTAGTACAATGAATTTAATGATCTGTGTTCAAATTTTGACTCACATACATCCATTCATGCTAAAAAATATACAGCCAAATGACAGGTGCTATATAAGTAATCTTAAACTTATGTTAATAGTTAAGTGTGAATTCCCAAATACCTTTAGTAGAATTTAATATTTACCAAAATGCAAATTCAATTTTAATGCTTCCTCCAAAATAAAAACAAAAGACACACACACAAAAACATGAGATTGATCTCATGATATTCAAACACAAGTCTTAAGTATGACACAGCAATACTTAGGAAAGTATTGGTAATCTTAAAGATTTTATTTATTTATTTGACAGACAGAGATCACAAGTAGGCAGAGAGACAGGCAGAGAGAGCGGGAAGCGGGCTCCCTGCTGAGCAGAAAGCCCAATGTGGGGCTCGATCCCAGGACCCTGAGATCATGACCTGAGCTGAAGGCAGAGGCTTAACCCACTGAGCCACCCAGGCACCCAGTATTGGTAATCTTAGAAATGAGGGAAAATATATTAAAAGAAATGTATTTTTTTTAAATTATTTGACACAGAGAGAGAAATGGCAAGAGAGGGAACACAAGCAGGGGCAGAGGAAGAGAGAGAAGCAGACTTCCCGCCAAGGAGGGGGTCCAACTAGGGGCTTGATCCCAGGACCCCGGCATCACGACCTGAGCTGAAGACAGACACTTGACGATTGAGCCACCTAGGCACCCCAAAAGAAATGTATTTTTAAATCATGCTGAGCCTTGAGGAACTTGTCCACTTCAGTTCACAAACAATTATGTTCTCTTTTCAGTTTATAAAGAACTTCTATAATCATTATGGCTTGTCGATCCCTCAATTTTAGGAGGAGTAAAAACATATTCTTTTGAGGAACGAGGGAGCTGTGTTTCAGAGACATCTATTAGCTTATGTAGATGCACATGGAGGGTTAGGGGTGACACTTGTACTAACTGTTACGTTTCCTCATCCACGTTTCAGAGTTCCTATCTCTACTTGACACGATGTTTGCAGAACTGATTCTCAGAAGGAGAGCCCTCCTACACGGTTGGTAGGAATGCAAGCTGGTGTGGCTACTCTGGAAAACAGCATGGAGGATCCTCAAAAAGTTGAAAATAGAGCTACCCTACGACCCAGCAGTCACACTACTGGGTATTTACCCTAAAGATACAAATGTAGTGACCTGAAGGGGTACATGCACTTGAATGTACATAGCAGCAATGTCTACAATAGCCAAACTATGGAAAGAACCTAGATGTCCATCAACAGATGAATGGATAAAGAAGATGTGGTTCATATAGACAATGGAATACTATGCAGCCATCAAAAGAAATGACATCTTGCCATTTGTGATGACGTGGACGGAACTAGAGGGTATTATGCTGAGTGAAATTAGTCAATCAGAGAAAGAATTATGAAATGATCTCAGAGATATGAGGAATTTGAGAGGCAGGGTGGGGGGTTAGGAGGTAGGGAAGGAAAAAAATGAAACAAGATGGGATCGGGAGGGAGACAAACCATAAGAGACTCTAAATCTCACCAAACAAACAGGGTTGTTGGGTGGAGAGGGTAGGGAGAGGGTGATTGGGTGATGGACATTGGGGAGGGTATGTGTTATGGTGAGTGCTGTGAAATGTGTAAGCCTGAGGATTCACAGACCTGTACCCCTGGGGCAAATAATACATTATATGTTAGTTAAAAAAAAAAAAAGGAATTTGTTTTCAGTGTGACTCCACCTGTAGTTTCCAGCAGAGGGTAATAAGAATTGATTTCATTAAAAAAAAATTAAAGTTCGGGAACTGAAAAGAACATCCAAATGTCCCATGACATGGGGATGGAAAATAAAAGCTATATTTAAAAGTATGATTATGGGCTGTTGGCACTAATTAATGTTAATTTATTTTTGCTGTTCATGTGCTGCACTGAGGTGAGTTAAATGATGTGTGATGCTAATTCAAAAGTTTTCTAAATACACATTTTCGGTAAAAATGCTCCAATTTCCAGGGTAGGATTCTATTTTCTCAACAGTTTGAGATCAATGTTCCATTCATTAAAGCAGTTTACAAATATTTAAAGACACAGCCCTCATCTCTAGTCTGGGTTAGCTGGATTTCGGTATATTGCCCTATGCACTCTTCTAGGTATGTAGATTATAGCAAAGAATTCTACTGTATTGAAAAGACAGACAAGAGTTTTTGAGAATTATCCTTGTCCAGATGGGATTTCATGAGTTACAATGAGCTACAGAGTTACAGAGCAAAAACAATGCACCCAGTCAATAAAAAAGGGCTTAAAAAAGAATTGTTATTCCTTGACAATGGAGGGACTTTCAGACTTCAGTCGAGGAGGCATTTTTCAAAAGCCACACTGCGTGTAGCATGAAGAGGACATGTGTTTATTAATGGAAACGTGAATCATGGTCTTGCAAACACCTGGACGGTCCTTTAAATAGGAATTTCAACACCATATGCCTGAATCCACCTGCTTATGCCTCTGGAACTGTAACAACGGAACATCTTCCTGTTACTGAGCCATGTGCCCAGGGAGAATTCTTCCTTCAAGCACAATTGCAGTGGCCACAGAATGCCGGCAGCCCTCTGGGAAACGTGCACTGTCATATTAAGCAGAACGGATGACGGGCTTACATTTCCCCTAAAATTGTAGACACGGGGTGCCATGGAAACATGCATTATCCCATGCGTGCCAATCACGTGATGCCTCTCTGACTTGCTCATAACACCGTGGGGTTTTATTTAAAAAGTCCCATCATGATGGGTGATTCATCACACCTGGAAACCTTGCACGTTGGCCATCTGAGTCTGGAACAAGAAATGGCAAAGTTGGCCAATGTTCTAGGCTATTCTTAGGCGGGTCTTGTCCGTGGTTTATTCCTTCCTAGAACGTAAGGCATTCGAGGGTTACGGTAAGGAAAGCTTACAGAACGTTTGGGGCAGAATTCTCCAGCAAAATAGACCCAAGAGAGTGTGTGTGTGTCCGAATTTCAGTGTGGCTATTTTAAAGATGGTGTTCCAAGATGGGCAATGACATGGGTTGGAAGTGTAATATATAAATTAACAAAAGAAGTTAAAAGGATTGGATAGATATAAATGTAGCTATACATAGATACAAGTGTACAAATATAGAAATAAAAGGATAGATACCTAATAGGAAATGGTGCTATAATGATGTATGATTTATGCCTCCTTGTTTGCATGTTTATGTATCGAATATATTAGTAAACAACAAAAAATGTATCCAGTAAAGAATCCCAGCAAGTACCAACCCCATCAGGCAATCAAGCTCAACACCAACTGTGTTGAGTTGTCATGTTAAGAGAATACACCATTGCTAGAATGGGACAAAAATGATCTTTAGCCTCTTTCTTCTAAAAACCAAGACCCTGGTCTAAACTTGAGAAAAGCATTCTACAAAATGCCTGAGAAGTCCTCTGGACCATCCAGTTCATCAAAAACAAGAAAAGTCTGGGAAAACCATCACAGCCAAGAGGGACCCAAGAAAATATGGGGATTGAATGTACTGTGGGACCCCACAAGGGATCTTGAAACAGAAAAGGGATGTTAGGAAATATGAAATATAGAATATGGGAATATGAACCAAAGATGCCTTTGAGTTAATAATGTAGCATACATTTCGTGTGTGTGTAGAGAAGGACTTCATGAAGGAGAGAATTTACTGAGATGAGTCTGTTTTCTAGAGGTAAAGAGCGCCTTCCTCTTTCAATCTCTTTCAAAATCTCTTCATCCACATCTGCCCGTTTCCCACTCGGAAAAATGCATAAGGGGTTGTGTCATTTGCAGGTGAGTGGGGACCTGGCTGGAGAGGACTGAGACTTATATGCATCTCTCATCTCTCAACTGAGTGTAGGTACCAGCTCTTGATGACATCACAGTGTTGGGATCAGTGTGTTTGTGACATCAGGGGTTTCCAGGAGATGGGCCGTGATGCTCACAATTATGATGGGCACCTTGATTCATCATCGGTGTTGACTATGAACACTTAGAGTTTCCAAAGCAATTTGCTGAAAAGCTTTCCTCCAAAATGGTGCCAATTTCTTATGCTAATCACCAAGAGGTAAGGGTGTTGTTTTTGCCTTAAGTTGAATTTTTAAAAACTGCCTGTTAGTATGTTTTGATCATTTCTCTTTTGGCTGGAAGGTGTGAGAGCTGTTTTTTTTTTTTTTTTTTTTTTTTTCTTCACTTTCTTCTGACAGGGTTTTTCTGGTTTAACCAATACAGTGGGGTCAGGGCATAGCAGGAATCGATGAAGGTGTGGGAATTGGAATTGAGAGGCGATCGCTGTAGGGAAGTGGATAGAATATTGGGTATGTTTCAGGGCCATGAACCTCAGTCCTCTGACTGAACTTTCATGATATGTGCAGACAAGTCACTACGGGGTTGAGCTTTGCCTCCTTGCAGTGTGGGGACTGGGAGCTTCAAAAGTCATTCTGGGTTTGATATTTTATGGCTACAACAATGAAGAAATCCACAAAATCTCCAGAGATTAGCCCTGCTGCAAAGGGAGTTAAATCATTACTGAGACAAAAAGGCTATGCAATGGTGTGGTCATGAAATTTGCATTATCTACTCATTATCTGTACCTTGAGGGATGATTATGTGAGTGATGAGTGGATCTGAAATTGTGTTGATAGAGGAACAAAACCATGAAACGTGGTGGCCTGAGTTACGCAATCCCATGCTTTGCTCATTCACCAAAAACGAATTGCAAATGTTCTGTGTGTTAGGAGTTGTTATGACATTCACAGAGCAGGAAGGAAGGGAACGGAAAAGACCAGAAAGGGAGCAAAAATGAAAGTGTGGAAGGTTGGGCAGGAGAATCTGTGGTGTATTCAAAGAGTCAAATTTGCTGCCTACAGTCTCCACAGGAGGAATTGTGTGGAGGTTATGTAGGGCTCCAAGGTCAACCAGTAGGACAGGTCACATCAGAAAGGACAGAGGATACCATCCTAAAGGGCTGTTCTGCAGGTCATGGAGAACTGAAGTGTAGAAACCATGATGATTAGAATGTTGTTAAGGTTGCTGGCAGAAATGTGGAGAAGGAGGAGGTAAGGCTGAAGGGAAGCTGAATATTACAATTGCATCCACAGATCAAAGTCAACAATGTGAGAAGTTTATCTTCAGCTTATCCTGGTGGGCATGTTGTGCTCAAGGGAAGGAGCATAGCTTGAAACGGATGCATTACTAAAAATAAATGCAGATAGGCAACTTAGCATTCATTAAAGGACTTTAAAGACAGACCAGAACAAAAGGAAATGAAGTAATATAAATAATAGTGGAAATGAATGGATTAGAGAAAAGTGTATTTTTGTAAAATCATGCTAAATAGGATTTTCTATGGAAAAAGGAAAATATAACATCAAGTTAGAACTATTAAAGGCATTTAAAAAACTTACAAGAGTGAAAAATTATAAGCAATATAAAGAAAGAAATGAAAACTCATGAAAGATATGTATTTATGTATAGAATACAAAGAAAACACTGCCCTTTGTTCTTCAAATCCAGATGACTTATATATATAAAACATGCCATATATAACATGTATCTATAACTTGATATGTATATTATATATTATAATATGTATAATTTGAAAATGAGGACAAACCGGAGTATTATTTTTGCAAAAACATTTATGGTCAAAACCCACTCAAGAAGAGGGAAAATTCTTGGATCAATGGCTCCAAAAGACATTGAGAAAATTGCCAAAGGGCTATGCCATAAATGTAGTGAGCTATTTTAACTTCTGATGAAACACAGGATTCCTATGTATTTACTATTTTCCAAGAACAGAGAAAGAAATTAGGACAACAACAGAACAGTATGTCATTATCAAATAAGGATCCTTTCAGGAGTACAAGGCAGGTAACACGGTAATGTCCAAAGATAGAATTCACTGTATTAGCAGATACAGCACAAAGAGTAGGCAGTTTTCTTCAAAAATTAGATAACATTAATGAAACTGATACGATGCAATATCCCCACCTAATAAAAATGGTTACTAAAATAGCAAGAGAAAGACATTTCTTACCATGGTAAAAAAAAAAAAAAAAAAAATATATATATATATATATATATATATATATATATATATATATACACACACATAGAGAGAGACTTCAAAACTATTGTCACTCTGAAGGTGAACACTAGATATTTTCTGTTAACCTCAATCAAGGAGATGACAAGAATTCTCACTCCAGTTTCATTTACAATTTTCCATCGGAAAGATAATGGGACACATTTGATAGCAGGAGGCAAAATTCTTGTTATCTGAAGATGGTCTGATAGGTGACCACAAGAGTCAACTGAGAACAAATAATATCCAAAATTATGTAAGTTCATTGTGACGCCCAGGGATAAAATAGTAACTGTTTTAAAAAAAAATTGTTACTGTTGACTACATTAAAAGAGAAAGTCAGGGGCACCTGGGTGGCTCAGTCAGTGAAGCGTCTGCCTTCGGCTCAGGTCATGATTCCGGAGTCCTGGGATGGAGTCCCATGTCAGGTTCCCTGCTCAGAGGGGAGCCTGCTTCTCCCTCTCCCTTTGTTGCTCCCACTGCTTGACCTCTCTGTGTCAAATAAATAAATACAATCTTTAAAAAAAACCAGAAAGTCAGCATTGTTTTTAGTTTCAAGCCATAACCACTCAGGAAAATGTTATAGTGTCGTTTGCACAACAGCTACACACATCAAAATAGAGAGGAACAATAGTAATAAGAAAGTCTCTCGACCTATATGAGGAAAGATGGATTTCTTATACTCAGTGAAAGGACGTGAAGACAAAATAGATGTGATTTAATACAAAGCACTGACTCCATAGGGAGACACAGCTCATGCTGGTCTAGAAACACTTAAATCATAATAATGATAAATTCCACTGCAACCCAGTTAATGCAAAGTCATTCAAGATATCCAAGTTTTAATTTGAAGAAATACTTTAAAGTCTTTTTGGACAAATATAGTTTGCAGATTTTTCTTTTTTTTTTTTTAAGATTTTTATTTATTTATTTGACAGAGAGAAATCACAAGAGAGGCAGGCAGAGAGAGAGGAAGGGAAGCAGGCTTTCCGCTGCGCAGAGAGCCCAATGCGGGGCTCGATCCCAGGACACTGAGATCATGACCTGAGCTGAAGGCAGCGGCTTAACCCACTGAGCCACCCAGGTGCCCCAAGTTTGCAGATTTTTCAAGTAAGATTTGAAACGTAAAGGAGATTTTTTTTTTTTAGATATGAAGATATTTTATAAAGTTAAAATAATGTGTTGAAAATGCCTTGAGTCCAGGAGGAGGGCATACATTTGCACACACAGAGAACAGGATAATCTGAACCCATTCTGTTTTGTTTTGTTTTTTTAAGATTTTATTTAATTATTTGAGACAGAGCAAGAACACAAGCAGGGGGAGCAGCAGGCAGAGGGAGAGGGAGAAGCTGGTTCCTCACTGAGCAGGGAGCCAGATGAGGGACTTGATCCCAGGTCCCTGACACCATGACCTGAGCCGAAGGCAGACCCTTCACTGACTGAGCCACCTGGGCGTCCCCTGAACTGATTCAAATAGTGATACAGTTCTGAACTGACAAGAAGGAAACTCAGAATATCTCAAGTGAAGAAAACTGTCAAAAGCACAGTTCTATAGTGATGTCCACCATAGTGATTAAAAACACATCTATACCCAAGAGTGTTTTTTACCAAGGTGGTAACTGGAGGTTTATATGTGAACATGCTAACAAGGGTTATAGCTTGGTAATGTCAAATAAGCTAAATTTTAATTGCTCACTATTTGTGGATCTGTATTACATTTTCTCTAATCATCGTGGTGACAACTTAAAAAAAAAAAAAGATTTAAAATAGGAGTGAAGAGAATTTTATTGTGGTGTTTCTCAGCAGCATCCAAACCAGAAAAAGTCCAAGAAAGTAAAAAGTGAGAAGCTGCCTCTAATTTTTTTTTAAAGATTTTATTTATTTACTTGAGATCTAGAGACCAAGGAGGAGGAGCCCCAGAGGGAGAGGGAGGAGGCTCCTTGCTGGGCAGGGAGTCTGACGTGAGACTCGATCCCAGGATCCTTGGATTAAGGCAGATGCCATCCTAGCAATGGTATATTCTCTTAACATGACAACTCAACACAATTGGTGTTGAGCTTGATTGCCTGATGGGATTAGTACGTGTTGGGATTCTTTACTGGATACATTTTTTGTTGTTTACTAATATATTTGATACATAAAGAAACATGCAAACAAGGAGGCATAAATCACACATAATTATAGCACCATTTCCTATTAGGTATCTATCCTTTTATTTCTATATTTGTATGCTTGTATCTATGTATAGCTACATTTATATCTATCCAGTCCTTTTAACTTCTTTTTTTTTAATTTTTATTTATTTACAGCATAACAGTGTTCATTGTTTTGGCATCACACCCAGTGCTCCATGCAGTATGTGCCCTTCCTATTACCCACCACCTGGTTCCTCAACCTCCCACCCCCCCGCCCCTTCAAAACCCTCTGGTTGTTTTTCAGAGCCCATAGTCTCTCATGGTTCATCTCCCCTTCCAGTTTCCCTCAACTCCCTCTCCTCTCCATCTCCCCATGTCCTCCATGTTATTTGTTATGCTCCACAAATAAGTGAGACCATATGATACTTGACTCTCTCTGCTTGACTTATTTCGCTCAGCATAATCTCTTCCAGTCCCGTCCATGTTGCTACAAAAGTTGGGTATTCATCCTTTCTGATGGAGGCATAATACTCCATTGTGTATATGGACCACATCTTCCTTATCCATTCATCTGTTGAAGGGCATCTTGGTTCTTTCCACAGTTTGGCGACCGTAGCCATTGCTGCAATAAACATTGGGGTACAGATGGCCCTTCTTTTCACTACATCTGTATCTTTGGGGTAAATACCCAGCAGTGCAATTGCAGGGTCATAGGGAAGCTCTATTCTTAATTTCTTGAGGAATCTCCACACTGTTCTCCAAAGTGGCTGCACTAACTTGCATTCCCACCAACACTGTAAGAGGGTTCCCCTTTCTCCACATCCTCTCCAACACATGTTGTTTCCTGTCTTGCTAATTTTGGCCATTCTAACTGGTGTCAGGTGGTATCTCAATGTGGTTTTGATTTGAATCTCCCTGATGGCTAGTGATGATGAACATTTTTTCATGGGTCTGATAGCCATTTGTATGTCTTCGTTGGAGAAATGTCTGTTCATACCTTCTGCCCATTTTTTGATATGATTATCTGTTTTGTGTGTGCTGAGTTTGAGAAATTCATTATAGATCCTGGATATCAACCTTTTGTCTGTACTGTCATTTGCAAATATCTTCTCCCATTCCGTGGGTTGCCTTTTTGTTTTGTTGACTGTTTCCTTTGCTGTGCAGAAGCTTTTGATCTTGACGAAGTCCCAAAAGTTCATTTTCGCTTTTGTTTCCTTGGCCTTTGGAGACATATCTTGAAAGAAGTTGCTGTGGCTGATATCGAAGAGGTTACTGCCTATGTTCTCCTCTAGGATTCTGATAGATTCCTGTCTCACGTTGAGGTACTATAGCACCAAGAACCATAAGATACCTGGGAATAAACCTAATCAAAGAGGTAAAGGACCTGTACTCAAGGAACTACAGAACACTCCTGAAAGAAATTGAAGAAGACACAAAAAGATGGAAGACTGTTCCATGCTCTTGGATTGGAAGAATAAACCTTGTTAAAATGTCTATACTGCCTAGAGCAATCTATACTTTTAATGCCATTCCGATCAAAATTCCACCGGTATTTTTCAAAGAGCTGGAGCAAATAATCCTAAAACTTGTATGGAATCAGAAGAGACCCCGAATTGCTACGGAAATGTTGAAAAACAAAAACAAAACTGGCAGCATCACGTTACCCGATTTCAAGCTTTACTACAAAGCTGTGATCACCAAGACAGCGTGGTACTGGCATAAAAACAGACACATAGACCAGTGGAACAGAGTAGAGAGCCCAGATATGGACCCTCAACTCTATGGTGAAATAATCTTCGACAAAACAGGAAAAAATATTCAATGGAAAAAAGACAGTCTCTTCAATAAATGGTGCTGGGAAAACTGGACAGCGATATGTAGAAGAATGAAACTCAACCATTCTCTTACACCGTACACAAAGATAAACTCGAAATGGATAAAAGTCTTTTTAACTTTTTTTGTTAACTTATATATTATACTTCCAATCCATGTCATTGCCCATCTTGGAACACCGTCTTTAAAATAGCCACACTGAAATTTGGACACACACACACTCTCTTGGGTCTATTTTGCTGGAGAATTCTGCCCCAAATATCCTGTGAGCTTTCCTAACCATAACCCTAGAATGCCTTAAGTTCTAGGAAGGAATAAACCACGGACAAGACCTGCATAAGAATAGCCTAGAACATTGGCCAACTTTGCCATTTCTTGTTCCAGACTCAGATGGCCAATGTGCAAGGTTTCCAGGTGTGATGAATCACCCATCCAACTGGCAACTAATTCCTGCATATACACTCACAAAAAAGGATAGGAAATAGAAGGAAGGAGGTGGAGAGATTATGATCTAAAAGAACAGTTCTCAAAGTGTGGATGAGAAGGGCCCCATGGCTAGGGAAACTTGTTAAAAACTGGAAACTTGTTAAAAAAAAAAAAAAAAAGGTCACATCCCAGACATACTGAGTACATATTTATACATCACACACGGTTGGCTTTTTTCTGGCTGTTAATAAAAAAAATCAAGTAGAATTAATTAATAACATCCTCAGTTCAATGATCATTTCACAGATTTGAAGACTGATCCCACTTTTTTGTTTTGAAGAAATACCCTTTTTATCTGTCTCAGTTCTACCAGCTGCTTACAAAGTATGAGAGAAAACACAGAGCTCCCATAAGCATTATTATGTTTTCAAAGAAAAAAACCGCTGAACATCCATCTATAGAAACAATTTGGGGAATTCCTGAGGGTTTTGTTTTTAAATTTAAATCAACAGATGAGAGAGGCTGCCTGGACTTGAGATCTTTTAAATTCTTCATCTGATATCCTGTTTAGAAATGTCAGCATTGTTTCTGCATTTGTTTTGTCTCCTGTCTTCTATGAACACGCTCCTTTCCTTCTTTGCTTTTCCATGGCCAGTCTGTTGGTTTCCTTTAATGGTTCAGCTGTTAATTTGTTTCATGTCAAAATAAGCTTACCACATAATTCAGGACCCCGCGTGGTATAGGCTTTGAATTAACAAGATTATTGCTAAATGTCCGTTTCACTTCGGGGTGTCAGGATATAACTAAAGGGTGTTTTGAAATCTGACATGTTTTCTGACCATTCCTTTTAAGACCTCATCTTGAATATTCTACATGTGTTAGGGAGATAAATTGTCTCCTTAATTGGAGAATACAGGTACCCACTTCACCATCAATTACAAAGGAGGCCTTGCAATGCACAGCTAAGTCAGTATTTGCAACAAGTAACAAATATCCAGGCCATTTGTCACGAATCCCTTATTGCAAAGTCGGCGAGAAAAATTAAAAAACATTCATAAAGGTTGTGGAACCTCCCATTAGCAGATACATATGTCCTGAAGATACAAAGGTGTCTACCATGGAGTCACTATGGCCCTCACTTAAAAAAAAAAAAAAAGAAAAAGAAAAAGAAAAGCATCTGAGACATTTATGACTCTTTCATTCTTTGAGGACTTTAATCCATGCTCTTTAAAGACCTTGTTATGGGAAGTGTCACCCTTGGACCAATAATCTTCTCATTGCCTGGGAGCTTGTAGGAGATGCCGAATTTCAGGACCGAACCCATGCCTAGGACTGAATCTTCATCGGATCAAGTTCCTGAGGTGACTCACACAGATCTGTTACAATTGGAGAACCACCGCCCCAGGGACGTTATTCCCTGAAACACTGACAATTCGGGGGTCCCATTTCCACACATGCGACTGGCAATGGTGTTCGTGAGGCAAGTGTCCTGCATATTAAGCCCTTTGTCTGTCTTTGGTGTGAAGATGCATGGCTAGAGTCAGGGCTGCAACACCAAAGCAAGGCATTTGCCTTTCTGAATCCTTACCAGGTGGCTCTCTGTGTTGGAAATGTGGATTCCACTAAGAGGAATGGGGTGCTTTCTACCCTTGGCTTCTTCCTGATCGAAAGACCAGGGCACCCCTATTTATTTTTAATTTCTTTAAGGGAATTCAGAAAGAGAGACATCTTTAAAGTGACTCGTTCTCACTAATGTCTATCTCTTAAAAAAATCCATAATTCATTACTGCATTAGTTTTATGAATGTCTACTTTTAAAAGAGTAGGAAGAAAAATTCCATTCTTCGTTGCTTCATAGCTAAAGAATATGACCTAGGACATTAAGAAAAAAAGGGGGGGTTCTCCTTATGTTAATTATTCACCTAAAGCATCCCAGCTGATATCTCACTGGTGGTCATTTCTCTGCACAAATTGTTGAAGAAAAAATATACTCCAGTAAACACCTTTATTTGATATCTTTGATTCACAAAAGGCTCAAGTTGCAATGCATTGCAAGGGAGGTGTTTCTTCTCACTGTTGTAGCTTCCCACATATGTATGTGTTGGCTGTGCACCTATCTTTTCCCCAATTCCTGCAAAACAACCCAGGTGCTGTCATGAAAACACAGTCCCTTAGAGGATGTGTTTGTATTTGTGGCAGGGATTTGACTTCCCACAGTTGTGGAGGGATCAGAGCACGCTTCCTCAGGCTGTCCTCCTTGTGCCTGGTGCTGAGGCTGGAAATCCACAAATCAGGTGGTCAGAGCAACAAGAGAGGTGAAGGGGATGAGATCTGGGTGAGCTGGAGCTCACAAGCATGAGTGAAGATGGGTAGAAACTTGTGGTCATTGTTGGTGCCCTCTTACCTTGTGGCAACAGCGTTTTGTTGAGTCTTTGTGGTGGAGGTCTTCATGGTGGAGGTCTTCATGGCGGAGGTCTTCACGGTGAAGGTTTTCATGGTGGAGGTCTTCATGGTGGACATTCATGGTGGAGGTCTTCATGGCGGAGGTCTTTATGGTGGAGGTACAAACACACGCCAAGCCTGTGCCCTAGAGAGATGGAAGGAGGAGCTAGGGAAGGTGAGGCACAGATAACTGCTTCACACCAACAAGGTGAGTCCTTAAATCAGGCTACATGGGTGATTTGGAAAATGGCTATTGCTTTCCTCTGAACGTCCTAATCCTTCAAAAGTCTCCTTTCTAGAGATTCATACAGGATAAGGGAAACACATAGGAAAGATATTTCTGGAATATGTTTTCATCAAAGCCAAGGAGGGCACTTCCAAAGGCACGCCTGCTTTCCCCCTACCCCCCGACTTAGTTCTTGTGCATTTAATGACCAGGATCTTGAGATTGGTGAATTAGAACTTAACTCAACCCAGACTTCCTGGTTCCAAGTCCAGTGACCTTGCACAAAGCAAACAACAAGAAACGTCCAAATATGTGTCCAACTGTAGGACGATGCTTTCCTAACTCGTGCGTCCAGTTCTGATCTACTGATAGAAGGCACTAAAACGAACGTCTCCCCCAAATCCATAATCATTCTGAATTAACATGATGTTATATTATAACCACTGAACCAGAATTATAAAGCCAAGCAGGTGGCAGGGTAAAGCTTCATATGCAAAGGGGTTCAAGACAAAAAGTGACTGGGAAATCAAAAGGCCACCCCTCCCTCTTCCCGCATCACAGTTGGGAATGCTGGTGACTCTGTTGAACCTTCCTGGGAAAAACATGAGCTGTAGATTCAATTTCAAAGACAGAATCCTAAGAAGGTCTTCTGAATGCACTCAACCTTGAGTTTCTGGGCTCTAACCTAATTCTTCCATCAATCATTTAACTGTCCCCTTTTAAGCACATGTTTATCCATTTCCTCTAAGAAACAAAAGAAAAAAAAAGCCTTTTCCTTTGTTAGTAGCTGGAGGGCTGATCATTACTCTATGTATTTAGTAGCAAGTATCATTAGAATCCTGAATTAAAAATAAGATTAATGATTTAATTTCAATCTTGTCAGGATGACCCATTTAAAAAAATACTGATGTGATATAGTGCTATAAAAGATTTAAGCATAATTTATTGATAAAACCATTACAACTGGAATGAGAGAGCTATTTGTCTGCATAATGGTTCCTGAAATCACAGATAGTACTTTCCCATTATTTCAATGCAACATTTATAATTCCTTTCTGGAGTTACCATTTGCTGTTTCTTTTAACAACCACATATGGTGTTTCCGTGCCAACCACTGTTCCAAGGGTCTTACAAATACTAGCTCATTTAGTCCTTACCACAATCCCTTAAGGCAGCGCTATTGTTATCCTTACATTATGCATAAGGTAATGGAGGCATGGAAGGTTTTGGTAACTTTCCTCATGGAACACAGGTGAATTTTGCAGCTGTGATACAAACCAGTAGGTTCTGGCTCTTAAAACCTAGCCTTCTAAACGCTGATGTGCATTGCTTCTCCGTTACAGAAAAGCCCGTATGAGCTTGCTTTGCTTGGGCTCAAGACGATACCAGATGTATCTTTCAATTTGGGAAAGCAGCCAGGTAACAAAATTATTAGTGTAAAGAAAAGGCTTTCAACATTGCTCACAGCCAAACCAAATATTACAGATTTTTTTTCATAACAAGAAGTTATACCCCTTTGGATGTAGAAAGTTGACTTAAGACTTTAACCTCCTGGTTAAGAGGGAGTAACTAACAGGAAATCACCTTTGTGGCAGAAGAAAACAGAACAATACGTAAAACAAGGATTTTCAATTGAAGGGTCAGGGGTGGGAGGTTGGGGGAACAGGTGGTGGATAATAGGGAGGGCACGTTTTGCATGGAGCAGTGGGTGTTGTGTAAAAACAACGAATACTGTTACGCTGAAAAAAATAAATAAAATGGAAAAAAAAGATGATAATATTAAAAAAACAACAACAACAAGGATTTTCAAGATATTGGGTATCATCAGTCAGCGGATGACAGTTAATCCAGAAAGGTGGGTAGCAAATGATATGAGTGCTCTTATTGAACAGCTGTTGCTCAGAGAGTGATTCTGGGTGGTGGTGCAAGAAAGGGAACCCAAGCAGGACCAGGAAGGCTCCTGGTTTGAGGTGATGGATATCAGAGTGCAGAGAACAGGTGGTTAGAATTTCCAGAACAGAGTTTGCAGAAAAGACAGCTGCATAGAGAACTGAAAAGAACAGTAGAATGCCTTCCTTGAGTAATTAGCAAATTACTAATCAATGCATTTAGGTAAGCAATACAGTGCATACATATTATCTCGGCATTGATGGGATATGATCATCCAAAGACTTAGAACAGTGTTCAGGGTTCACAGAGGACTACACAGTGTCTAGGACCACCCTCCAGAAGGAAAAACAGATCTTGTAGTATTTAAGACATTGCATAAAGTATTAAGGAAGTTTCCACCACAGTAACGGGGAAATCACTCTCCACAGCCTGAGCACTGCTCAGGTCTTGCTACCAAATGTAATAAACAAGACTAGAAGACATAAATCTCCTTCGAAATAACTAAATCCCAAAAGAAAGCCTATGCATTTTTAAAAAGATTTTATTTATTTATTTGAGAGAGAGACAGAGTAAGAGAGCGTAAGTGGGAAGGAGCGGCAGAGGGAGACGGAGAAGCAGACTTCCCGCTGAGCAGGGAGCCTGATGCGGAGCTCGATCTCAGGACCCTGAAATCATGACCTGAGCCTAAGGCAGATGCCCAACCAACTGAGCCACCCAGGTGCCCTAAGAAAGCCAATAATTTTTTATAGGAATAAAAATACCCAACTCTAAAGTGGTAAAATTCACAACATTCTACATTGAAATATCAGAATATTTGAAGCATGGCAACAGAAAGGATCCAAAAATTAAATATATAGGGGAAAAAGAATAAAAAATGAAAATAAGTGAACTGTGATATATTACCAAGCATCCTAATATGTGGGTGATTAACACATCATCCTAATATTGTGTGGGTTAATAGAATACTTCAAGGGAGAAAAAATGAGGCCACAAAAAAAATTTGAATAAATATTGGCCAGAAATTCTCATACCTTAGAAAGAACAGTAAACCTATAGATCCAAGAATCTCAACAATCTCCGAGTGTAAGAAATATAGAAAAAATCTACCAAGGCACATCATAATCCAATGGCTCAAAACCAGTGATAAAGATAAAATCTTAACAAGCATCTAGATGAAAAAAATGTTTTGCATCAATGGGCAAAGATAAGAATAACTTTGGATTTCTTGTCAATAATAATTTTAGAAAGATGGTGAAGAAACACATTGAAAGTACTAAAAAAAGTCATCTAGATTTCTTTATCCAACAAAAATGCCTTTAAAGCAGATATAGGTAGAGAAAAGACATTTTCAGACATATAAAACCCCAAAGAATTCATGACCAGCACACCTACATCATCATAAATGTCCAGGGGTGTCTGGGTGGCTCAGTCAGTTAAGCGTCCAACTCTTGTTCTCAGCTCAGGTCTGATCTCAGGGTCATGAGTTCAAGCCCTGTGTTGGGTTCCATGTAGAGACTACTTAAAAAAAAAAAAAGTCCAAAGAACACCTTCCACCAGAAGGAAAATAGTATTGGATGGATATCTGGGCTAACGCCGAGTGAAAAGCAGAAACTCTTTCATAAACGTACAAGATCTTTTTTAAATTTAAATATCTTTAAAATACAATTGGTGGTATAAACAAAAATGACAGGAATGTTTAGTGGAATATATATATATGCATATATATATACACACACATACATATACATATATTTAATTAATTTAATTTATATATATATAATTATATATAACTAAAGTGCATGGCAACGGTATATGCTGGTGTATGAAGGGGTATTCTGTCACATAATACTTGAGAAAAAGCACAAAAACCCCAAAACTACGGATGATTATTTCTAACAGTCAAACATTCTAAATGCATGTTAGCCAAGTGTATCAAAACTTCATAAAAAGGCTAAGACATCATGGCCAGGGGGACCATTCCAAATATATAAGGTTGTTTTAACTTCCAAACTCAATGTCCTCTTAATTGATTAAAAAAGAAAAACAACTTAATTATCTCATTATTGTAGAAAATAGTTTGTTGAAATTCAATGTGTTCCTAGTTTTTAAAAAGATGCTTAAAAATAAGAACTTATCCATCTGATAAAAGGCATCTACATAAATCCTGCAACTAATAGCCTTCTTAATAATGCATCTATCCACCTAAAATCAGCACAAAACAAACACGTCTGCTTGCCCAACTTCTTTTCTCCATTGTGCTAGAGATTCCCGCCAGTTCAACGTGAGGGACGGGTTGGGGAAAAAAAACTCTAGATTGTAAAAGGAGGACTAAAACTATTTGAATATGGCATGATCATCTGTGTAGAAAACCCAATGGAATATACAAAATAACTACCAGAAACGATTAAGTGACTTTGGCAGAGTTGCAAGATAAAAGATCGCTCTACAAAAATAAGTTATTTCTCTGTACCAGCCATAGACAATCGAAAACTGAAACTGAGAAAGCAACATGGAAAACTGGAACATTAAATATTTGAACCACTTTGGGATGACTCTGACCTCAGATAGCAAGACCCGTACACTGAAAATTGCAAACCAGTGCTCAGGTATCTGAAGATGGAAATAAATGGAGAACTATCCTTGATGCATGCGTTGGAGAACAATGTAGATAGATTTCAACATGTCACTTCTACCCAAATCCATCTCCAGATTCGACACGATCCCAGTCAAAATCTCAGCAGGTTTTGTGTTAAAATAGATAAACTTAATCTAAAATTCATTTGTAGAATAGCCAAATTGGAGATGGGGGGCAGTTTGAAATAGAAACACAAATTTGGGGGTCTCATACTAACTATCGTATAGCAATTTCTAGCTCATGACAATCCTAATTTGCCATTTTTGCATGTGGATCAGTCCACATCTTACTTCATAGGTGAAAAAACCAGGCATTGACAACTGGGAATAATCAGAAGCTAATTCAAAACTAGAACCCTATTGCTCAATTCCAAACCAGAACTTTCTGTATGACCAGCGAGAGAAATGGAAAAATGAGTTGAAAAAGATACAGAATGGGTACAGAATACGGTACAACTAAAAATAGAAACTTAAATTTTCTATCATCAGACTCGTACCACGGGAACCTTGTATTTGATGTATCTTGAAATCTATTGACATAACAGTATTTATGATATAACTACATCATTAGCCAGAGTTTAGGAAGTAGGAATTTTATTCATATTTTATCTGAAAAGATACATCATTGAAAATGTGGTCTCTTTTATATTCTTTTCTCTTCTTTTATATTCTCATTGACTTAGGCTACCATCTAAATGATTTTCCAATTTTATGAAATATGAGCTTAAGAAGATTAACTTGTTTTTATAAATGTATTTTTCCTGATTAGACTACATGTCATAACTACATTTTAAAATGATGCATCTAGATCAAATGCGCTTAGTGTCATTTTAAAAAACAAATTAAGGTGTATTTATAAAATGAAGACATGTTATGGCAATTCCATATGTACTGACAATTTATTAATGACTTATATCCACTTGTGATATTTTCAGAATAACACTCAGTTTCAATTTGAGAAGGCTAGGGAGTGGGATAAAATATGATTTTATTTTACAGTCTGGATTTTTTTGAACCATAAAATAGAAAGAAAATATTTGGGAGGATTTGATCATCACATTCAGTTAGTCAGGATTTTACTCTTTTTAGCATTCCTAATCATTGTCAACAGAAAATCTAGAGAGATTTTATGAGGCACTGGTTGGAACAATTAAAAACAAGAAATAAAACATCTTAATTGCAAGGGCATTTTAAAAATGATTTACTAACAATGCATTATCAATTATAGCTATGGTAATAAACCGATAAGAGCTTTTAAAAGACTATATTTTATAGTGAGAAATATACTCTAAAAATCTCTTACACATTTAAGAATTCTTTTTTTTTCCTTTAATTTTTTTATTTATTTTTTCAGCGTAACAGTATTCATTGTTTTTGCACAACACCCAGTGCTCCATGCAATACATGCCCTCTCTATTACCCTCTACCTGGTTCCCCAACCTCCCACCCCCCTGCCCCTTCAAAACCCTCAGGTTGTTTTTCAGAGTCCATAGTCTCTTATGGTTTGCCTCCCCTTCCAATTTCCCTCAACTTCCTTCTCCTCTCCATCTCCCAATGTCCTCCATGTCATTTGTTATGCTCCACAAATAAGTGAAACCATATGATACTTGACTCTCTCTGCTTGACTTAGTATGTGGACTGGACATAGGGGTTACTTGGAGAGGACGTTTGGCTAAAAACGCCCTCCTTTATCAGTTCAGATCAGGTTATTACTTGATACAACAATACACAATAATTGGTAATAGGAGATTATGTGAGACAGCTTGTCCCTCCTCCTGAGATTAATTGAACATTAAATTACCTTTGTCTGTGACTGAGATACAATATCTGGAAGCCTTATAATTGTCCATCAGGGTCTTCATTTGTGTATAAAAGACAATACTGATGCATTCCAATCTAAATCCTGAATGTTCGTTATGTTTAATTACAGAGGAGACAGTTTGACAGCTTGTGTCTTCAGTAATGAAAAGTCAAGATAGCCCTGTTCAATTTTTTTTGCAATATAAATGGAGGAGATGTGTGTCTGTAGTGTTCCTATCAGTGTGCAAAAAGAAAAAAATGCACTTGAGAGAGGACTGGTGGAGTGAAGACTGTTTGGATAGCCTGGTCTCTTTCAAAGATTGTAAAAGAAAAGCACCCAAGATTAACAGCATATGGGATCAAAGAGGTCCCACCCATTGTGACTGTTTTCATCAAAAAAAGCATGTTTTATACTGCAAAGGAAGGTCTAAGAGTCTAGTCCCTGTGCATGTTTTAACTATAAAGCAAGTATACACAAAACATACAGCAAAGTCTTGATAACAAAGACTATGTTGAACTGGCCCAAGAAAGAAAAAAAAAGTAATGAAATAGAGAATAGAAAGAAGAAAAAGAGACCCAAGGAGACAGAACTCTAGTGTAGGATGAAGTTAGATCTCAAATCATTAAGGGTTAACAGATTTTTTCTTTTGAGAGAGAGAGCGCATACACGTGCCTACAGTGGGGGGACAGCAGAGGGAGAAGGAGAAAGAGAATCCAGAGCAAGATCCATGCCCAGAGCAGAGCCTGTTGAAGGGCTTGATCCCACGACCCCAAGATCATGACCCAAGCAGAAACCAAGAGTCACTCACTTAACCAACAGAGTCACCAAGAAGCCCCGAGGAACAATGGATGTTCTTCTAAAGTGTATGATGACAGAGGTATGCAGCCATTTAAGAGACAATAAAGTTAGACCCCTCCCCCACCATACTCAGGAATGAATCTGCGATGGACCAGAAAAAAGGGAAAAGAACCAGAACTAGAAAGTTGTCAGACAAAAACTGGAAAGATTCTGCTATGGCCTCGGTGCAGGGAAATGGATTTCTAAGAGTCACACCTGGATGTAATAAAACCAAAATTTACAAAAGAAAAGATGAGTCCATTTGGCTACATTAACAAACATTCCACATGGTATAAAAATCTCATAAATAAAATTAAAGATGAAGACAAATAAGGAGAAAATGTTCGCAATATATTAGAGGCTATTATCCCTAATACCCAAAGGTTTATAACAGTGAGAAAAGGCACAGATTTTTCAAAAATTAGGCAAACCTACACACTGACAACTTACACAGAAAAGACTTTGTCTTTGAATGACCCTTTTGTGAAAAGATGTTGAACTTTACTCTCAAGGAGAAACACAGGCTAACATAGGGTGGGGATACCTTTCCTTGTTCACTGGTGAATAATAACACTGTGATCATTTGATCTGTTGGCCAGGCTGGTGGGAAACAGGCCCATGGGACGGCAAACGTATAGCTCCTAGGGGGAGGTGACAAAATGTTAATGGGGACAATATATGCCTTTGTCACGCATCTCAAACAACCCCTTTGTAGAAATTTACCCTTTTGAGGGATACACCTCCACCAATATGGATTGAAATGCTCGAGTTTATGTGCACGGTACTACACAACACGGTAAATTCCAGAAGGTCTGTAAATGCAAACATGGAGGCAGGTGGTTGAACTAGTTAAGGTAAACACAAGTGGGGCACGATGCAGCTGAGAAAAATGAGGATATTCATGATGATCTTATATAAAGTGGTTTTCAGAATATATATATATTTTTAAAATCACATATATGGCATGGTGTCATGCAACCACAGAATAAACACCCAAAATACACATATCACTTGTCACTATGGAAAAAGATATGTCGGTACAGGAGAGGATTAAAAATCATCAGGAATCCCTACCAATAATAAAAAGATAAATAAGTGTGGAAGAAAGGAGAGATCTTGTTTCCAGCAAAATGTAGGATGCATTGCAGAAGAGGGTCTGCATAGGAGAATCTACATTTTGTTGTCAATGGTACAAAGATTCCTTTGAGAAGGAATCCCCAGTGAATGTCCCATCTGTGATAGAGGGGATTCTCTGAAGAGCATGGTATTTGGAGGGTCTGAACGTGTTTCCACACACTCATTATTTGTGAGTAAGGTGAAAATATAGAGAGACTATCATGGAGAGATTGGACAACACCTGGCCGGGTCATCGATATTAATATTGCCAGGCACAGGTGGATATATAATACACCCATGCATCAGAGGGCTTTGGTTATACCCTGAAAAAGGCACATCCCTTAGGAAATATCCCAGCTAGGCATGCACAATGAGCTGAAACACAGAAGGGCAGCAGAAAACTCACAATGACAGTTTATTACAAAGGGTCCTAGTCCATTTTATGTCAGCTCTCCCAAAGCCCAGAAAAAGTTGAGATATTCTTCCAGATTAAAGGGGCCAAGCTGGGATGACAATTAATGTGATCCATGAATCTAGGCTGGATCCTATACTGGAGGGGGAAAAATGTGGGATAAGCATTATTTAATGGAATAAAAACCTGGAATTCAGATATTCACAATAGATGATATGAATTGCGAAATATACTGAAGTTGAAAACCATTCTGTGGTTATGGAGGGAATTGTCTTTTTATTAGGAAATAGACACTAAAACACAAAAGGGCAAAGGGCCAGCATACTTATTTTTAAATGGGTCATCAAAAGTCTCCATCATCTATCTACACCTATTTATCAATCATCTATCTATGCATTTATCTATCTATATCTGCTGTGTATGTGTGTTTGTACGTATATATGTATCTACCTTTCTGCCCATCCATCATATCTGTCCATCCATCCCTACATCTACCGTCTAGCTATGTTTATCTATACCTGCTATCTATCTATCTTTCTATCCATCCATCATATCTAACCACCCATCCCTATATCTATCATCTATCTGTCTATAACTGCTATCTATCTATCATCTGTCCTTCTATCCATCCATCATATCTAACCATCCATCCCTACATCTATCATCTATCTATATGTTTATCTATACCCGCTATCTATCTATCCATCTATCCTTCTATCCATCTATCCCTACATCTATCATCTATCTATGTTTATCTATACCTGCTATCTATCTATCCATCCATCCATCCATCCATCATACCTATCCATCCATCCCTACATCTATCATCTAGCTATACATTTAAAAATATATCTATACCTGCTATCTATCCATCTATCTTTCTATCTATCCATCATATCTATCCATCCATCCCTATATCTATCATCTATCTATACGTTTATCTATACCTGCTATGTATCCATCTATATTTCTATCCATCCATCATATCTAACCACCCATCCCTATATCTATCATCTATCTATATGTTTATCTACATCTGCTATCTATCCATCTATCTATCCATCCATTGTATCTATCCATCCATCCCTACATCCATCATCTGTTTATCTATTCCTGCTGTCTGTCTGTCCATCTATCTATCCATCCATCCATCACATCTAATCCATCCATCCCTCCATCTATCATCAATCTATCTGTTTATCTATACCTGCTATCTATCTATCCATCATATCAATCCATCCATCCCTTACATCTGTCTTCTATCTATATGTTTATCTATACCTGCTATCTACCCATCATATCCATCTATCAATCCACTGATCATATCTGTCATCCATTTATCATCTCCTTATGCATCTGTCCATCAAGAGAACAAAAATAATACAAATGGGGATCACAACACTAGATAAATCTGGATAAAAGTCAGGCTGCCTGGTGTCATCTTGCAATATTTCTGTAAGTTTGCACTTTCATATAAAAAGTACTTTTTAAAAAAATCTTATGCTATAAAACAGGAAGACTTTTTTTTTAAAAAGTCATGGTTTGCCTAGGAATAGCTTGTTCTTAGCACAGAGTAGATGCTCAATAAATGTTTCTGCGGTAAATTAATATTGCGCAACTCATGTACTTCAGATAGAATTTAAGCTGACATCTAAATTGATTTGAAATATGCATATCATAACTTGTCCTCAACAGTAAGTTACCATTTCCTTTTTTTAAACCTTGTGTTTCTAGGGGGGCCTCTCTTTGTATATGATCATACCCTTAGGACTCAAAGCTATGAGTATCCCGCATGTCCTCCTGTCAACTTCCCCGTGTGGGCGAGCAACTTCAGAATTCTGTGACTTGTGATGAGCGGACGCACTGACTTCTGAATTCCCTCTATCTGGGGGGGGGGCACCCATGGTTGGGGTTTCTTCTACCACATGCTGCTTTCCTGAGTTTCGTGTCAGACCTGCTCTTTGGGGTGGGATCAGGATTGCATCAACATCCCTTACAGGAACGCAGGCTACTCCAGATTGTATCTGGGCTGCCTCCCAGATGACCATCATCACTAAATGGGAATGTTTGCATTCTTAACTCGCAATCACAGAAGCTTTGCCTATCATGCAGCCAGCCTTGGTCTGGTCTCGCTTTCCCTGTTGCCACCAATGCTTGGTAAGGTCCAATGTGGAGACACCATGATTAAGTGTGACCCAGATGGCCAGTAGCCTGAAAATTCTCAGTGGACCTGGAGGGGCATGGTTCAGGCACAGTGTCAGGGGGTGATACCCAGCCTCTCTAAAAAGAGGGAGGGACAAGGAGGCAGAGGAAAAGGAGAGGAAGAAACAGACTGGAATTAGACACAAGCAAAAGTTTTACAACTGTCAGATATCCATTTGGAGAGGCACAGGGAAGGGAGATAATTCCTTAAACGCTCTTATCAAACATCATTTTGAAAACACCTGGCATCTCCTTTCCACGACTCCCGCAGCTGCTCATTCCCGTCTGTGATAAGTGGGAGGGGAGGGAGCAAGATGGCCTGTTGTCTAGTTTTACACTCTCTAGCCAAAACCACAGCAGACACTCGGAGTTTTTACATATTTGGATTTTTGCCCCAAATGCTGGACATGATTTGTGTTTGGAGGAGCGCCATGATTTAAAAAAAGAAGAAGAAGAAGAAGAGGTTCAGGGGTCAACAGATAAAACTGTGAGCATCTGGAACTCTGGCAGCCTGCAGGTGTGTCCTTGCTGTTACACATTGTTACAAGGAAACCGGAAGACTGAGACTCTGCGGCAGCGTTTGGCAGAGGCTGCTGTAGGTCCATCATCATACTTTGGGTTCTATAGAAATAGTGTTGTCTCCATGTTTCGGGAGACTAGGATGAGCTGAGGATTGCTACTTTTGTTTTTCTGCAAGGAGCGAGAAGTTTCATCAGCTGGTTTGCACTATTTTCCTACTTTGAGATCTGGTCCCCTTATCTGGTTGTGTGAACCTCTGTGTATCTCAGGCTTATATACATGTAAAATGTATCTCAGGGTTATATAAAATGTATCTCAGGCTTATATAAAATGTATCTCTGGCTTATATAAGATCTTTATAATTTATATAATGCGTGTATAAAATGTATTTTTATAATTGGTATTTGAATGTTTATAAGTACATGATGGTATTTTAATCGCTATTACATGGTGAGGAAGTAGAAGCAACACATTTTTTTTTTTAAATAAAGTGGGAGAGAGAAATAATCCTTAGCAGGCTCCATACCCAGCATGGAGCCCAATCCAGCAATCCCACGATCAGGACCCAAGCTGAAATCAAGAGTTGACTATGCAAACCCAGGTTCCCTGCAACATACTTTCAAATACCAGATTCTCTCATAGCAAAAGCTTTCTTTTTTTCAAGCGTCAACAAGAGAATGTCACCTTTTAATGAACCTGGTGGATCGCAACATGTGGATCAATAAAATTCATTTTTGATTCAAAATTGAAATGAAAGAATCTGGGAGTTCGATAGGCACGAATGAATTAGTATGTTATGACAGGGCTCAGTGAGGAATGGCAAGAAATGTATTAAGGAATCAAATCGGAATGAATTATTATCACCCACTCTTTGGGGAAAGTGTGGAAGACAGAAACTTATTTAAAAAAAAAAAAGCAGATTTGTTTATGGACGTTGGGGAAGTTATGTGCTACGGTGAGTGCTGTGAAGTGTGTAAACTTGGCGATTCACAGACCTGTACCCCTGGGGCTAATAATACATTATATGTTACTTTAAAAATAAATAAATAACAGCAACCAAAAAAGCAGATTTGAACTGCCTACCAAGAAAAAGCAATGAACTCCATGCCTATGGCAGTAGAAATAAGTACACAGCATAATATGAGAAGTGTAGAATTAGTATTTTTCAGATGAAACACACTCATAATATTTGGGTTCCAATATTTTGACAACTGCCAAAGATGGCAGTTGCCTATAAAAGTAGTTGTCATCATGCGTGGATGAAATTTTATATTTTTCCACAAATGGGGAATACGTTTTGGTATTTTTTGAACAGAGAGCCCAACGCTCACCAACCCTACAGTTCGCCACGTGTTATGTTAAAGAACCAAATCCCCGTGATTCTATAATAAGTATTGATCTTGAAGATAGAAACTGTAACCAGTACGAGTCTTAGCTTCAAGTCTCTGGCTCATTGAATGAATGATGTGCAAACCAATAATTCTGCCTGGTCACGTCTACTTCATGAGCTTCCCATACTGATTCTTCCTGCCCTTGTCCACCTTCCCCCATCACACTGGAATCTGGTGTATTTGAATTCCAAAACGCATCCCTAGTTCCCACATCCAGGGCGTTTTATAGTAAAATCGATAAGTCTTGAATGCACATCCATCCATAATAAATATCCTACCCAGCACAGCCAATCTGTAGCACCTTGATAAATGAAAGTACCAGCTTAGCATCCAAGCAGGAAAGGTAAGTTTTATCACTGCATCTCTTTCTGTATATGGAACCTGTCGACGACGAAATATGGTCGAAGGGACGAGTCCCTCACCTATTTAAAGTAGGTGCTGTTTTGTATGGATGCCCACTTTGCAGCAGGAGAACCGGATTCAGAGGCATCTCCCCCTGGTTGTATCTGTTAGTGCCCTCGAGAGACCATTCAGGGTTTTTAGGAAAAGAAATACGGCAGAGACAGACGTTGGAGAAATGACCAACATTTGCTTTAAGCTGCAACTGCTCTCATCTCTCAAGAAGTAGTTTATGTGAAAGAGCCTTGTAACGTTTCGGTGTGCCTAGGAATTATTGTTTCCTGACACAACTCTCTGAGACAGACGTCGGAGGACTTACTCTCACGTGATACCGCTCCTCCTGCCCACCCACCACCTCAACAAAATAATCTGTAGGGGGCACATAAAACATTCTCTCAGCTTAAGTGAGTGAAAGCTCATATTTTCAGGTGATTTAAATAATTTGTAAGGCCTTCTGTGTTACTTGGTCATGGCCAACTGTGGTCCTACAAATGGGGGTTGATAAACAGTTTGGAGTTGGAGAAATGCAGTTGCCATGTGAACTCGTGACTCGAAACAATATCGAGTCTAGCATTCCTGAGAGGTGGAAGGAGGTATGTTTCTCCAAGTAGTCATTGGTCCAATCAAGCCTGCAGATGGAAAATAGACATTTAATTTAGCAATTCTCTTTGCTCACAGCAGGAATGGGGGTGTCCTTAGAACCCCAAGTAAATGGAAAAAGCAGAGGTCACGAGGATGAGATGTGTCATACACATGATACTTCTAGTCTTATTTCTGTGTTTCTTACACGGAAAAAAAAATCTCATTTTCCTGCTAAGCCAGCTCATTTTGTAACTGCACACCCCCCCTCCTTTTCCATCTCTGTCGTTCTAGGGGTGTGTACACATTAGGGCGATGAATTTATGATTTATGCAGGGCTAGGGGAGCCTAGCCTAAAATCAGTGGGCATGTCCAAAGAGGAAACCAGACAAGGATGAACACAGGATTATAGGATAATAGCTTCCCAGCATGTTATACCCTGGAGACCAGGTCTGTACAAGTTGTAGCCAGCTGTGACTTTCAGAGTGCCTGGCTCAGTGGGGGTTTGGGAATGCAGGGAGGCCTAGTGGAGATGCCTGGAAATTCCCACCTGGAATCCCCACTTGCCTCTTAGGACCTATGTTAACATGAGATAGCACTGCATTTCCTCCTCTAATGGGCAAAACTGTATTAATCTCATAGGAATGCTGTAAGGATTACCTGGGTTAGTACAAGGGAAGGTTCTAGAGAAAAACCTACCACATAGTAGATGCTGAAGAAAACTTAGCTCTTGTTAATATCATTAATGAACCGTTTCTGTCTCCATTTATGAAGGGACAGGTGCTTATTTTGGCTCAGGGGTTCAGGAAGTCAAAGATACAATTGGGTTCATTCTCTTGCTCTCTCTTTCCTTGATGGTGACAAGATAACAGCTGTAGCTCCAGCTATCATGTGTCCCTTTCAGGCAAGAAGGAAAGTGGACAGAATAAAAGAGATGAGACAGTCAATTCTGGTTTAGGTCAGATCATCCTTGTGGAAGCCACAGCAATAATTCCCACTTGAATTCCATTGCCTAGACTCATGCTACATGGCATCACCCAGCTTCAAGGCAGGATGGAACCTGGCGTCCTCTCCTGGTGGGATACACCACCACTGGAACAAAGCATGAGGACCATTTAAGGGATGGGAGACAATGTTCTAGACCTCCCATTTCTACCTAACCTAGCTTGTTGAATCCTGTCTGGCCTAGCCATTGTCTCATTGAAGAGAAGAAGACCAACTGAGCTGACTCTTCATCAGCGATGAAAAGCATGTCTTCTATAGCAAGCAACAGGTCATGCTACTCTCATAGCAACTCAAAAATTATCAACATTTTCTAGTATCCTTGGCATTTTTTAAGATGTCTGCTTATTCTGAACCTGAGCTTTCTTTACACTCAAATTACAGTCCCTGCCTCAGTTCTGTATTTTCCCCCGAGGGCTTGTCACATATCTAGACATAGTCCTTGAACATTCTAGAATCAAAAACCTGCCTGATGCTCAGGCTTGCTTTGATTTTATGCACAAAATTTCATTTTTGAGGAAATCTACTCTGCTTGACTAACTTTCCTGTGGAGAATATCCAGCCATGAAAACATACATAGCAATAAATCATTTGCCTAAAATCAGTGGGCACATCCAAGGGGCCTCCTTTGATGACTCTGAAGGACAGTTCAAAGAGTGTTTGAGTTGTTACTGTCTCAACTAATTCCATCATGGTCAGAATTATGTCCTGAATAGTGTCTTTCTACTAGAAAATCCGGGATTAATAATTTAATCTACATCTTTTTTCAACTTTATAAACCACTTAAATTTCATTTAACATTAAAATGAGTAAGACTTTCTGATAATTCAGACTCAAAATAATATAAAAAGTATGCCTTGGGACACCTGCTTGCAATTTCATCTTTTTCAAATTATTAGATTTGTATGTATCCTTTCAGTGTTTCTTTTAAGTAAATTAAAAAAATGAATAGGTAATCTTTTTAAACCCCTTGTCAACACAAAAATAATATACATTATTTTACGCTGTATTTTTTCATATAACATAAAGAATCTTCATCTCTTTAGCAGAATTGTATTTGATAGCTCTCAAACTCTTTTACCATTCAAGTTCTTCTCTGCTAAAAATCATCTGCCTCCCACTCCAACTTCTGTGACATTTCCACTCTTGGGAGTTTACTCTGTATTTCTTTCACCTAAAAGAGGTTCCATTACCCTTAACCAACAAAACAAACCTGGGCCACCTTGCCTCTCTCTCATACCTTCAGCAAGTTTTGCAAGACATCAACTTACAAAATCTCCATAAGCCCATAAACATCAGTCTTTAACTTTGGCTGATAGTAGTCTCAAAGGTAAAATGTATGGCAAGCAAGCAAAACAATGATATTAAGGCTCTTTGCCTATTAAAAAATCACAAATCAAAATTAATACATGCAGATTTCAGGATGTGTGACCAATGACTTCAGGAATGTCCAAGTAGCTTTGTGTGAATTTCTTCTGGGAACAGTGATAGGGTAACTGAAGACTGATCTTCGTCTACTAATCCAGTAGAGAAGCTCATTGTGAAGCTATAGGCTAAGTAGTAATTGTTCTAGAAACTATAAGGAAGCCAGTAGTCATGACGGACATTTATAAAATCATGGCCTATGTAGACACCTGTATTTTCTTGTTCTCATAATTGCAGAATACCAGAACCAGGATACATTCCCAGAAGTCAGAACATGATCGTTTTATGAGACATAAAAGCATTCTTTACATGCCAGGTAAGAAGGAGGCAGGACTCATTTCTGAAAGGAGCTAGAACAGATGGAGAGCACAAGTTGGTATAAAAAGATCTTAATTATGTCCAAGATGATGAATCCACATAGGAAATAGAAAAAAAAGGTGACAATTTGATTTCTGCTCCTACCTATGGACAGGACACCACACAGGGAAATGCTTCTCTTAAAGACATCTTTATACAAGTGTAAATGATGGAGCATGAGATGTCCTGTGGAGTGGTCTAAACCAGGAATAAATGTGTCCGGTTCTCATCCAAGGTATAAGTCTCCCTCCAAGGCTCTGGATTTCCCGCAGTCATAATCATTGAATCATGCAATGATTTGGCTTCCAATGATTCTCTTGGCTTCTTGATGAAGAGGTCATGCTTGGATGTACCAAACTTGGTGTTCCAAGTAAGAATGGTTAGACCAAGGTGGGGAAGTGAAACTGCAGTGAAATTGTAGGAGATGCCCCAGTCATGGAGTCTTCTCTAAGAGAAATAGTTGACTGGGGATAGGATGATGGAAGATTTTTTGTTAAAAGATTTTATTTATTTGAGAGAGAGGAAGCACAAGCTGGGGGAGGGGCAGAAGGAGAAGCAGGCTCCCCATTGAGTAGGGAGCCCAATGTGAGGCTCGATCCCAGGACTGAAATCATGACCTGAGCTGAAGGCAGATGCTTAACCTACTGAGCCACCCAAGTGACCTGATAAAAATAATTTATGGGCGATGGTATGATGAAAGTTGGAGTCCATATGTCTTGAATGAAGTGATGAAGGAAGTTGGCAGAAATCATTTATTGGAAATAGGATGAAGGAAGTTGATATAGTTTATTGGGGGGAGGGCAATGGGTGATATAAGAATCATTTCTTAAAAAGGTAACCTACTGTTTGCTCCTATAACTAATTCTTTCCTCCATGGTTTGTGCCTTGTGGCCTTGTGTGTTTTATCCTTTGGGATTGAGTATTTACCTTAAGCTAGGCTTTCTCTGTGAGAATGCTGCTCAACTCGAGGGTGAACTGCTCCACAGAAAACCACCTTCAAGGTGCCAGAGACCTTCTGTGGCACCAACACTAGGGCATTTAAGGAAATCATGTGTTGTGTTGGGTCTTCTTAAATCATGCACCAAAATATACGGTTGAACCCCCAAACCTTTGCAATACCAGTTGCAAATTGTCAAAGGAGACACTTTTCTAATCTAGATTTCAGACTGCAAGAGTACATATCTTTGTTATTTCCTTGTATTAACAAGCGCATATTTTTTCCAGTGCAGATTTTGACTGGCAAAAGAGTTTTTTGCATTCTGGGCTGCAGAAAAGAGGTCTCAATTTCAACTCCGTCTTGGGTATCAGACCAACGTCTTGAGTCGTCTCTGTCCTAAAATGGCTACTTCTCTCAGAGGAATTTCGATCCCTTTGGTCACTCATTCATTGTGTGGTTACATTTCTACCCCTAGAAATTAATTATTTCCACTTCTTTATAATGGATTCTGGTGTTCAAAAGGATGTTTGTTATACTTTGTCTGGAACTGCTATGTATTTTCTGGGTGGGGGGTTGGAATGTTGGTTTAGCACAGCTGGTCTGCCATACTTGCACAAGCGAGAAAAACCAACACACCTTTGTTTCCATTCACCCCGATTTCACTTCTTCCACTCATCATCTTGACTGGAGGATGCCAGCTCCTTCCCAGTGACTTTCAATAACTAGACACTTTCCTATTTCTGTCTACTGGTAATGACGTCTATGAGCTTAACCTCCTTTAAGCTTTATTTCTAACCCAATTCCCTGCTCCAGACCTTGCTATGTTCTTGCATTGTTCATACATGTAAATTTTTGGATTTCTAGGACTCTTGTAGTTTTTCCCTCTTGACTTGAACAAGCTCGGGTTGACCATTCCCCTCTGGATCTTGAAGACTCTCAAGTTTTTACTTTTTCAGTTATGGAAACTCTTGTTGACCATTCTCCAATGAGCAAAGTCTATGTTCATCAGTGTGATTTAAGCAAAATATCAAAACACTTCCTACTCGCTCTCCATGGCTTTGCCAATTTTATCCTTTTCTCCTATGGAATAACCTCTCTTCCCCCCTTCCTTTGGGGTAAATAGTAATCGTTCTGCAAGTCCCACCTTGTTTATGAGGCTTTTTACTAATCAAGTGACCTCTGACCCTAGTAAAGTCCTGCAGCATTTACTGTAATTGCTTCGGAGTAACAGATAAATACACTCGGACTTTTATTGTTCATAATTTTATGGGCATTCCACTTTTAATTGTAACCAAGATTTTAAAAGATGATCCATTAATCCCCCAAATGCATAGCATAATGTTGATTGTACTTGATCGAGTAGCTCCATAAGAAATGCTTTAAGAATGGTCTATTTGAGGTAAATGTCAACTGGTGTTCCATTAATTAGGATATTTTCTCTGCTGAGATTGGGCGATCACTCGGCTCGTGGTCGATCTACTATTCAATCTGCAGCACAGAGAGGGTGAGGCATTCTCCGTGGACCCTGGTCTCTCTGTTTGAATTTCTCTTCAAGACCATGAGCTCCTCACCAGGTGCACCATGGCCCATGTCTCTAAGGTTCCCTGGTACTTGGCATTGTCTGTAGCGTTAGTCAGAACTCGATAAATGTTCATTGAGCACATGACTGCAATCCTTACCTCTTGGACTTCTAACATGCAATTAGAATCCATCCTATCATGCCTCTTTCTGCCCCTCTGAACACCTTCAATGAGAGGAGTCTCTCTCCTCTAACTGGTTTTGGTCATACAGTCTACTTACTGTCAATTCAATAGTTTAAATTACCAATTATAGACAATTAAAAAAAAACACCTTGACTAATTTAAAACCTTTCTTTTTCCCCAGCAGGAGTCTGTTGTAGACTGGTCAATTAGAGTATATGAGAGGGATGGTACTTTGGTTTTTCTGCCTCACCTTCTCCCTTGCATAATTTTTGGTTTTGGTTTATACTAGGGTCTACAGGGAAGGGGGAATTGGTGAGGCTCTCACGACATGGTTACTGGGCAGGCACTAATGATACTCTGTTTTCTTGCTCTCTGGAATTTGCTGATTTTAAGGCTAACGTCTTGTCTCATAGACATATTTGTGGTTTCTTTGTTAGTTCCCTTCTCTCATGGCAAAGGCAGTTGTGTGTCTCTCTTTAGGATGGAAATGGAAATCTCCTTAGCTCCTGCTCCTGGAGGTAAGGGGGAGGGAGGTTGACTCTGCAGGCTGTTGTCTCAGGCAAGAATTACTTTAAAACAATGTCAAGCCACCATGGATCTGTGGGGTTCACACGGGTCCTGATGTGGGTATCAGCATGGCTTCGCTCTAATGTTGGAAGGAAAAGAGACCAATTTCCAGACATGGCCCTGTGCTTTGCACCACAGGGCATTTTAACCTTCTCAGGAGAGGGTCAGGACCTTCTAACTTCAGGGCCACGTACATCAAGAATCAAGGAAAAAACTACAGATGAGACACACCCAAAGAACTCTGAAGATTCAGTGCAATCCCCTAAAGATACAAACGTAGTGATCCAAAGGGGCACGTGCACCCGAATGTTTATAGCAGCAACGTCTACAGTAGTCAAACTATGGAAAGAACCTAGATGTCCATCACCAGATGAATGGGTGAAGATGTGGTATATATATTCAATGGAATACTATGCAGCCATCAAATGAAATGAAATCTTGCCATTTGCGATGACGTGGATGGAACTAGAGGGTATCATGCTTAGTGAAATAAGTCAATCGAAGAAAGACAACTATCATATGATCTCCCTGATATGAGGACGTGGAGATGCAACATGGGGGGTTGGGGGTTAGGAGAAGAATAAATGAAATGAGATGGGATCGGGAGGGAGAGAAACCATAAGTGACTCTTAATCTCACAAAACAAACTGAGGGTTGCTGGGGGGGAGGGGAGGTTGGGAGAGGGGAAGGGGGTTTATGGACATTGGGGAGGGTATGTGCTATGGTGAGTGCTGTGAAGTGTGTAAACCTGGCGATTCACAGACCTGTACCTCTGGGGATAAAAATACATTATATGTTTATAAAAAAATAAGAAATAAATAAAAAAAAAAAGATTCAGTGCAATCCTTATTAAAATATTGATAGCATTTTTCACAGAAGTAGGACAAACAATCCTTAAATTTGGACAGAGCCATAAAAGACTACAAATGGACAAAGCAATCTTGAGAAAGAACAAACCTCGAGGTACCACAATCCCAGATTTCAAGACAGACTACAAAGCCGTCATCATCAAAACAGTATGGTACTGACACAAAACCAGACACACAGACCACTGGAACAGAGAACCCAGAGATAATCACACACTCCATGACCCATTAATCTGTAACAAAGATGTCAAGAATATACAATGGGGAGAACACAGTCTCTTCAACAAATGGTGTTGGGAAAACTGGACAGCTACACACACCCACATGGAACTGGACTACTTCCTTACACCACACACAAAAACAAATTCAAAATGGATGAAAGACCTAAATGTGAGACAAGGAACCATAAAATTCCTAGAAGAAAACATAGGTTATAGTCCCTTTGACATCAGCCATAGAAAACATTTTTCTAGATATGTCTTCTGAGCCAAGGGAGACAAAAGCAAAAATAAAGCTTTCTCACAGTGAAGGAAACCATCAACAAAACAAAACAAACAAACAAAAAAACCCAACTTACTGCATGAGGGAAAACACTTGGAAACAATATATCCCATAGGGGTTAATAAGCAAAATATTTAAGAACTTACAAAACTTGACACCATAAAACCCCAAATAATCCAAACAAAAAAATGGGCAGAGGACCTGAATGGACATTTCCAAAGATGACATCCAGATGGCCACTAAACACTTGAAAAGATGTTCAGTATCACTAATCATGAGGAAACACAAATCAAAATCACGATGAGGTATCACTTTATATATACTAGCCTGAATGACTATTGTTAAAAACACAAAACAGTAACAAGTGTTGGTGAGGATGTGGAGAAAAAGGAACCATGCCCAGTTGGTGGGAATGCAAGCGGGTGTGGCCACTGTGGAAAGCAGTATGGATTTTCCTTGAAAAATTAAAAATAAAATTGCCATGTGACCCAGTAGTTAATTGATGGTTGCTGGAGGGGAGTGGGTTGGAGATGGACAACATGGGAAAAAGGGTATTTCCTACCCTGGTTATCATACATATGGCAAACAGGTAAAAACACACATGAATAAAAATTAGAATTACAGAAATCAACCATCATCTAGTTCATAAAGTTCATACAAGTGAACTCAGCATTTGTCATTCCATTAAAAACAATGGAGTCAATGGATCCATTAGGAGAAACAAACATTGTTCTGCAAAGAACAAACATTGTTCTATGATTTGTTTTTCGATGGGCGTTAATATGGTGAGGTTAAAAGATCAAGTGCTCCACATTGACCACAGCATCTCTACAACTTCTGAGATGGTGGGCCATAAGGACATTTTTGTGCGGCATGCTCAACCCAAAGCTAAATTTGAAAGCCATCTGGCAATGTCCAAACCAGTGTTGTCCAGAGTACACAAACTCCTGATGTTTTAGAGAGCTAGACCATAGGTGCGCTATTTCTCCTTCAATGAATCCTCGTTAAGTAAATTCTTAGATGGGGTTGGTTGATAAGTTGGGTAGGAGGCAGTGTGGGATTTCTTTTTTCTGATAAGTCATTGCAGTTTGCTCCTCCCTGGTATGGAAAGACCATGGATCTATTGGCTTTAAGGATGATGAACCAAAGAGCAGTATCAATATTCTATCCTGGAAGACTTTAAAGAGTAATTTTGGGGGTGGTTGGAGGGCAAATAGGCATTAGTTAAGCTCAGAAGAACCAGAGAACGAGGGGGAAAAGTAAGCAATCACATTTTTTCAGGAAGATGATTATACATAACGAGCAAAATTTCCTGGTTCTGCTCCCTAAAACAGAGCCAAGAATATCATGCATGATTTTACTTGTATTACAAGAAGTTATGAAACCCCTGCCATTGCTAAGCATCTCTTTGGTCTTAGGGTTGCCAGCAGAAATCAAATATATATTCATCTCAGCAAGATAGCTTCAGCAACCCCAAGATGGGGTTGGCCACGGTGAGAGTGTGGTGGTGGCCCTGAGTGCCCAGGACCCCCAGGAGAGCGCAGAGGGAGAAGTCAGTTGAGCATGAGAAGTTATGATGGGAGAGGTTGCAAAGTCAGTGGTATGTGAGTTGAGTAGACATGGCAACAGAAGACTTCATGAATGGCCACAGGAAGGAAGGTGGCATGGCCATGGTTGGCAGTGGGACCCCATGATATTGCTTTTGTGGGAGCAAAAATGTCATTTAGTTCTGGAGGCTGAAGACCTCTGTGTAGATGACAATCCTTTTGATCCACACTTCGTGAATGTAAAGGAAATGCACTCTAGTACTGTCCAAGTAGGTCCAAGCACAGTTAAGATTTCTTCTCCAGGTTGGAGGAACATTTCCATGATGCCAACAATAGGACAAAGTTCAGGAAGGAGGAGTAAAGCATGCCTATCTTATTTTGTTTTAATTTTTTATTAACATATAATGTATTATTAGCCCCAGGGGTACAGGTCTGTGAATCGTCAGGCTTACACACTTCACAGCACTCACCATAGCACATCCCTTCCCCAATGTCCATAACCCCACTCCCCTCTCCTGACCTCCCTCCCCCCGGCAACCCTCAGTTTGTTTCCTGAGATTGAGAGTCACTTATGGTTTGTCTCCCTCCCAATCCCATCTTGTTTCATTTATTCCTTTTCTACCCCCCTAATCCCCCATGTTGCATCTCCACGTCCTCATATCAGGGAGATCATATGATAGTTGTCTTTCTCCGACTGACTTATTTCACTAAGCATGGTACCCTCTAGTTCCATCCACATCGTGGCAAATGGCAAGATGTCATTTCTTTTGATGGCTGCATAGTATTCCATTGTGTATATATACCACATCTTCTTTATCCATTCATCTGTTGATGGACATCTAGGTTCTTTCCACAGTTTGGCTCTTGTGGACATTAAGCATGCCTATCTTTTAAAAGGTAGACCTTGAAGTCAGGTCTCAAGCACTGAAGGTAATTTTCATGGTCTCTCCCTAGGGTTCCTTAAAGTCCTGCTGTCAATTTGAAGAGACATAAATCTCCCACTTCGACAGTAATATTTTATATACTTAATGTATATCAAATATTTAAAATATGCCCCTTGTGTTCACACATGTAATATTCATAACTAATAATGATGGTGTTAATGATATCTAACTTTACATGGTGTATATGAAGGGTCAGGCACAAACACTTTTCACACAAAGTAGTAACTCACTTAATTCTCAAGCTTTGTGAAGGGGGTCCTTTTTATCACCATTATACATAGGAGGCAACAGACACAGAGGGAGGGGTACAATTTGACCAAGACTGTAAATTTGATAAAGGATGAAATCTTATCCATATTGCTGTAACTTAACTGGACAATTAATTGAATACCAATGACGATGAGAATGAATTCCCTAACTGTAAGACACACAAGCAATAGGTGGAAAGCAATTCAATAATATAATATGTATTTTCACCACTGACACCATGAAGTTGTCCAAAGCTTTGGTGGGTGAGATTCTTGTGGCCATGACTCAAACACCATGACCAGTGTTGAAATTTTTCTGAAATTGCTAACAACTCCTGGTACGATTCCAAACAAATAAATGACAATTTTTCCCCCTGACAACTTGGCACTGTGTTCCTGGAAAGTTCAATGCATATTAAAACTGTGAAAAAAAAGTATTCCTTGAGTTTAGCTACGAAATGGAGTCAGTTTCCAGATTCAGATAATTAATAAGAACTTTTGCTTTTTTTTCAGTGTCGATGAATACCTTTCAAAGTTGCGTGGGAAATGGTACCATTTTTGTTTGTTTTATTTTGTTTCTTCTCAATGTATCATTCCTGGCTATTGCCCATGACAATTGTGATGGTAAATGATTAGAACAACGGTCCCAACAACTAAATCCAGAACCACCACTGGATCTATGGATAGAATCAGGATCCCCCTGGACTCTGAAATTCCAGGCAAAATGTTGAGCTATAGGTGCATTCTCCTGGGGATGCAGTTGATATGTTTTGGCAAATTCTGCAATCATGATATTCAAGACTATTTTTCCCCCAGTTCTTTCTACCTCTGGTAACCGCACTTTCTGGTTTGCATGGGACTTTTCTTGCAAGTTCCAAATGTGCACGATTTTGTCTGCTTCCTCAGCATCCTTTTAAATTTAGTATTCACAGTGGATTTTTCATTTTTAGTTAATTGCATCATTGCTCATCATTACGTTACAATAAGCTATGGAAGGTAGGTGCGGTAGTCTTTGCCTCTGATGGAAGAGATTCTGCTGTGATTTTCTCTGGTGGTGTGTGTGCAATGAACAGGTGGTTTTGTAAGAGGTTCTATGTTGAAGTATGAGCATGTTTTCTAGGTGCTAAGTAATTAGCACTGTCCCTCAGATAGGCAGGGTGCTCAGGGGTAATGCAAATGGTGTTGGAACAGAAGAAGCTAGGCACTCTGGTGATGGTGGCCAGTGGTATTGGCCATTGGGTGTACTAGTCTGCTTGCTACCCAAAATAAACGTGAAGCCCTCAGGGCAAGACTCAATGTGGCAAGGAGACATTGTTGATTACGTATGTAGCAAATAAGTGTTGGAAACCAAGGCTCAGTAGTCCTGCCTTAGGGTGTATAAATAGAATATTTTGTCAGGGCAGCTGGGTTGTTAATATGAGAGTATAAATCTACGAGTATGTATGTTCTTGATCAAACATGAAAAATTTTGTAATAAACTCCTTTGGCAAGAATGAGCTCCAACGTAGACCATTATTAAGGACAAGTTAAGAATTAAATTTTCATTTCTTAAGAAATTTGACACCAAAGTTGTAACCTGCCTGAAAAAATTTGTCAACATCTGTAATTCAGCACAAATGCTGTTGGGATCTCACAAGGCACACGAAAAGCAGAAGATACAAATCTCCAGATGGAACAACTTTGATTTCAAAGTTTCATAGTTGGTGGCTGTAGGTCATGGGGCTGCAGAAAGTGAATTTGCATGCCTTTATGGGAGCCATGATCTTTCATTTAGATCAAATGAGTATTTGAAATTATCCATCCTTCCCCCCCCCCCCATTTTCTTTTGCACATACTAAAAGTAACAGGAAGATTGTTCTCCTGTTGCTTCTACTGGCAAAGTTTTACCTTCCTGAGCAGAGGAATGACATTGGTTTTACGTTCACAGCTTGAGAATATGGAAATAAATGTGAAACTAAGTCTAACACTGGTTGAATTATTCAACCAATTCAGGGAATAAAAGTAGAGATTTTCCAAGTTGTCATGTCCTCATTGGAACACGTGGTGTATGATGAATGTTTATGTTCAATGTGGAAGATGAACTCTTTTGCTTTGCATCATGATACGAAGACAAATTTTAGAGAAGTGCGTGCATATCTTGGTAAGATGACCTTCTTTTTTTTTTTTTTAAAGATTTTATTCATTTATTTGACAGAGAGAGAGATCACCAGTAGGCAGAGAGGCAGGCAGAGAGAGAGGAAGGGAAGCAGGCTCCCTGCAGAGCAGAGAGCCTGATGCGGGGCTCGATCCCAGGACCCTGAGATCATGACCCGAGCCGAAGGCAGCGGCTTAATCCACTGAGCCACCCAGGCGCCCCAAGATGACATTCTTAGAAAGAGAAGGCAATGAGGCAGACGTCCTTGGCAAATCACTCATCACTCACCACTGCAACACTTAGAACCAGTCAAAGCATAGTCTTGGAACACTTAGAACCAGTCAAAGCATAGTCTTGGAACACTTAGAACCAGTCAAAGCAATGGCATCCATACCTACTGCTAGTCACTGTGTTATTCAATACCTTCCAGGCAAACAAAGGGTGGGGGGCAGGGGAGACAGCTTCACTTGAGAGTGAGCTTTATGAAACAATAAAACTATTGATTTTATTAAATCCCAACCCCTCTACAGGTCTGTTAGTCATCTGTGTGGTGAAATCAGGTGCACTTGAAGGTCTTCTGCATATTGAAGTATGATTGCTGTCTTGCATGGAAGCACATGTGCAGTTGCTTGAGTTGCAAACTGAGGTAGTGGCTGTTTTCGTGAAAGAACAAAAGAAATGAACAAAAGAACAAAAGAATGTCTGATGCAACCACCTAGGTAATTAAAAGATGAACAGAGTGAGCTTTTGGCTTCAAAGAAAAATCCGATTTTTATCTGCTACTGACAGCTTTCTATACCTCTTTTCAGATTGGATTGATGGTATCAGCGAAGGGTGGTTTTGACAATTATGAAGAAATCTCCCAACAGCATCCATGCGAACATATGTTTTCAAAGTCTTTGGATGAATACCAAGGAGAAGGATTACTGGATTCATGATGAGTGGATGTTTCATTTTGTTAAGAAAAAAAAACCAACTGTGTTCCAACGTGACTGTATCATTTTATGCTCTCACCAGCATAGTATAAAAAGTTCTTTCTCTAGATCATTGCCAGCATTCAATGTTGGATTGGGGGTATTCTAATGGGCATGGACCTGCCATGGAGTTTTCAGAGTTTCCAAATAGCTGTACTGTGCATCCCATCCAGGGAGAGTCAGCTTATAAAGCAGTGTCCCCATTGTACAGGTGGAATTGTATCTCCTCACAATTCATGTGTGAAATACAATCCCCACTATAACTGTGCTTGGGGGGTGCTGTGTAAAGAGGTAATTAAGGCTCCTTGAGATCATAAAGGTGGGGGCTTAATCCAAGAGGACTGGTGTCCACAGAAGAGGAGGTGGAGACCCCAGGGATGAGCACAGGTAGAGAAAGGGACACGTGAGGACACGGGAAGATAGCCATCAAGTAGTGGAGAGAATACTCAGAAGGTGACAATCCTGCCAACACCTTCAGCTTGGACTTCCAGCCTCCAGAACCATGAGAAAATAAATCTGTGATTTAAGCCAACGTGGTCTGTGGCATCTCGTTATGGTAGCTGAGGCAAAGGAATATACATCTTGCCCAGAACCCGGATGCAAGAAATATGTATTTTTTTAAAGATTTTATTTATTTATTTGACAGACAGAGATCACAAGTAGGCAGAGGCAGGCAGAGGGAGGGGGGAAGCAGGCTCCCTGCTGAGCAGAGAGCCCGATGTGGGACTCGATCCCAGGACCCTGAGATCATGACCCGAGCCGAAGGCAGAGGATTAACCCACTGAGCCACCCAGGCGCCCCAGAAATATGTATTTTTTTTAAGATTTTATTTATTTATTTATTTGACAGAGAGAGATCACAAGTAGACAGAGAGGCAGGCAGAGAGAGAGGGGGGAAGCAGGCTCCCTGCTGAGCAGAGAGCCCGATGTGGGACTCGATCCCAGGACCCTGAGATCGTGACCCGAGCCGAAGGCAGCGGCTTAACCCACTGAGCCACCCAGGCGCCCCATTTTATTTTATTTTTAAAAGAATTATCTATTTTTAAAACTATTTATTTATCTGAGAGAGAGGGAGTGAATGAGAGGGAGACGGAGAGAGAATTTGAAACAGACTCCACACTGAGCGTGGACCCCAGCAAGGGCTCGATTCCACAACCGTGAGATCATGACCTGAGTCGAAACCCAGGGCTGGATACTAAACCAACTGAGCCAGCCAGGTGCTCCAAGAAAGACTTTTTAATGATGTGTATATGTGTAAAAAAAAAAATAGTTTTATTTTTGTTTTTTAATTTATTCAAGCCCAACTCAGGGTTTGAAGTCATGACCCTAAGATCAAGCCCCACATCAGGCTCCTGGCTTAGCACAGAGCCTGCTTCTCCCTCTGCCTGCCCCTCCCCATGCCTGTCCTCTGTCTCTCAGATAAATAAATAAATAAAATCTTGCCCCTCCCCGTGCCTGTGCTCTGTCTCTCAATAAAACTTCAAAAAATACTTTTATAGGACTAATACACAGCTCCAACAATTTGATCCAACTTTTCTTTTTAATTAATATTTTTACAATTATTAAATTCATAAAATGGTAAAATTTCTCTGTCCCTATTTCTCTCTAGCCCTGCGTGGGTGATGAAATTATACAGTCACCTTGGTAGGCAGTGTCCTCTGGCCACTGACAAGGCATGTAACACTGAGGGGTAAAGTGTAGTGACAATTATAGACGGGGTTTGTGTTGACAGTAAGTTGCTGACGTGTTGTCCCCTCCCATGGTGATGGAGGAAGGTATGAAGCATTCAACTTTCCAAACTCTCGCCTTTTGCATGATTCTTTGATTACAGAGACTTTGAAAAAGGAGAGGAGGGCCTTCCATGAAGAGTGTTTCCCTCTTGGGATCAGCATTTGGGTCCGTGTTAACACGCATGGGTGTGAGTCTGAGGGTCCCCGGACGGCGGTACCCAGAGTGAGCAGTCGTGATGTCCAGACTGCGTCGGCGAGGTTTGGAAATGCATGGAGTGTCCGAAACTTAGTTTCTCAACTGGCGTCAATAAATTCTACAGGCCCTGCCTCTTTCCTAATGTCAGAATAAAATAAAGACATAGGCATAAAAGGGGTTAAGTCAAGCATAGAACATTCTACGGTTATAAAGTTGAGTTGATATCACAAAAAGATTATTACTGTATGGTGCCTTTTTGAGAACCCAAGCAGAGAGATTTCAAATTCTGCTTTATCCTTTACGCCTGGGACTCAATATTATTGTTGTACATTTCTCATTCATTCTCCTGGCGACGGCATTTTTCATCCTCGGTAACTGTTAATACGCAGGCAAGCTTCCAACCTCCTCCAAATGCATACATTTAGGATAACCATAAATCGACAGATATTTACTGAAATAATGACTTCTAATTATGACTATGAATTGGATTAAAAGGCATGAAGTATTTACCCAGCAACTGACCAGATTAACACGAAAACACTAGGACTCTGAGGATACTTAGGCTCATGATTTACTGCGAGGATACATAAATCTGTGCTTTTAGAAGTTTAAACTATATATTTTGCCTTTGATTTATAAAACCTGCTAATAAATCCAGCGCAAGTTCTCATTGAGAAATCGTTATTCTAAGCATCAGCTCTGGCTGAGTATATGGATTTATAAGGCAGGAAAACACGTGTACAAAACAAACCACAGTTTTTGGAAATCATGCTAATAAATCTTATAAAACAACACAACAACAACCTGGTCTTTAGAAATCCTTACCTGTAGGGATTTACAGTGAGGACAGACATAAAGATTTAGAAAGCATGGTCTTCAATTATATACACTGTTGGCCAACATAGGAATCATGATTTAATCTGAATTCAAAGTGCGGGAATTTCTGAGTGGTTCATATTAGGAGTCACAGCAGGAAGAGACACATTATTGTAAATGAATGCTAAAAGAGCCTTGCACCTGTAGGAGTTGGTACGTGTGATAGATGGGATTTTGGTACCTTGCCCAAACCCCCCACCACAGGGTCAGTGCACTTGTCTTTCATCTGTCTGAGTTGGGTACCAATGGCTCACAGCTGGTCTCCCTCTAGGGCATCGCCCTTGGTTGACAATGACTAGCTCTGCTTAGAAAACAACTCCCCCCTGGGGACCATGACATCGAGCCCCACCACGAGGTCAGCCTTCTGCATTATGCAGAGGCTTCCCCTTGCTCATGTCTTTCTACTTCCTGGCATCACCTGCCCCGCCCAAACCTTCTTTGCTGGTTTTTCGTCCTGAGAGTCAACTGCATCCACATTCTTGTCTCAGCTTCTGTTTCTAAAGAACCCAACCCAAGGTTCTCGTATTTCTTCCAATTCTTCATACACAGATTGCCATTGCTGTCCTTCTGGATGACCAACTCCCATTTAAGGTAAACATAAGATCTCCTTTAAATCTGCGACTAATTATTTTATGGTGAGGCTCCTTGGTCAGAGTCTCAACTGCAATGAGATCCTGGCTTTTGGATCCAAAGCCCCTGCCCCACCCCCATCGCAACTTGGAACCATCATTAAGTAATGCATTAAGAGCACAGGACGTTCCGAAATGAGCACACAGTACTTTGGGACTTAGCAAAACATTTTCCATTACTTGCGGGTGATGATAAATGGAGCTGTAGATAATAATGATAATAATGGGGCTTAAAATATTCAATACGTAGAGAACGTTCCCTACACAGACTATTTAAATAGATCCAAGGCTATTTGCGATTCTCTTTGGTGATTAACCCAGATGCATCTACAACTTTTCCTTTGCAAACTCTGTATCCTCCCCACAAGAGAAACGCGATTGACCGAGGATCCTTCGTCTCCCTCTTTTGGTGTGGAGGTGGAAAAGCACTTGTTACAAGGAGATGGGGTCCAATACTTCTAAAAGTGACAATGGTTGTTGAATTCATATGGTGAGGATTAATTCTGAAGCTGGGAATGCTAAATTCACTATGGTGGACTTGTAGATATGGTCATTCCTATCCTCTGAGGCACCATCATGCCTTTGGGGGAAAGTGGAAACCAATGGCAACTTCCAACAGTTGGGAAGGGCCACACAGCATAGAATCAAATCCCTTCCTGCCCTCAGCACTTCTTGTCCTGGGGCCTCATGTAACGTGCCCATTGGGGTATCATACTCTGTCTAAAATGTGTCTAATAATACCTTCTAGCTCATGGCTCTTGTGAAGACTGAGTGGTGAAAGCAACAAATGTAGCGTATTTAGAATTCTCTGTGACCTAAAACACTCCAAATTATTGTGTGCTTTGTATTTATTGATATATAAATACTACATTAATATAAATACAATGACACATATAAATATATGAGCTTTATTATCTCAAGTAATAATATATGCATATAACACAGGTTGATAACTATTCTATATTATAAATTATATATTGTGTATGATATACAATGTAACATATTATTATATAATGCACATATGAATATGTCAATTAGCATAACATTCCTTTGCATTCTTACAGATATGAATGCATTAGGGTTCTCTTCCTGGACTTGCTTCCCTCAGCACAAAATTGTATCATACTTTCTGCTGTATGACGCATTGAGGATTTCAGGGACACCACAGTCAGGATCGCCTCTCTCGTTGAAAGGAATACAAAGTCCAGACCAGAAAGTCCGATCACGGGAAAGAAAGAGACAGCAAGGACAAGAAGACACCAGGCATAGGTTTGCTACATTTGGGGGAAATTGGTACTTAGTCTCTTGCCACTAACCAAGGCTAGTGATAAAACACCCTCCCCTTATCTCAGTATGTGAGCATATGCCTGTGAGTTCTAACGTATGCCCAAGACTCCCAGAGCCCTAAGTCCTTAAAAAAATTCATATTTTCAAATGGGAAGATCTCAACGATTTGTTGCTTGATTGTGTTTGCTGGTATAGAAAAACAATCACACTTAAATGGGGGAAAAACATGAATGCATGAGGAAAAGAAACATATCAATTATTAATTGCATATTTCACTTGAAATTGCTAATGACATTGGAGACTTATGAGCCACCATTTCTCACGAAGAAAATAATGCAACTTTCCTCATATTCTAGAAATATGTTTTTGAAGAGGTGATGTTAGCAGGTGTCATCTTGTGGAGGGCAACCTTGCAGCTGGAGAGAAAGGGCTGAAAAGAGGCTGCGGTGGTTGGAGAAGAGGAGGACAGAGCAGTATGCAGAGGTTTGTCATATTTTCTTTATGCTTTCTCTATGATGAGCGTAAAAACATGTTAGAGTAATTTTTTACAAAGATTTTTTAAAATTTTATTTATTTGTCAAGGGGAAAGAGAAAGAGCCCACAAGTAGGGTGAGAGGCAGAGGGAGAGGGAGAAGCAGACTCCCTGCTGAGCAGGGAGCCTGACGTGGGACTCCATTCCAGGACCCTGTGATCATGATCTGAGATGAAGACAGATGCTTCACTGACTGAGCCACCAGGTGCCCCAAGAAATATTTTTTTTTAAAGATTTATTTATTTGACAGATAGAGATTACAAGTAGTCAGAGAAGCAGGCAGAGAGAGAGAGGAGGAAGCAGGCTCCCAGCCAAGCAGAGAGCCTGATGCGGGGCTCGATCCCAGGACCCTGGGATCATGACCTGAGCTGAAGGCAGAGGCTTTAACCCGCTGAGCCACCCAGGCGCCCCCCCAAGAAATATTTTTAAACTCCCTACGTACTTGCCCTCAATTTTATTTCCTTCGCTCTCTTCCCAGCAGACTTTAATCAGTTTCATTTAATATTTTTTGGATCCCTGGGATTTCTTATCATTCTAATACCTATGCATCTGTCTGTTCATCCATCCATCCATCCATCCATCCATCCATCCATCCATCCATCCATCCGTTCTTCTGTCCCTGTATATGTATCTGTTTATCTACCTATCTATTATCTATCATCTCCATCCATCCATCATCCCTCAACCTCCCATCCATCCATCCATCCATCCATCCAACCATCCATCCATCCATCCAACCATCCATCCATCCACACACATCAATTCATCCATCCAACCACCTAACCACCAATGCATCCATACATCCATACACCCATACAGCCATCCACCCGTCCACCCGTCCATCTACCCACACATCCATCCATCCACCATCCATCCATCCATCCTTCCATCCATCATCCATCCATCCATCCATCCATCCACTCAAACATCCATCCATCCATCCACACCCATCCATCCATTCAAGCATCCATCCATCCACACCCATCCATCCACACATCCATCCATCCATCCACCCACCCACCCATCCATCCATGCATCCATACATCCATACATACATCCGTCCATCCATCCATCCATCTACCCATCCATCCATCCATCCATCCAACCACCCAATCTATGTATCTATCATCTCTATCTGTACATCATCCATCTATCCAATATATCTATCTATCCATCCATCCATTCATCATCTAGATCTACCTACCTACCGACCATCTATCCATTTTAAAATGTACATAAGTGGTACACCCTTTAGAGACTACCAGCAGTCTTCAGACTGTACTCGGAGGACGCAAGGGGGGTATTGAGCTCCGCAGGAGTGAGGACGGGCAGTGATGAGGGGCAGATGTACTATCTGGTTGTTTTACGGATTGCTCACTCTATGGCTTTTGTTGTCTCTATTTTTTTAATGGGCTGCAGTTTCAGCTACCATCTCCTTTGAAGACACACAGTCTACCCAGGCACATTCACTTCACTATGCATGAAAGCCACACGTCTCGTCTGAGGTTACAGAATTGCTGAAGAAGCTCAGAGTAAAATTCAGGTGTCATGGTGTGTTAACGTTAGTGCCCTTTACATGTCTGTGCAGGGTCACCCTGCTGTGTAAAGGCCAAGTAAATAAATTATTCTTCCTGATTCCCCCAAGTGTGGGACGTGCTTCTGCTTTATAAACTCAATAATCAGGGGATGCCTGGGTGGCTCAGTCGTCAAGCATCTGCCTTCACTCAGGTCATGATCCTGAGGTCCTGGGATGGAGCCCCACGTTGGGGTCCCTGCTTGGTGGGGAGTCTGCTTCTCCCTCTCCCTCTGCTGCTCCCCCCTGCTGTGTTCTCTCTCTCGCTATGTCTGTCTCCATCAAATAAATAAACAGAATCTTTCAAAAAAAAAAACAAATAAAAAATAAAATCGATAATCAGGTAATAAGGCATAATGCAAGATGTAAAAGCTTGATGATGCTGGGAAACAGCAGCCGTTTCATCTTCCTTAAACCGAGTGCCTCATAAGGCTTTATTGTACCACGCAGCAGGATGACCATTTAGGAAACTCACAATATTAAAAGCAGGTTACGTTGTTTCTCAGCATTGAGCACATTTGCCTATTATTATTGGGTATGGCTGTCCATAAACACCCAAACCATCATTATCCTTTGCTCAGATACATCAGGGTATGTTTCCAATGGGGCTTTTAAATCATTTTTATTCATTAGGGTCCTGTGTCCTGGTTTCTAAATTGGGAGATATGCCCTCTCGGTACAAAGTTTCTAATTAAATCCCCAGACTAACCTGTGAACCCGCCACCATGGCTTCACGGAAGTGGACACCATTGGAAGGAGGAATGCACGAATTTTAATTATGTTGTTCATCTCTGCACACGGAGGAACCGATCGCCGGATTCTGGGAGCATTCATTCTACCAAGCTCGTTCTAAAGAACCCTAAATTGGGGTTATTGTAGTCTCCAGTTCCGTGCCCTGTGGAATTAGCCTTTAAAAACTCCCTTTGCTAACCTTGAGGACATTATGCCGGCGTGTCGTGAGATGGTCACAAAAGGACACAATCGTGTGATTCCAGTTATGGGAGGTACTTAGCATCATCGAGAGATGTTCAGAGTGGTTACCAGGGGCTGGGGGAGGGGTGGACGGGAGGGTGGTGTTTAATGGTGGGGGGATGGGGGTTCAGTTTAGAAACATACAAAGTGCTCTGGGGATGGATAGGTGATGATGAGTGTTCCGCCACGGGAACGTACTCAATGCCCCCGGTATTTTACAAGTAAGTTTAAAAAACCTCCCTTTGCTTTAAAAGTCATCACAATTTTATTAATTTATTTGAGAGAAAGAGTGAGCATGACAAGGGGAAGGGCAGAGGGAGAGGGAGAACGAGACTCCCGGCCAGTCCGTCATCCTTGTGGCTTTATTGTTCTGGGTTTATATGGGTCACAAGAAAAAAAAAAACATAGCCATTGCCAAGATACTTTTATATTGCTAAAATATATTTAACTATATTTGACAGAGCGCTTTGTGTACCCTGAGGGGGTATGATGTCTTGACACATTTATATACCATAATACAATTGCCCCTGTGGGTTTGGTTAGCCCGTCTCTCTATTATGTCCTCTAATGATCACTTAGTTTTCGAGATGCTTGTTTTAAGGAATAGTCATTGTGATGGTATTCCAAGAAACAAAGGCCAGGTCCTAAGACTCAAGGAGAAGAGTTTGAGCTAAAAGTCCCTGTTGGAAAAAAAAAAAAAAGAAAATAAAAAAGGTAGGCATCCTAGAAATGTGCACAGCTGGCTGGAATGTTAGAATTCCTTAGTTCCGCGCGAAGGCCCCATGGATGGCAGGAGGTGGGGAAGGGAGAGGGGAAATCAGGTTACTAATGACAGGATGGTCCGCGGTCAGTGACAGAGCCAGGAAGCTGGATGGACCTCCTGACCCCGAGTGACCATGTGCATCATTGTCAAGAAGCACGTCAAGCACCTTCTGCCATGTCTGACTGATTTCCTGTCTTCTGGCTCGAGGTCGAGACGATATTGGACAGGACACCCAGTATTTGTCTATATAAAATTAGTTACGAGGTTGAACAGGAGATGCGTTTTCCAGCTTCCTTATTGTTTGGACGCTCGGTTCTTACTTCGGCAATGTCCACTGTCTCCCACATAGGGTGATTTCTGCAACACTGAGCTGGGGTGACTCTCGTTGGGGCTTCCAAGAAACACACAGGGACATCTACAATGCAACCTTCACTTCTGTGTTGGTTGGAACAGGGTAGTCAGGACATGGTCCTACATGCAAGTAGGTAAAAAAGTCCAGAGTCTGTACTGGAAAGTGGACCACACATCTTTTATCCTGGAAAATCGTTCTGAGGATTCAGGGGGATTGGACACGACCTACTGTCTTCCTCTAAATCCTGTCTTGTTGAGGGCCATGTCCATAAAACAGAGCAGCTGGGCCCTCAGGCCCACACCAAGTGACACCACCAGTCATGTCCCTTTTATGGACATTTCAGACAACAGAGGGTTCTATTTCATGCCATTAAATCAAACGGGTTCCTTCAAAGCTCCTAATGGGGACTTAAAATGACGGTAGGGAACGACGAATTCTGTACACTAAACAAGGTCCACTGCGTGAAATAATTCCATAAGCTTTTACCTGTCCGTTTCAGCGAGAGTATTAATATGTTTATCACTACTAATGTCTCCGTATTTGTACGTTAGAGCATTTTTGATGCTTTAGGTCAAGGCCAGGCGAACAATGACCCCCGTGGGCCAAACCCAACCAGCTATCTATATTTGTTTTTGGTTTTTTTTTCATGGTTGGTGAGTTAAGAATGGCCTTCACATCTCTAAATGGTTTAATTTTACTTTTTAAAAAGATTTATGTATTTATTTTTGATAGAGAGAGAGTGGAAACAAGGGAGGGGCAGAGAGAGAGGGCTCCCAGCATGGAACCCAGCTTGGGACTCGAACTCACAACCCTGAGATCATGACTTGAGCCGAAACTGAGCCCTGGATGCTTCAATGGTTAAATTTTAAATAGCCATATAGCACGCGGACCTACGTAATCTCCTGTCACTGTTGCTTCTTGGTTTCTAAAAGTTCAAGGTCTGAAATACTTACCATCTCGCCCTTTAAGAAGAAATCTGCAGAATGCTGCCTGACAATTTTGGTTTGATACATATATATTTAATTCAGAAAAAGGGGATCTCAATGGGTTTTCAAACGGACCCCGGAGGGGGGAAATGGATCTGCACCCAGGTCAAAAATCATTTCAGAATGAGCAGGAGCTTTTAGACAGAAAGGCCCATTCCACTCGATGATTTTCCAAAGAAATCCCCAAGGACGCGAATGTGCTTTTTTGTTTCCCCCCAAGAGTCTACAAAAACCATTTTGTCACGTAAAGAATTTCACGTCGGTTCTGCTCCGGTGATAATTTCCCTCTTAAACAGTTACGAGGAAAGTGGTTAATTACACAGGAGTTAGTCTAGGGAACGGAACAATTTGAGGCTTTCTCCTGACGCTCTTTACACAGTTTTTGCTAAGGAATCAGCCTAATAACTTTTCGAAGAGGGCGGCGGGTCATGGAAGGATTGTTTGTAGTTACGGAGGCACACTGTGACGCCAAGTCCCTATGCATTAGGCAGGTGGTGTGCAGAAGTGTCCCTTACTTTTGGGAGATAAGATTTTGGAGAGATTCACACCTATGTGCTGATAAACCCCTTTTAAAAAATTTTTTTGTTAATTTCTTTTCAGCGTAAAAGTATTCATTGTTTTTGCACCACACTCAGTGCTCCATGTAAACCATGCCCTCCCTATTACCCACCACCAGGCTCATCCAACCTCCCACCCTCTCTCCTCCAAAACCCTCTGGTTGTTTTTCAGAGTCCATAGTCTCTCATGGTTCATCTCCCCTTCCAGTTTCCCTCAACTCCCTCTCCTCGCCATCTCCCCATGTCCTCCATGTTCTTTGTTATGCTCCACAAATAAGTGAGACCATATGATACTTGACTCTCTCTGCTTGACTTATTTCGCTCAGCATAATCTCTTCCAGTCCCGTCCATGTTGCTGCAAAAGTTGGTTATTCATCCTTTCTGATGGAGGCATAATACTCCATCGTGTATATGGACCACATCTTCCTTATCCATTCGTCCGTTGAAGGGCATCTTGGTTCTTTCCACAGTTTGGCGACCGTGGCCATTGCTGCTATAAACATTGGGGTACAGATGGCCCTTCTTTTCACTACATCTGTATCTTTGGGGTAAATACCCAGCAGTGCAATTGCAGGGTCATAGGGAAGCTCTATTCTTAATTTCTTCAGGAATCTCCACACTGTTCTCCAAAGTGGCTGCACCAACTTGCATTCCCACTTCTTTTTTTTTTTAAGATTTTATTTATTTAATTGACAGACAGATCACAAGTAGGCAGAGAGGCAAGCAGAGAGAGAGAGGAGGAAGCAGGCTCCCCGCTGAGCAGAGAGCCCGATGTGGGGCTCGATCCCAGGACCCTGAGATCATGACCTGAGCCGACTGAGACGCTTCACCGACTGAGCCCCCGTGCTCTCCTGTTGATAAGCCCCTTAGATCACTCTGCACTCGAACCCCGAGAAGGAGTACCTCACACGCACACACACACAGTCACCACCACGAACGGACCCGAGCAGGCAATGCACTTCTAGAGAAAGAGGCGGGTTTGGCGAATGGGCAAGGAGAGCTTGTCGACCATGAACGCTTGTGGCCAGTCCAGCGCGAGGCCTGTTCTGAACACAGCCTAAAGGATGGTCCATCCTGCAGGAAATCCTTTTTCATTCATTTTCAAAGAAATGGTCTTCTACCTTCCCGTTCATAGCATTCTGATCTCAACTGCTAATTGTTACCATGGCAACTGGGGATTCAGGGCAACGGATGTGTCAGGGCTGTGTTATAAATGGACATCCGTGATTTAAAAAAAGAAAGAAAGAAAGAAAGAAAGAAAGAAAGAAAGAAAGAAAGAAAGAAAAAAGGCTCTCGGGAGCTCGGTGATGCACGTGTGGGGTCCTGGGGAACAGAAAGGGTCTGAAAGAGGAGACCACATTCTGGTTTTGTCCCTTCCGATCTGTGCTCCTAGGAGCTGCCCCTTTTCTGGAGGACAGAGCTCAGAAGCAGTGGCCACGTGATGAAAACATCTCAGAGTCTGAACTTGGTTGAGTATTGGGACAAAACACTGCAGTGGCGTGTGGGAATGCTTTGAAGCCGGAGTAGTAAAAAGGGATTGGGTGGGAAGGGGGTTGTTAGACATGTGGTCCCAACTTTGTGCACACGGCACAGTCCGAGTGCGCCCAGGCAGGCTGACCTTTCCTTTTGTGTGTCTTCCTAAAGGCTCATGATGCCCCGCAAGGTGGCCAGGTGTGGTTTGTGGGTGTGTGTGCGCGTGAGGGTATTTGCGGATGACGTGAGTGTTTGGACACAGGGTCCTCGCCAACGGGGATGGGGCTCAGGCAGTCTGTTGAGGGTCTGTCTACACCGTAGGGCAGAGCAAACTGGATGTGGCTTTCTGCCTGACGGATGTTCTCATGCCCTCCCACGGGGATTGATACCGAGAGTGTCCCTGGCTCCTGGGCATGTCCAATGCACATGCATCTCCATCTTCTCAGGACTCATGGTCATTCGGCTGAGTCCCACTTTGCATGGCCATGTTACCTCCCCTCAATTTTGTCCCCCATCTTAGGAGCACTCAAGCTGTCCCTTCCCACAGAGGAGTGACTCCCGTCCTGCCGTGAAAGCCATCTGCCTTCAAAGCAGGAGAGCGGTATCACCCACCCAAGTCTTCATAAACGCATTTATAAATAATATGCTGGATTCGGGTGTTCACACCTGCTGTCCCTAAGCCTTCTCGTGTGGGCTTGGCTCGTTCCCATATACCCCTGTGGAGACCCTGCACCGGTCCGTTATCTTGGACTCTCTGCTTTCTGCAGCGCCTTCCGGGACTCAAGGTTACTTGGTGCATGTTTGCTGGTCGCACCTGACTCATGACTAAAGGACTGACTTTGCTGGTCGCTCCTGACTCATGGAGTAAAAGGTCCATGCCCTGCTCATAACTTCAGGGCCCCATGTCTGTCCTGCTTGTAGATGTTCCATCAAGGAAGGAGAACCATTACATACAGTGAATAGATTTCACTCTAGGTATAAATATTTCTGTACGTGGCAACTCTTGTGAGTCTGCTGATATGTTGGCTGAGATAGAGCCTCCCCAGCCATCAAGGGCACAAGCCACCATGGGCAAGGTGTGCGCCATGATTGTTCCTTGTGTCTCATGGACCCGCTTTTCAACAGAGTATTTACTCAATCGTGTTGCTACCCCTCTTGCAGGACCTGGGAGATGCCTACCTGGGTGGGATCCTGATTTCCAGTTGGGGAGCGGGGGATAGGAGACAAAGGCAAGGTGATCTGCTGAATTCATGGTCTTGTAAGAATGACGGGCTGAGTGCTACCCAGTGCCATCCGTCCTGTGTGTTAGCTAGAACCAAGCAATGCAGGCCTAGCTGGCGTCCCACAGATGGGTCATTCTCTCTCAGTCCTGCTGTGGAACCACCATGTCTAATTGTTTGGACTGTCCCCCCTTAAGCTCCTTTCAGCCTTGTATCCCTGTCCATCAGGCATGAAGTCAGACCCATGTACTGCATGGGTCCCTCAGAGACAGGGCAGGGATTCCCATGGAGCTCGTCCCATGTCCCTGATGCCCGACTCAACCTGGAACCACGTGAACCACGCAGGCCAGTTACCCCTGAAATGTGAGGACTGTGGCTTGTCATTGGGACGTTTTTTGGCTGCAAGCCTCACACCCTCGTAGTGTGCTTCTCCTTGGAAGGGTGACAATCTCCAACTCCCACATTTTCTCGCTTTTGAAAAATCACAGTAGTTTGATCTCATCATGAGCTATCAAGTGCTCAACCAAATACACCCATTTGTTCGGAAAATAACGCCTTCCTTCTCTCCCTCTGCAGGATCCAGTCATGATTCACGAACTGCATCTTCTCCTCTCTCTTGGGACCTTTTCGTTCTACTACTCTCTTCCACTTTTGTGGCTCCTTTCCTTCCGTTTTAATGAAAAAGGCTACTTTGTTTCAGAGAGACGACATAGGCATGTGAAGTAGTACACAAGGCAACATATGTTAGATTTTATGCATACGCCCCAGTCGGGTCCTGATTCTAGTTGTCCCCCACCCTCAGCAACGAGCCCAATCACTAAACAGCTTGCAATGTGGGCAACTTCATGTCCTCTACTGATCTGCCTACTTTATTTTCAGCAATTGTCATTTTTAGTGATGGCCCGTGAGCCCTTTCAGCACTCAGAAGCTGTAACAAAGGAGAAGGATGATGGTTTGTCACTGAACCCAAGGGTTAGTCTACGTCCTCTCTTAGTTCCCCCCACCAGGTCTACTTGGGGTCTAGCATTTAGTCGTTCACACTTCCCTTACATTCTGTCTTCCAGACAAATGTCGATGGAAAACAGAAATGTTACCAAAGTAGAAATATTAAAAAAAAAAAAAAATAGGGACATGTCGGTGGCTCAGTTGGTCAAGCATCTGATTCTCGGTTTTGGCTCAGGTTGTGATCTCAGGGTGGTGAGATCGAGCCAAGAGTGAGCTCCATACTACAGCATCACCCACTCATGTACGCTCACTCTCTCTCTCAGAAAAAAAAAAAAGTATATATTGGCATCTCCCCACATACCCAGAGATTGGGTCCGATGTAAAACTCAGTTGTATTTCTTTCTGTCCTTTGGAGGCTCGATCATGCTCTGATCTTGGAGCTACCCTCACCAATAACAAAAGGAACATTCTTTTTGATGCCGTGTTTTGCTTTGTTGAAATCGCTCCCTGATTCGATGAACGTTTGAGAAATGATGCGCTGACACAAGATAGCGACCTTACAGAAGGCAGAGTGTTTGTTAAAAATGAAGCAACAGCCCATCCCTCCTCCTCACAGTGACCTTTCCTTATCTGATCTTTTTTCTTGGTATGAGTTAACAAAACAGGCTCTCCTCATTCTGGGCTTTCTGGAAAAAACCCGGCAGGCCAGGACCAAATTTTGCAAGCTCACCAGCTGCTTAGAAAACACAGGATGATGTGGTCTTCTGATACCCTGTGCACAGCTCTTGTGATGGGCAGGCATGGACAGACACACCAAAGGGGGTTCCTTCCCTTGCCTTCCCTTTTCTTTCTTTCTTTCTTTCCTCTTTCTCTTCCTTTCCCTCTTTCTTTCTTTTTAAGATTTTATTTATTTGAGAGTGAGCAAGCAGGAGCTGGGTAGGGGTGGAAGCAGACGGAGAAGCAGACATCCTGCTGAGCAAGGAGCCTGACGTGGGGCTCCATATCAGGACCCCAAGATCATGACCAGAGCCAAAGGCAGACACTTAACTGACTGAGCCACCCAAGTGTCCCCAAATGGGGGTCTTCTTAAACATTAACCTAAGTTCAGTTTCTTCTTAAAGCAAAACAAAAACAATGGTTCCATCAATCTCACTGCAAAAAAAAAAAAAAAAAAATCAAGAAAATTAACTGGTCATTGGACATTCAAGAAATGATCTTGGGGAGATCTTAATCTGTCACCTGGTCTCATTGAGAAGCAAGTATTGATCTAGCAGGTGTTTTTTGACTTTATACCTGTCTTGTTCTTAAAAAAAATTAAAAAAGCAACTTGGGAATCCAAGCTGGTGCAGCCACTCTGGAAAACAGCATGGAGGTTCCTCAAAATGTTGAAAATAGAACTACCCTATGACCCAGCAATTGCACTACTGGGTATTTACCTAAAGATACAAACATAGTGATCCGAAGGGGCACGTGCACCCGAATGTTTACAGCAGCAATGTCCACAATAGCCAAACTATGGAAAGAACCTAGCTGTCCATCAACAGATGAATGGATAAAGAAGATGTGGTATATATACACAATGGAATACTATGCAGCCATCAAAAGAAATGACATCTTGCCATTTGCGATGATATAGATAGAACTAGAGGGTATTATACTGAGCGAAATAAGTCAATCATAGAAAGACAACGATCATATGATCTCCCTGATATGAGGACGTGGAGATGCAACATAGGGGGTTAGGGGGATAGGAGAAGAATAAATGAAACAAGATGGGATTGGGAGGGATACAAACCATGAGACTCTTAATGTCACAAAACAAACTGAGGGGGACAGGGGGGAAGGGGGTCAGGAGAAGGTGGTGGGGTTATGGACATTGGGGAGGGTATGTGCTATGGTGAGTGCTGTGAAGTGTGTAGACCTGGCGATTCACAGACCTGTACCCCTGGGGCTAATAATATATGTATATTTATAAATTTATAAAATTTAAATTAAATTTATTTAATTAAATTATTTTATTTAATTTATAAAATTAATAAATTTAAATTAAATTTATTTAAATTAAATTTATAATTTATTATAAATATAATATATATATTATATATATATTATATATATAAATTATATATATAAATTATTATAAATATTAAATTTATAATTTATAAAATATTAAATTTATAAAATTTATAAATTTATAAAAAATTTAAAAAATTATTTAAAAAAGCAACTTGCTAATAATATTAATTTTACATCCTATGCTAATAACATGGGTGTAAAAGGCCGCTGAAGTAAACTCCTTCCCAGGATTCAAATCCTTCAGTTTTGTTCTACTGTGGCTTGGATTTATGTTTCTGAAGGCCAGGTGATATGCCTAGGGAAAGGCTCTGTGTTTAGGACAGACTCCTTCTCCTGCGGGTTCAGGAGATGGGCGCTCACGGAGAATGCATGAAAATGAAACTTGGTGCTGTCAGACTGCATCTATCCACAGCTCTTGTGTAAGGCCTCTGAAAGTCACACCTTGTCTTACATTTCTCCAATGTCCACAGAATGCATCGTGTGTGGTTTCCACAAACAGCAGTGTCAATGGGGTAGAGGAGTCACTTCCTCAGAAGGAAGCAGCAACTTGGAGTTTTCAGATAGTGGAAGGATTTCAAGTCTGCAGCGTCCTTGGGTAGAGCCACTGATCTCAAGCCCCACAGCGCATCTGCTGCAAGAACCAGTGGCTTCCCAAATGGCTTCCCCAAAGGTTAATGACTTCCCCAACAGTCAATGACTTCCCCAACGGCCAATGGCTTCCCCAATGGCCAACGGCTTCCCTAAAGGCTAATGGCTTCTGCAACAGCCAATGGCTTCCCCAACAGCCAGTGGCTTCCCCAATAGCCAATGGTTTCCCCAATGGCTAATGGCTTCCCCAATGGCTAATGGCTTTCCCAACAGCTGATGGCTTCCCCAACGGCCAATGGCTTCCCCAATGGCCAATGGCTTCCCCGACGGCCAATGGCTTCCTGTGGTCGTCTTCTGAAGAACTGAGGCTGCCCATTGCCCCTGGAAACCTGTTGGTGTCCAGATATCACAATGGTGTGCTCTGCTGGCCTTGGGGATGCTGTCTAGTAGGCAAGACAACAACTGTCTGGTGGGGATGTGAGGTTTGCAGTTCTCTCCACTGAGAACTCAAAGTGCTGATGTGTACTTGTTGGTCGAATGCATTCACCCAGGCTGAAGGTCAAGATGCTTGATGGGATAAAAGTAACTTCAGAAGGATTCAGGGGTGATGGGGCACCGTAGACTATGGGAGCATTGAGCCATACAAGAGGTTGGAGGGTTGCCAATCTCACTGAAGACTACGGCAGGTTCGGGGATTGGAGGGGTTACAGAATCAAGGTCAGCTAGCAGTATTTGGAGTGCTAGACGTGCTCATCCAGCATCAAAGTGGGAACATGTGCAGAGGGAACCCAATTCAATTGTCTTCCGGAAAATCTAACCCATCTCCATGGCACCCAGAGGATGAAGGGCTTTGGCGTCCCTGTTCTTTCCAAGGGAAGGATTGATGACCATAGAGCTCATTATCTCCGAAAGTGAAAGGAATTCCACCTTCAAGATGTAAATCCAAACCCTTTGAACCCCATTCACAGACTGTGTGATGCAAATGATCCAACTTCCAGGAGCGTTTCCATAACCCCTTGGGCACAGGGCAGACAGTCAGTGCCTAATGGTTGCTTGCCCTATCCCTTCTGTCTGTGATCACACCGTGTATGGCATGCTTGGGTAAACACCCTAATTGTGGTGCGTCTTTGAAGGGTGAGCAGACACAGAATGGCATTCTCGGGGGCTGAGTGGCCGCGACTTCAAAGCCCACGTTTGGCAAAGTGATTTGTTGTGCTGTCTGGCATGTGAAGGACCCTGAATAGCCTCCTTTTATGGGGGAGGACAGAGTTCTGCTTTGCCGTGCTTTGCTATTAAACAGGAGGGTCCTCGGGCTTTAGGTCTCTTACCTCCTCACTCTCCCTGGCAGAGGAATGCCCCCCGGAATCCTTTGAAGGCTCTGCCAGCTTCAGAGTGCCCTCATTGTCCTCACCACCCTTCAATGAGCCCATTCAGCCGTGCTTTCCCACAGCCCTCGACGAGCATCAGGGGCCGCTCCGGGTGTCTGCGCCTCTGTGCCAGGGACAGAAGAAGCAGGCACGCATCTCTGCTTGGCTCCAGCCAGCATTCCTGGGCTGGCATGTCCTGGGGACCCGAAGGGCCTTTGGAAGCTCCAGGTTAACGTGTCTCCCCGAAGCACAGAGTCCCGCAGCCCACCTTGGAAAGGCGCCTTCCGAAGTCTCACGGGATGATGAAAGCCATCATTTCAGAGAGGTGACAGTTTTCCAAAATGCCCTTTATGAAGGAAAAGGGTAGCAGATCCTATAGAGGCCTTCTCTCTGGCAGTATGAGCTCCCAAAATATCAAAATGGGGTTGGGCTTTTTGCACATAACTGAGGTTACCTAGTTGGACATTTTCATGCCTAGAATTCTTCTGACCTATCTCTGGGTTCACAAAGGTGTGGGGGATGCAGAGCCTAGCACAGAAAACTCAGAGCATTTGGTCTTTAATTCGCTAACACAAAAATGAGGTGTCTCACTGCATTTAGCTGCTAAGGGGGAAAGGAACAGCCATGGGGTTCCTCAGGGGATTCTGACAATGTCAGGAGATGATTTCACTGTCCCAACTCGGACACTCGCTACAGGCTCCCGGTGGGTAGAGACCATGCATGTTGCTAAACATCGCCCAGGACAGCTACACAGCAAAGATATATCGGACCCCAAATGTCATCAAGGACACCATGGGGAAAGCCCGGGGGGCAGACCAGGCAGGAAGCAGCTAGCTGGGCCTTGGGAAATCATGTGAGCAGATGACATTGAACTCAGCGTCTGAAGTCTGTTGAGAGGTCCCCGGGGCCATGCGGTAGCCAGAAGATCTCAGGATCCTTTCTAGTCATCAGTTTCAGCTGGGACAGGTAGGGTTGCCAAAGCAAAAATGGGGCTCATTATGCCCCATTTTTATGCCTCTACCTTCTCGATGCTTCTCTAAATTCCTCATGCTGTCTATATAAGGAATCCCACCTCACCCTGTGTCCCATCCCTGTCTCCTAATCAGGATGAGGTCGTATGGCCTTCAACCTAGTACATGATGAAAATATCTCATATACAAAGTAACATTTCCATATTTCCCCGTTTTCTGCAATGCTTCTTAAGTGGAATTTCTTCCCATTGCTCTCTATGTCGCATCACTTGCTTGCGGTTGCTGCATCGCTAAAAGGACCCTGTTGGCGGGTCCCTCGAGGTCATGTTAAGTCTTGGTCTCACCTTTGTGTCTGCTTCTACAGCTTGTACATCTCAAGAAACACTGTGTTAAACTGAGACGATCTTAGGGTCCCACCAATCAACAGTCCTTCCCTCAGTCTCTGCTAATACTCTCACCTACAGAATCACCCTCCCCATTTCCATTTTGTCCACCTGGGTGCCATGCACCTTGGAGGCTCAGACCCGAGCCCACCGACTACGGAAATCATCTTTAACTGGGACGGTTCCTCCTCCTTCCTCCCCTTCTGAGCTCTTAGCCCAATCACAGCACCCCTATGGTGCTTCCTGATCACAGAATTTCCGAGTTGGGAAGGGTCTTACACGTGGTCCGCCATCTTTCTTTGAAAGACCTATTCATTTATTTTAGAGCGAGACAGCATGCGTGAGAGGGGGAGAGGATTTCATGCCGACTTTGCATTGAGCATGGAGGCAGATGCAGGGCTGGATCCCAGGATGCTGAGATCTTGACCTGAGCTCAGACGAGGAGCTGGATGCTTAACCAACCAAGCCACTCAGGGGCCCTGCCTTCTTTCATGTTATGGGTGAAACATAGTGAATCAAGAAAACATTATCATGTTGACAAATATATGGTTTTACCAGGAGGAGCTTTAGTCCAACATTAATTGTTTCTGTCTTGCTCGATGGCAGGCATGGTATCGTACGGGTCTGCCTTTGAAGGCACTGCTCTGAGCACAGGTTGTGCGTTCTCATTAGTCCAACACGGCCAGTCTTTCTGTATATATGTTGCAGTCTTTGATGCTTGCTTCCACCGTACGAGGTTTATCTTACAAACCTCCTGTCAGGCAACCGTTTTGAGGGATTTGGAAATAAGCCGCAAATTTAGCCATCCAATGCCAAGTTCAAGGTGAGGGTAAAAAGGAAGTCTCTTTCAAACTACTCCTGTGTCTTTATGCTGGTGGACAGATTCGTTTCTCCTGCTGTGGAAACGGTCTTCGTTGGCATGGATTCTTAGTTCCTTTCCATAAGCAACAAGTTGGGGATCACTCTTACCCTGAGATTGACTTGCCTAAAAGCACTGATCTATCATACAACGACCCCCACCCCCCGCAAATGATTCCCTTTCTTTATTTGAAACTTCTTCCATTCTCTCACCCTCATTGCTTACTTCCACAAACACACTCAGCGATCAGTGACGTCCTTGTGTCTACAGCGTTGACACCCGCCTCCCTAGCAGTCACTCTCTTAAACATCATGTGAGTTTTGACTCATTATTTTTTCTCGGAAAGAGGATGATAGTGTTTGTGACTCAGCGATGATTGTGCTCCTAAAATGAAACCCGTATTTGGGTGTTACGTCCCTCAGATATTCAGAGCAACGGTAAGCCCACCCGAGGACTGGTGTGTGGGCAGAAACGTGAATCCATCCAGATATTAAAGTACGTTCTTTACCTCGTTAGGGGACGTGGTCTCTGTTTCTGCTCAGCTCCAACCCCAGGCATGTTGAATTCCTACCTCACACACTACAGACGTGCTCTTTCTCCAGCGCCACAGAAGGAAGGTGTACAGATATCCTCTCCTGTCATTATTACTCCTCAAGTTCAGCGGTATTTTTCCCAAAGAGCCTCAGGCAGAACCACACTTTCAACAGGGACTGTTGCTGGGGAGCTAGACTTCTTCCCGATTTGCACATTTGTTATTCGTCCGTTTACCTTGACAATAGGCAGTGTAACACGTTCTCCAGCAGAAGGGAAGCCGTTTGAGGCATTGATATTTCTAGCAAAACCTCAGCTGGGAAGGCGTCATCCACAAAGATGCAAAAATTCCCAGCCCCTCAGTCTTGCTCGGACGGGCCCTCCAAGCCTCTCATGTAATACCCCAAAATGCATGATAGATAACCTCCCTGTAAACAGTTCCACCTTGTGAATATGTTGCTGCCAATGGTCCCCTTGAGCTAAAGATGCCTCAGGGCATCATTTATTAAAATACCAACAAGATGAATTAATATGGGATCTGTGAGAAATCTTATATGTCCCTCTTGTGTCGTCCTTTACGGAAGACGGCATCGTTCTGTAGTTTTTACCCTACTCATGCTCACCTCACGTAACCCAGACCCCCCAACCATCCATGACAAATGCTTTTGATCATTTCATTATGGGGGTGGCTTTTCTTACATCGAAGGAAATATGATTTAATTTCCAGGTTAAATATCGGGAAGCTGATGTGGAATATTGGAGGAAAAAGATATGGCATTGATTTTCCTCAACCTTGCTAACTTAGCCCCAATTTTAAAGTGCTGCCTCCCATAATGGTTTGAAATATACTTCCGTGACTCATGTTGATTCATGACTTTAGCATGGGCTCTATATTTTCTCGTCAGGTGTAAAGTCGCGTTTGATTGTCTATCACCAGGGAGCCTCTTAAAACTTGTGTTCAATGTGTTCAATGACACCCCTTGTCAGAATGATCTTTCCAGGGATTCCATATGACGACTGAATTCAAGAAGTTCCATAATTATTGCAAACCATGCAGAAATGCAATGGTTTGCAATTCCAAAAGAACTATAGTCTAAGATATACAGAACGTGCCCTAGTCCAGAGAAACGTGAATTAATTGTGCTTTTATACCACCTCCTCCAAACCCAACCAGCTATGGTAGTGACCTAAGTCAATGTTTTCACGTAGGTCATACAAGCAAAAAATGTTCTAGTGACAGGACCAACAGACATTATTTCAAGAAAACACACAGTTGGACTCTAAGAAAAGTACATAAGCCACAGTCACCAAACTGTGGAAAGAACAAAGATGCCCTTCAATGGACGAATGGATAAGGAAGATGTGGTCCATGCACACAATGGAGTATTATGCCTCCATCAGAAAGGATGAACACCCAACTTTTTTAGCAACATGGACGGGACTGGAGGAGATTATGCTGAGCGAAATAAGTCAAGCAGAGAGAGTCAATTATCATATGGTTTCACTTATTTGTGGAGCATAAGAAATGGCACGGAGGACATGGGGAGATGGAGAGGAGAAGGGAGTTGGGGGAAATTGGAAGGGGAGATGAACCATGAGAGACTGTGGACTCTGAGAAACAAACTGAGGGTTTTCGAGGGGTTGGAGGTTGGAAGTTGGGTCAGCCTGGTGGTGGGTATTATGGAGGGCACGTATTGCATGGAGCGCTGGGTGTGGTGCATAAACAATGAATTCTGGAACACTGAAAAGAAATTTTAAAAATAAATAAAAGTTTTTAAAAAAATAGTACATACCCGTGGCATTAGATATGCCCAAACTTGATTTTAAACTGTGATGCAGAACAGGGTAAATTCTGGATGTGTAGGCTTCTACGAAAACATATTTACTGTGGGATGAAATTAATGACCACAGTTAGCGAAAGCCCAAAGGTAGCAAAACCCTTTTGAAAATATATGGGGGGGGAAAAGTGCATAAATAAGTACATATGATGTGTTTTACTGAGATTAACTGCTTTTCAGAATTTTCTCTTTAGATTCATACTCTGAGTCAATTTAGGTTATTTTATAAAACAAACATGGTAATTAATAAATGCGCATTGACTGAAAAAGGGGTCCACAGATACAATAAAGTAGATTACTTTGGAAAATACGATCATTCACTTTTCTCAAAAATTCACCAAGTAAATTGAATTCCAGTAATGAGATTTACGGATGATTACAAGATTTGCTATTACTGATATTTACTTAGTGTGAAGAAAAAGAACCCGGAGAAGTCACAGGTGTTTTTTCTAGAAATAATTATTAAACATAGTAAGTCCCGCCCCCCCGGCCAGTGCAAATTTATAAGAAAGAGGTAAATCGAAAGGTTGAAATCCATGTTCTTGCCACCAGCTCCTTCCCCCTCCCCCGCAAAAAAAGGAATGGATCAAAATAGACTTCTTACCTAATACAAAATGTTGAGTTCTAGAAGTAAATTAGAAAAAAAAATGGAAGTAATTATGATTTTAGGGCTACATCTCCCTTGTATCGTCATTCTTTGAAGAGCACGTGTGAAAGCATTATCGCTTATAATATCCATCAACTAAAGACTCAGCATCCCAGTCACTTAAAAAAAGTACAGAAAGATTGATTCCTACTATTGTGTCTTGATAAATACTTGGGAGTCTTTTATAAAATTATTGTTATTTCAAGTAGCTAAAGCTTCTTGGGATTCCCTGGGGTCAATGAAAGGCAGATTCAAATTTTCAATGACAAATAAAAGCATCTGCTTAAGAAAAAAAGATCGTACCTTTTGCCTTCCTCCTTTATTTTGGGTCGATATTAGTCTACTCCTATTTTGAGAATACTGATACTTTTTTTTTTTCACAGCCCACTCAAATTAAATATTACATGTACTGAGATCATCTGTGGACAGAAATAAGACACGACATCTTGAGATGAAAGTTCAAAGAGCCTCAGCATTCTGCCACATTGAGTACCGAAAGGAACGTGGTATGGGCCGTTAAGAACACGGAGCTAAGCCTCAAAATAGGTTCCATATGGAAAGAGGGAGATGAAGTATTTAGTGTGACCGGACCATGTAAGGGATAGTTTGGACAGTACATAGGTACCCGCACCCATAAGACAACGATTATGAGTTAGAGAAATGTGTATCTGTTTTATATATGTATCTGTCATATGTTATATGTTATATTATATATAATATAAATATATATTTTATATTATATTTCATTATATATTATATGTTATTATACATCATATAAAATATAAATATATATGTTTTTATAAATATAAATATGTATTTATATATGCATATATAGCATACATATATATACATATAGTATACGTATATATACATATGTATATGTATACATGTATATGTATAAATGTATATATATACATAAACACATATATGATATACATATAGTATATGTTATATGCAGTATATATGTTATATATATATATATTTTTTTAAAGATTTTATTTATTTATTTGACAGAGAGAGATCACAAGCAGACAGAGAGGCAGGCAGAGAGAGAGAGAGAGGGAAGCAGGCTCGCTGCCGAGCAGAGAGCCTGATGCGGGACTCGATCCCAGGACCCTGAGATCATGACCTGAGCCGAAGGCAGCGGCTTAACCCACTGAGCCACCCAGGCGCCCCGAGGGCTTGCTTTTTAATGTTATGCATACACACACACACACACACACACACATATTTTTTTTTTTTTTTTCATTTCGGTCAGAAGATAGGTCTTGGAAGAGAAATCAGGACTGGACCTCTTTTTTTTTTTCCCATTTTATTTATTTTTTCAGCATAACAGTATTCATTCTTTTTGCACAACACCCAGTGCTCCATGCAAAACGTGCCCTCCCCATTACCCACCACCTGTTCCCCCAACCTCCCACCCCTGACCCTTTAAAACCCTCAGGTTGCCCCAACCTCCCACCCCTGACCCTTCAAAACCCTCAGGTTGTTTTTCAGAGTCCATAGTCTCTTATGGTTCGCCTCCCCTCCCCAATGTCCATAGCCCGCTCCCCCTCTCCCAATCCCACCTCCCCCCAGCAACCCCCAGTTTGTTTTGTGAGATTAAGAGTCATTTATGGTTTGTCTCCCTCCCAATCCCATCTTGTTTCATTTATTCTTCTCCTATCCCCCTGCCCCCCCATGTTGCTTCTCCATGTCCTCATATCAGGGAGATCATATGATAGTTGTCTTTCTCCGATTGACTTATTTCACTAAGTATGATACGCTCTAGTTCCATCCACGTCGTCGCAAATGGCAAGATTTCATTTCTTTTGATGGCTGCATAGTATTCCATTGTGTATATATACCACATCTTCTTTATCCATTCATCTGTTGATGGACATCTAGGTTCTTTCCATAGTCTGGCTATTGTAGACATTGCTGCTATAAACATTCGGGTACACGTGCCCCCTCGGATCACTATGTTTGTATCTTTAGGGTAAATACCCAGTAGTGTAATTGCTGGGTCATAGGGTAGTTCTATTTTCAACATTTTGAGGAACCTCTATGCTGTTTTCCAGAGTGGTTGCACCAGCTTGCATTCCCACCAACAGTGGAGGAGGGTTCCCCTTTCTCCACATCCTCGCCAGCATCTGTCATTTCCTGACTTGTTAATTTTAGCCATTCTGACTGGTGTGAGGTGATATCTCATTGTGGTTTTGATTTGTATTTCCCTGATGCCGAGTGACGTGGAGCACTTTTTCATGTGTCTGTTGGCCATCTGGATGTCGTCTTTGCAGAAATGTCTGTTCATGTCCTCTGCCCATTTCTTGATTGGATTGTTTGTTCTTTGGGTGTTGAGTTTGCTAAGTTCCTTATAGATTTTGGATACTAGCCCTTTATCTGATATGTCGTTTGCAAATATCTTCTCCCATTCTGTCAGTTGTCTTTTGGTTTTGTTAACTGTTTCCTTTGCTGTGCAAAAGCTTTTGATCTTGATGAAATCCCAATAGTTGATTTTTGCCCTTGCTTCCCTTGCCTTTGCCGTTGTTCCTAGGAAGATGTTGCTACGGCTGAGGTCGAAGAGGTTGCTGCCTGCATTCTCCTCAAGGATTTTGATGGATTCCTTTCTCACATTGAGGTCCTTCATCCATTTGGAGTCTATTTTCGTGTGTGGTGTAAGGAAGTGGTCCAATTTCATTTTTCTGCATGTGGCTGTCCAATTTTCCCAGCACCATTTATTGAAGAGGCTGTCTTTTTTCCATTGGACATTCTTTCCTGCTTTGTCGAAGATTAGTTGACCATAGAGTTGAGGGTCGATTTCTGGGCTCTCTATTCTGTTCCACTGATCTATGTGTCTGTTTTTGTGCCAGTACCATGCTGTCTTGATGATGACAGCTTTGTAATAGAGCTTGAAGTCCGGAATTGTGATGCCACCAACTTTGGCTTTGTTCTTCAATATTCCTTTGGCTATTCGAGGTCTTTTCTGGTTCCATATAAATTTTAGGATTATTTGTTCCATTTCTTTGAAAAAAATGGATGGTATTTTGATAGGGATTGCATTAAATGTGTAGATTGCTTTAGGTAGCATAGACATTTTCACAATATTTATTCTTCCAATCCAGGAGCATGGAACATTTTTCCATTTTTTTGTGTCTTCCTCAATTTCTTTCATGAGTACTTTATAATTTTCTGTGTATAGATTCTTAATCTCTTTGGTTAGGTTTATTCCTAGGTATCTTATAGTTTTGGGTACAATTGTAAATGGGATTGACTCCTTAATTTCTCTTTCTTCAGTCTTGTTGTTGGTGTACAGAAATGCAACTGATTTCTGTGCATTGATTTTATATCCTGACACTTTACTGAATTCCTGTACAAGTTCTAGCAGTTTTGGAGTGGAGTCTTTTGGGTTTTCCACATATAGTATCATATCATCTGCGAAGAGTGATAGTTTGACTTCTTCTTTACCAATTTGGATGCCTTTAATTTCTTTTTGTTGTCTGATTGCTGAGGCTAGGACTTCTAGTACTATGTTGAATAGCGGTGGTGATAATGGACATCCCTGCCGTGTTCCTGACCTTAACGGAAAAGCTTTCAGTTTTTCTCCATTGAGAATGATATTTGCGGTGGGTTTTTCATAGATGGCTTTGATAATATTGAGGTATGTGCCCTCTATCCCTACACTTTGAAGAGTTTTGATCAAGAAGGGATGCTGTACTTTGTCAAATGCTTTTTCAGCATCTATTGAGAGTATCATATGGTTCTTGTTCTTTCTTTTATTAATGTGTTCTATCACATTGATTGATTTGCGGATGTTGAACCAACCCTGCAGCCCTGGAATAAATCCCACTTGATCGTGGTGAATAATCCATTTAATGTACTGTTGAATCCTATTGGCTAGTATTTTGGTGATAATTTTTGCGTCTGTGTTCATCAAGGATATTGGTCTGTAGTTCTCTTTTTTGGTGGGATCCTTGTCTGGTTTTGGGATCAAGGTGATGCTGGCCTCATAAAATGAGTTTGGAAGTTTTCCTTCCATCTCTATTTTTTGGAACAGTTTCAGGAGAATAGGAATTAGTTCTTCTTTAAATGTTTGGTAGAATTCCCCTGGGAAGCCGTCTGGCCCTGGGCTTTTGTTTGTTTGGAGATTTTTGATGACTGTTTCAATCTCCTTACTGGTTATGGGCCTGTTCAGGTTTTCTATTTCTTCCTGGTTCAGTTGTGGTAGTTTATATGTCTCTAGGAATGCATCCATTTCTTCCAGATTGTCCAATTTGCTGGCGTAGAGTTGCTCATAGTATGTTCTTATAATTGTCTCTATTTCTTTGGTGTTAGTTGTGATCTCTCCTCTTTCATCTATGATTTTATTGATTTGGGTCCTTCCTCTTTTCTTTTTGATGAGTCTGGCCAGGGGTTTATCAATCTTATTGATTCTTTCAAAGAACCAGCTCCTAGTTTCATTGATTTTTTCTATTGTTTTTTTGGTTTCTATTTCGTTGATTTCTGCTCTGATCTTTATGATTTCTCTTCTCCTGCTGGGTTTAAGGACTGGACCTCTTTTCAGAGGATTCCTCCTCTCTGATAATCCCACACAGCAACACTACACGGGATCCTGGAAAAATGTGATATGCAAAGAGGGGGTCTTTGCGGATGAGTGGATATTTCTATTAATTCAAGTACCTCGGTCCAGGGCACTGTTTCTAAAATGGTATTTATCAGAACAAAGGGTTTCTCAGAGTTACTGGAGTTAAAAGGATCTGCGGAGAAGTCTGGAAAAGCCATATAATCGTTGTTGCTTGTAGGGTCACAAGACAGCATGCCGTTCAAAATGCTAACATGAAGAACTTGGATTGGATTGCATTTCCCTTCGTTTTCAAACTTTCATGGCAATGGGGATGGCTTTTTTTTTAAATAATATTAGTTTTAAATAATATTTAATTTAAAAAATATATTTAATAATTTAAATATATTTATTTAATCAAATAAATAAAATTTATTTTATTTATAAATAAATAAATTATTTATTTATAAATAAATAAAATTTATTTTATTTAATAAAAATTATTTATAAATAAATAAAATTTATTTGATTAAATAAATAAAATATATTTGATTAAATAAATAAAATATATTTGATTAAATAAAATATATTTAATTAAATAAATATATCCATTTAAATATATTTTATATATATTAAAAATATGTTGATGATAATATATTTAAAGATTTAAATATATTCATTTAGTTAATAAATATATTTAAATATCAATAATTTAAATAATATTTAATTTAAATATATTAGTTATTAGTTTTTTTGAATAATATTAGCTGTCACAGAGAACACTGATTGGGGGCACTTAAACAACATTTATGCCTCATAATTTAAGCACAGGGTTTGGGAGTCTGAGATCCTGGTGTGGTAGAACCTGGTTCCCCTTGAAGCCCGTCTCCTTGGCATGAAGATGCCATCTTATCTCTGTGTCCTCATATCCTTGTCCCTCTATTTCTGTCTGTGTTCTCTTCTTCTATTTGTTTCTTTGATTGCTTATTTATTTATTTATTTCACAGAGAGGAACACAGCAGGGGGAGTGGGAGAGGGAGAAGCAGGCTCGCCGCTGTGCTGGGAGCCCAATGTGGGACTTGATCCCAGGACCCTGGGATTATCACCTGAGATGAAGGCAGATGCTCAATGACTGAGCCACCCAAGCACCCCTAATCTGTTCTTATGAGGACATGCATTATACTGGATTATGGCCCACGTTCCTGACCTCATTTTACCTCAATCTCCTCTTTAAAGGCCCTACCTGCAAACAGAGTAGTTGGGCTTAGAAATTCAACCTCTGAATTTGGGGGAAGGTAGGACACAATCCAATCCATCCATAACAAATGCCCATCAATACTCTAGGAATAGTCATCTGGAGAACGTGTCAGGAATGCTGGTCTGAGGACGGTGAGGAGTTCCCACAGGTGCTCTGAAAATTATCTGCAAGGATTTGAAGGAAGTGCTGTGAGTTCTTCTCGCACAGAAAGTGATGGGTTCTTCTTGGAGGCACCAAGAGCATTAATGGGGTTTGATCGGATGCCCTTACCCAGCTGTGCACTTGCTCTTAAAAATGCACCCCCTAAAAAAACTGCCCTTCAAACAGATCATAAACTTCACTTACAGTTACGATCGCCCATCTCCATATCCCCAGCAGTACTGACGCCTTGCTCATTTACTGGCCATCACGCAGGTCTCCAGCGTCCCCTTCGCTCACGCCGTCAGCCCTGGCGATGAGAACTCCAGTGATTTTTAAGTGCCGGGTTCCAGGGAGCGATCAAAGGCACAGGCATGTTTGAAGATGTGTTCTGAACCACGCGGCGTTATTAAAGCAATTATTGGATCCACTGTAAATCCAGCTGGATAAACTCCGAACGAGAACATCCTTTCCGCTTTCCTTCGCCTATAATGAGGCCACACGGGTTCCTTCCTCGGGCTCCTATTTACCTGATGTGGAATAATGTGCAGAGCTGGCCAAGCTTGAAATTATGGAATGGAAACGTCTCATTCCGAAAAAAATCTGCGAGACTGATTCTCAACAGAGTCCTTCTGGGGCAAACAGCCGTCTGTCCTTTGGAAGTTATGGGTAGAGATGTTCGTCGCCCATGTGAGGGGCTGAGGTGTGTGCAAGGATGGGCAGGTGTTGGAGGGAGCTGGTGGGGAGGGACAAGGAAGCCCTTTGAGAAGCCTTCAGGACCCTGTTGGCCAGAACTCTGTTCTATTCACAGCGGCTGTGAACGCAGGTTAAGGGACATCAATGTGGATGTTCTGTCCAGACAGAAAGTCTGAAATGTTCCTACAAGTTGCCGCAGGGAACGGACAATGAGCATAGCTTCTGGTCACCTGGGTTTCACCTTCATCTACTTTCAACCCCACAGAAGACCTGAATCACGGGCCTTCCTAATGGCCCTACCAAATTACCCTTTCGAAGAGAATGGGGATTTTAAAACCATTTTCCCTGTGTTTCCCAAAGAACGGGCTCACTCTGTGTTAGTGGTTAAGTAGAGATTCAAGAGTGCTTTTCTGCCTTTTTTTTTTTTTAATGCTTTTTACTGGATAGGAGGATTTTTACACAGATAGGAGAAGCTAAAACCCACCATTTCTTACATGGAATTTTTACAGGGATAGGAGAAGCTGAAACCCACAACTTATTCTTGATTTTTCTGTACGTTTAAACCAGTTGGTAAGCCTCAGAGGCATCCCGTATGAGGAAAGCAAACTTACTTTGCATAAAATGATCACCTCTCCTGGAAACCTGCCTGGAATTTAGCATTCTGTTTTCTGGAGAACATAATTCGGGTTTCATTTTCCTGAACTCGCTGAGTGTAAAGATTCTCAAATCACTCTATAAATCTCCCCTTTTCCATTCTTCGCTTGAACCTTTTGAGTATGCATATTGTCTGTGTATTTGAGGTGATGTGTGTCTGTTTTTTTTACGTAGAAAAACAGAATTATAGCACACACTTTCTTGTACATTCTTGACACAACTTGGGAAGTACACAGTGCCCTAAATGTCATAATATCGGGTGCTCATTGCTTGAATTGGAGGTGAAATGTTTGCATGTCATTATACCCCAGTAAAGCAATTAAACACACACACACACACACACACACACAAATTGTCACAGTAAGATCTAAAAATGTTCTCGATCTGTACTAACCCTTTTGACGGGCTACTTGTATCAGGAATTTCCTACATGTATCAACAAAGTTTCTACTGATACAATGTAAATTGCAATTTCAGTTTCTAGGAGACAGGTGTAATTTTCACGTTGTAGAAAAGAGGCTGAGAGTCCAAATCCGTATTTGGGTGTCTTTTCATTCACCAGATGTGGCAGTAAAAATTTTGCCTTGATAAAGAATGCTATCACAGGCACCTACCTTGAAATATTTCGTACCTTGGGTCACACATGACCTACTTTTATACTTTTCCCCCTGGATCATTTACAATTTGCATGAGCAAATTCTCTTTTCATCCTGCACTGTTAAAACTTTTTGTAGGAATTTTTGTTGAACGGGAAGGAACAGGGCCACAGATAAGGAAAGTAGGCAGCCTCTGGAGGCGGAGAGGGCAAAGAAAGAGGTTCCCCCTGGAGCTCCCTGCAAATGCCTTGCTACCAACATGCTGAGACCCATGCCCCGGACTGCCAAGCTGCAGACCTCCACAATAATGACTCTGTTGTTTGAAGCCACCAGGGCTGTGGCTATATGGTTCAGCCGCCGTGAAGGACAAACTCACAGAGCAGGCTTGCGTGGTGATGAGAAACTGGCCAGCTCCCAGCAAGTGCCTCTGGGACAGTGTTCTTGATCTAGAGTTCCATTTGTTTTGTGTCATGTGCCCCCCATCCCAGACATCTCAAAGGGAGACTTTGCCCCAACAACCCTAATGCTTGCCTAATCCTGCCTTTGGAACATCACTCTATCTCCGTGTGCATCTTTTGTGAAGAGGGCTTGTGTCCGAAAACAAAGAGTAAAGGGTTTCTTGAGTTCATCAAAATGTGTCATCAAAATGTTGACCTTCATTGGGACTCCAGCACCTGACAGGCAAGCTGCTGGGCTCCTTTGGAGGGCCAGAAAATCCTGATATCTATCCAAAGTCTGAGGGCATTGCTAGGTGGCTAAATCAGCCTAGGTTGCATTAAAAAAAAAAAGAGCTATATATTCAGCTATAATTAATTTCATAATGGCAAATGAACATATTTTGTTCATTACCCATCAGCAGTGTGGACAAAATCTGCAAGCACTTAATTTGTAAATGAGTCCTCTAGAAATAAACGATTTTCACTAATTTAGACTGACCTTCTCCATCAGTTAGCGCCAAGTCATTAATAATATATTGTTACTAATTTGCTACAATACTAATCAACCCGGGGTCAATTATAAACATAGACATCACATGGACATTCTACTCATTATTGGGAATCAAATCCTCATCTTTAGTGAATGATGAATAGTGACAATGTGCTCATTAATTAGGGTACGTTACACTGAGATGAAGGGGGGCATATTCCCATCATTTATTTATAAAGCAATCTTCTAGTTCATATCCTTCTCTGCTTAAACCCCTTGATTGCAGGAGTGTTTCGCTTGCCTCAGTGTCTTTCTAAATGCCTACTCTGTGTCTTGGTTGGCCGCGGAAATATTTGAACGGAAATACTCAAATGCACATAGGGGCCCTTTCAGAGCAGGAAGAAGGTGGGAAACCGATCAAAATAAGCAATTTCTAATGGGAGGGGCAGACGCAGAGAGGGGACATTGGGGATCTAGGCTAGACACAAAGACTGAATAGTAGTCACAGTGTGTTCTAGATGTAACCTGATCGTTCAACGTCATGATAAAGACAGACACACTTTTGCCCAGGAAGGAGTTTATAGTCTTGAGGGACAGGTGTCCCGGAGGAGTGTTTGTCCGATCTGACAATGTGACGAGCAGAAATCGTTGGACACTCAGGGCTCAGGTAAGTCACTCTGCTTCCAAATCTGATTCATACTTAATGGGAGGTCCCCTTCAAAATTACTAGATTTTTATATATTTGAAAGTACCATTTTTGATTCTGGGAAGAAATAGATAGGCAATGATGTTTTTTTTGGTTAATTAGCCTATAACGTAATATTTATTTCAGGGGTATAGGTGTGTCATTCATCCGTCTTATAAAATACCCAGTGTTTATTACAAACATACCTTCCCCAGGAAGACACAAAGAAACGGAGAAATGTTCCACGCTCATGGATTGGAAGAACAAATACTGTGAAAATGTCTATGCTACCTAAAGCAATCTATACATTTAATGCAGTCCCCATCTAAATACCATCCATTTTTTTCAAAGAAATGGAACAAATGATCCTAAAATTTATATGGAACCAGAAAAGAGCTCAAATAGCCAGAGGAATGTTGAAAAAGAAAGCCAAACTTGGTGGCATCCCCATTCCAGACTTCAAGCTCTATGACAAAGCTGTCATCATTAAGACAGTCTGGAATTGGCACAAAAACAGACACATAGATCAATGGAACAGAATAGTGTGCCCAGAAATGGACCCTCAACTCTATGGTCAACTAACCTTCAACAAAGCAGGAAAGAATGTCCAAGGAAGAAAGATTGTGTCTTCAACAAATGGTGTTGGGAAAAGTGGACAGCCACCAGCAAAGAAGATTTTAAAAATACACAGGATGGAAATCAAACCACTAGATTACATTCTATTTAATGAGAATGTTAGACACTGTGTATTTCATAATGAAATGTATAAAATAATGAAACGAAATAACTGAAAACAAACACAGAAAAATGATACTTGAAATACGCCAAAAGACGTCTGACATTATTTCAAGAAATTCAGGACTCATGGGGATTGTGTTTTCTGTTCTTTATGGTCTCTTGCCCGTGTCTTTCTACACTTGTATTGTTTGTCAAAAACACTAATGAAGTTTTTAAAAATGTATTTTAAAATTCTGAGCACGCAGTACAAACAATGCATGTTCATTTTATGAAGGACTTTGTAGCCTACATCATTGACACAGCTTTCACAAATTTTCCATACCACCCAGCGCGCATAACAAACTCTCATGTTGCCTTGGGTATGTGCATTTGATTTGACAAATACGATTTTCCCCTCTCCAAACATCTATGGTTTACAGCTTCACCAACCACCTGACAACAAATTTGGTTTTCCAGGCAACTGTGTAGGACTTATTGTGTGTTCACCCCAAAACTTGCAGTAAGAGAGAATGGAATTTGGATAATCACACATATTGAAAATAAACACTCTGCCAGCACTTGGATGAACCGAATTCAATTTAGAAAGGAAATGAGCACTCTGTATAAAGGCATGTAATTGTATGTATTTAAATCATTATGCACTAATTTGGGTTCAAAGTAGGTATCATCAAGTGAAATCCAATACCACTACCAAGACGCATTGTAACAGCCCATGCCCGAGTGTTTCCCCAGCTCATCCCACTCTTTTTCAGAGGACGGAACCACAATCAGCTGAGGATCTCATGCCAAAAAAACCCCACAGAATGGGAAACAAGAACATTTCGTGTATCCTATGTTCTCCTGAGAAGTTTTACATAAATTGGGTGAACTTCCCAATAATAATTATCTTTTTTTTCCCTTCAAATATTGAAGATCCAGATGTCTTTCTTTATAGGATGGTTTGCTCCAGAATTCATCACTATTAATGCTAACATTTTCTGGAGACCATGGAACACCCAGGAAGTCAATGCTGAATTTCGTTCTCCCACCTACTGAGTGATATTTAGTCTCTGGAGGTTTGCTTCTGTTTCCCTATGAACAATATGGCGGATGAGTCATAAAGATGATTTTATTTACTAATCAAACTCCTGTCATACGCTTACTAGCATGTACTAGGCATGGTATGGTGCTCAGAGATTAAAAAGATGAGTAGGTCTCCTTTGGCCATTCACAAGAGGCTCATGGTTATAAAGGAAACTAGAGATGTGAATAAGGTCTGTAAGAAATTTGTGTATAGAGCAGAGGCACTATGAATTAAGGCTTGACCACCTTTGGATGTGGTGTACCTTTTGCTAGAATATCAACATCTGGGGGCAGGCATTTCTGTTTTATTTTCCACTGGTGTCTACAATAACTGCAGTAGCTTTTGGAATATAGTTTAAGAAAAATTTGCCGAAGGGACAAATGACCAGAGCTGTCCAACAGAACTTTTAGGAATCATAAAAATGGTCCACATTGCTGTCATCCAATATGGTAGCCACCTGTCCCAAGGGTGGCTATTGATCCCTTTCAAAGCAGCAGATGCAACTGAGAAATGGTGTTTGTTTAAATTAAAGAAGACGTAAATTTAAATGTCCCCATGCCACTAGTGGTTACCATAAGGGACAATATGAAATCCTCATTTTGTTTTCCAGGGACTTGTCTATGTCGCTGGACTCTAAAATACACAATACTTGGGGCATCTGGGTGGTCCAGTCGGTTAAGCGTCTGCCTTTGGCTCAGGTCATGATACCAAGGTCCTGGGATCGAGCCCCACATCAGGCTCTGTGCTCAGGGGGGAGTCTGCTTCTCCCTCTGCTTCTCCCCCTGATTATGCTCTCTTTCTCTCTCTGTTTAATAAGTAAAATCTTTAAAAGTGAAAAAATATATATACTATATAAATACTTCGAAGGCTTTCAACCATCCTCCCCACTGTTATTTTTCAAAGTTCTAATTATTCTTTGTTTGTCTACATGTTCTTCTAATTGGTTGTGGCTTATTGGTGGGGACAACACTTACACAGTATTTTGTATCCTACACTGAATTGCCAAGTGACAAGCAAGGAAAAGGACATGCCACTCATAGGACAAACAAAGGCTGAACTCCCTACACCATGAACACCTCCTAGGAAGTGATGATTACCAGACTCACAGTGGATAAGTACACAAGTGGCTGAAGGACAGGAACGGACCATTCCTAGCAAAGAAGTAATACAAATGGCTTTTGGACAAGGGAAGAGATGGTTGTTAAAATAATAAGATGATTAAATAAGCAATTACAAGTGCACAGAGATCCTATTTTTAATCCGAGAGATGAGAAGAATAAGCCATTATTGGGTAGAGCAAAGCCATCACTAAGGGTCCATTAGTCCCTTCTTGTGTACGTCCCAGGGAGGGCTGCCTTTGTTATTCTCTGGAGTACAAAATAAATGAGCACCTAAACACAGATCTCAAGAAGCTTATTCTGTGTGCAATTTACAAGTGCTTAGATGCTGCCTAATCTCCTGTGGAAACACCTCGCCCTGTTAGGAGGCAATTTGGGGGGCAAGAAGCACCACATTAAGACCAGTTCCATTTTCCTAATCACTTCTTGGTGCTGTTCTCTCGCTTTGATGGAAAAAAAGAACAAAATCTACTGTCTGTGGAAAATGTGGATGTCTCTAAGCAATCTGTCACTCTCATGTCACCAGGGTTTCCTTATTTGTCTCATTTCCACCTAGGCATGGAACTTGCAAGAGCCGCTGAAGTGGGGAGAAAAAAAGAGAGCAGACCAGATTACAAGAAAGAAGACAATCTGGAATGTGTCACCATTGAGAAGACAAGCTGAGAACTGGTGGATCAACACAAGAAGAGCCATCATGAATTTTGGCAGAAATAAATAGGAATAAGAAATGATAGTAACAAGATAAAGTGGCGGGGGAAGCATGATCATGAAACCCTCAACATCTCATGGGGGTTGGCTCGGGCTTTCATCTGAGAGAGAAATCACATTTAAAAGGCACAGACCCAAGCCAAGAGCACTTGATCAGCACAGACCTGTGCAATTCAATATGGCGGCCATTTACCATGTAACGCAATGAAGATCTTCAATGACGGGAGATGTTTGAACAACGGAGGTAGGCTGTAAGTACAAAACACACACCTCATTTCAAAATAGGAACATGATCTCCTCAGAACAATTTTAATATGGAGTACCTCTGTCGAAATAAGAGTTTAGATATATTGGGTGACATAAAATGTTGACTTTAAATCAATGTCACTATCTTATCCACGTGTTTTTTCAAATGTAGCTACTAGAAAATTCAAAATGACACAAGTGTCTCCTATTACATTTCTGCTGGACAAAACCATTCAACACAACCCACACCAATACATTCAGTCCTCTCTTCAGCTCCCTCTTGACCTTGCCCAGGCAGGCACATGTGTCTCATCTGGTTCAGGAACGTAATATGGGTCCCCTTGCATGAACAGCGACCCATCCCTAATTTGACTCCCTGAGCATCTGCCCTCGGATGGGGTTTCTATTCACTCTTTGGTCTTCTACTCGCTCTCTTTGTTCTCTTCATTAGGTGACGCTCCTCCTGCATTTGCTGTTTTATATGTCTTTACTGACTCATGTGCTATTTTCACCCTTTGCCCGTAAACATCCATTCTGCTGTTCCACACTCTATCTGCGACACACTTCTACCTGCTACAGAATTATTCCAACTTAAGGTGGGAAAATAGGTATTTTAACATTCCTTGTTTTTTCTCAGTTCTCTGGTCTGTCTCAAGACAATATTACCCCACCTCCCTTCATCTGGAAGATGTCTGTGCTTAGAACTGGTTGGTCTTCCCTGTTGCTGTTTCCCCCCTTTATTACAGCTAGCCTCCATTGAGCCAGATCTTCTTACCATAAATAAAAATGTATCTGAAACACAGAAGCTAACTATTTAACACTTGGATATAATTGTCACAGAACTGTCTTTTTAAAGATTTATTTGCCTGTTGCAGAGAAAGAGGGAGAGCATGGACACACAAGGAGGGGAAGGGGCAGAAGCAGAGGGAGAAGAAGACAGGCAGATTCGACGCTGAGCATGGGTCCAGCTGGGGGCTTGATCCCACAACCCTGAGATCGTGACCTGAGCTGAAACCAAGAGTTTGATGCCTAACCAACTGAGCCACCTGGGCTCCCGTGTCATGGGACTATTTTAAGGAGGCTATTAAAAATATGTGGTACAGAGACACCTGGGTGGGTCAGTCGGTTGGGTGTCTGACTCTTGATTTCCCTCCAGTTGTGATCTCAGGGTTGTGGTATTGAGCCCTGCCGTGGGCTCTGCACTCTCTCCCTCTACCCCTACTGCCTTTCAAGTAAGTAAGTAAATCTTTAAAAAAAAAAAATATGGTGTATACCGAGTAAATTTTGACATCTCTGCAACCCCATCCATCCACTAGAACCTCTACCTGGCCAGACCTGGCCAATGGGAGAAATTTTAATCTCCTGTTGAAACATAGATGTTGATTTAAATTTTCCATCCAGAAGGCACCCGTCGGAAGTGGGAAATTACTGTGGGGCTCTGCATTCTAAACGCCCATCTTTAGCACGCAATTAGGAGGTATACATGGGAGTGTTGTGCAACGGTATCAGAACAGAGCCTCTGACGCTTTGAAAATCACAGTGTAGATCATCAAGCACAACTGGTTTCCTCCTTGCCAGGTGTCCTGATGCTCCCAGGTGATAAAATGAAAGCGCCGCACACTGGACACTTTGCGTCTCAAATGTTCCAGGAGGCAGGATCGGCCACTTTCTCACTTGGTCTTCACATGGCGGTGAGCAAGTGCTGATGTCTCTTTTTCTAGCACAAGGACAGGAATCCCATCATGGGGCCCTGCACCGCGACCTCATTTAATTCTAATCACCACCAAGGGCCCCTCCTCTGTTGTATAAATCAGCGATGAAGATTTCCATGGTGTGTGTCTCACTCGGCATCCCTTTCCCTCTGGACTCAGATGCAAGACTGTATTTGCTTTTGGCCTTATTCCTGCTCACTCTCGCTGTGTTAGATATTTAGATGGTAGAAGACTAGGGAATGTTTCATGAGAGTCCCCAGAGGAGCTGGGGGAGAACTCAGATTTGTAGTCTTGACCAGTACGTGTGGTGTAAGTACTCCTACTACTGGGCTGGTTTCCAGCTACCCGTGTGATGTCACTCGGTGGCGAAATGGGCAGAGATGCACCCCGTTGAGGTTTTGGGACCCAGCTCCAGGCTACCCTGAACATAAAGCAACACCAGGCATTTCTGACTCAAGTCCAACCACACAGCACCTGTCTGTAAGGCTCCCTTCAGTACACACGGAGATCTAAGAAGCCTTATACTGATGACCCCGCTAAATTTAGGACCAGGGGTACAGCCCACTGAGTGTAGTCCATATACAACATAGACACACACACAAACACGGCTGATACATCATAGAATCTGATGGATCGGTGTCAGATCTGGTAGCGCACACCCACGAGCGTGGACTCGTGGGAGACCCACGGCGTTCTTGAGACCGAGAAGATGTTGGCACTAGCAGCAACAGAAATGAATGAAGTGCTGACTGTCCTAAAGCCATCTACAGGAATTACAGCGACAGAGAGGCAAACGGTAGGTAATTCACACATTCAAGTAAATTCTACTAAGGTTTCCCTGAGTAGATTGGGGCATTGGTGAAAAACAAATGGGACGGAAACACTTCTGGCTTTTTATGTCTTGGGGATAAAAATTCTGCCTCGAGGGGCGCCTGGGTGGCTCAGTGGGTTAAAGCCTCTGCCTTTCGCTCAGGTCATGATCCTAGGGTCCTGGGATTGAGCCCTGCATTGGGCTCTCTGCTCAGCAGGGAGCCTGCTTTCCCCTCTCTCTCTCTGTCTGCCTGCCTCTCTCCCTACTTGTGATCTCTCTCTGTCAAATAAATAAATAAAATCTTAAAAAAAAAAAAATTCTGCCTCGAGACAAGCATTTGTGTTTGTTGTGAAAAAAAGGAAAAAAATCATGTTTCTATTACTTTAAATGTGTTTTCAGGTGACTTAGAAAAAAAGACCCTTAAGAAAGATATCAAGGAGTTAGATAATTCTTCCATTTTGTTTAGAATGTTGGTGAAAATAGTTGTTTGGATAAATAAATAAGTGTCTATTTGGGGGACATTCAAACACACACACACATCAGTAACACAGACCCAGGCTGGTTGGCTTGAGGGGAAAGCAAGGGAAATGGTGGTTTTAAGAAGTTCTCCTTTGGAGCTGGGGCAATGGGTTCTGAGGGCTGCTTGCACAGTGACTTGAGTACAGTAGCTAGATGCATGATTTTTCTTTTTTCCCATTGGTAGAGATAGGTTCTTTCCTTCCCACACATGTAACATTCTGTGAATTCCATACTGAAGATCAAAACTAAATACTTTACTTTAATATCCCTCCCATGGGGGACTTTTCAATTATGTTGGTCTCTGGCTATTATATTTATTTGAATCCCCTGAGTTTATTGTTCCCAGTTGTAAAGCCTCCATCTCACCAGCGTCCTTTCAGATGGTGTTGAATACGTGGAAGACAGACCCATTATCTTCCTCCACACATGGGTTTTCTCACACCTGAAGACAGGTGATTCCCTTTGTAAGCTTTTACTACACCTCGTTAGACGTTTCTTAGCAAACCGTAGGATCTTTTTTCCTGTCCGTTATCAAAATATATAAAAGGATGGGAATTAAGAATCAGAATTTGAGACCTAGGATCTCTCTCTCTCTCTCTCTCTCTCTTTTTTTAAGATTTATTTATTTATTTATTTGACAGACATCACAAGTAGGCAGAGAGGCAGGCAGAGAGAAAGGAGGAAGCAGGCTCCCTGCTGAGCAGAGCCCGATGTGGGGCTTGTTCCCAGGACCCTGAGCCCGTGACCTGAGCGAAAGGCAGAGGCTTAACCCACTGAACCACCCAGGTGCCCCAAAAACATACATTTTACTTCAGTTGTTCCTCCTGTAATCACTGCAGTCCTATAGACGCAGGCTAAGAAAAAAAGATCAATGCAGCTGAATGAAGTGTATTTTCTATGTCTTTATCTCTCACATAAAAATTGCGTATGGGGGGGCGCCTGGGTGGCTCAGTGGGTTAAAGCCTCTGCCTTCGGCTCAGGTCATGATCTCAGGGTCCTGGGATCAAGCCCCGCATCGGGCTCCCTGCATAGCAGGGAGCCTGCATTCTCCTCTCTCTCTGCCTGCCTCTCTGCCTACTTGTGATCTCTCTGTCAAATAAATAAATAAAATCTTTAAAAAAAAAAATTGCGTATGGGGAATCCTTACGATGGAAATGCAGACAGTTCTAATAATATAGGAAAGCTACCTTTCAGTGCCGCTCGCATTTCTGTTCCTCCGAACACCTGTTATTTGCTCAGATACGTGAGCATCTCAGGAACGGTCAATGAACGGCTCAGGGGGCAGCACAAGAAGGACGGTCCAGAATTAGGACTCATGCTGACGGGCATGGCACATGATATTTAGAAACGGTCTGTCCCTATAAACAGTGAAAGAGTGCCTCCTCGACAAAAGACGTCCTCTGGAAAAATGTGTAAATAAGACAACCCCTGTATGAAAGGAGCTTCACATTGTCATAGACAAAATCACCGTTTTTAGGCAAAAACCTATAATACACGGGGCACGCAATACCTTCAGTGTGCTCACTGAACATAAACGGGTATCTCCCATTTTTCAGGTCCTTTAGAAGGAACAGCAGAGGACCCCTTCCTCCTCCTCTGCTTGGCATTGGATGAGAATTGTCTGCCTTGATCAGTTCACGAACTTCTAAATTAAGGTATGAAAAATGGAAGAAGTTCTCTCCCTGGTGGCATCGGAGAGAGGCTGGGTTTTGCATCCATCAACCGGATGCCGGTATGGTATTGCTGCTTTATCCTTTGGCGTCTGAAGGGGGACGAGGGCACCAGTGAGCTGGGCAAATGCTCTGTTGTGCACACATTTCAAGGTTTTTGGAAGAGTCCACTGCCTGTCTCAGCCCTCTCCTGGGTGAGCCCTGGGCGCAGGAAGCCACGTTCATGGTGTAAAGGGGATGCAGCTGTCATAGAGAAACGCAGGACACATGACAACCCTTCTGATGATCCTATAACTATGGGTGAAGCCCGTGGATCCACTAAGACAGTGGACAGTCCCTCCTTGGCATTTTCCATTCTGTCCCTATAAACAGTTTAGCTTGCAGCCCTGAATGCCATTGTGCTGACGTCGCTCGGAGAGACGACTATGTGAGGGAGAGGTACCACTTGGAAGGGTTCCCCTAAGTTCTACAACGGGGCTCAAAGCTAAAACAGACAAAGGTGGTCAAGCTGAGCCGTAGGGTACATGACCTAGTCTGAATTAAATCTTGCAGGACTCAGAGACCCTAAGACCCCAGGCTCCAGCCTTAGTTCCTAAGGCTCTGGACCTGGTTTGGAAGAAAGATGGTTCCCACGTATCCGGTCCTCTTCCCAAAAAGAATATTTACTGTATTTACTCTATTTACTGTAAAGCATATTAAGCATATTGTGAGAGAAACAATTTAAGATGCCCTCACTTAATTCATAACAGTAACTCAACAGATGGAAACAAATGTAATTCTGTTAATAAGTGTGATGTTTACAATTGCCCCAAATGCCAGGATGAATCCGTAGGACTCATCTGGTTCCTGCTTTGGGGAAAATTAGGTAGATACAGGAACTCTGGCCACACTGATCCGATGTCCCATGGACACCCACTGAATTACTGAATTACTGCCGTTTCTGTTCAAGAATAGCGTGTTCGGAAAAGGTGGTAGGTTGAGCTGTGCTTTACTACTTAGCAAGATTCAATACTTAATTCAGCGAGTGAAAATGAAATGGCTCTCCCCAGCTGGCAAAAAAAAAAATAAAAATGAAGGAGAAGGAGAAGAAGGAAAGAAAAAGAAGAAGGAAGAGAAAAAGAAAAAGAAGAAAAAGAAAAAGAAAAAGAAAAACCCCAAGCCTCCCAGACCATCTGCATAATGGTAAAGTGAATTAATTCATTTGCACACAATCTAGAGAACCTGCCACTCTCCCTAGGAGCTCCCAGCTTCCTGGGCACAGGAACTTCATCCTCTCTCTTCACTTGACTCATTTGTACTGAAAGAAACAATGTAGCTAGAGGCCAGACTTGGGGGGGGGGGGTTGTGGAAGGGAGCAGTGGGGGGAGGGAGCAGACATAGTATCTAGAGGAAGAAAATGAAACCACCGTTGTCTCAAACGTGGTCAGATGCAGGGAGACATCTGGGGTCCGGGCATAGAAGAGAAGGATACACTTTTTGACTGTCGATTTAAGGACTTTTTAAGGGACATCACCAAAAGACAGGGTTGTAAACTCTGTCTCCTGTTCCACCCCAGGAACCTGGGTCTTAAAATTGGTAAAGGAGATGACAGGTTGACATGCTATTTTTAGCCATTTGAAAATCAAGGAGGCATAATTAACTGCGTTGATGTTTAATCAATTTTAAACATCAATTAATGCAACACTATGTAATTACGGAGATTCTCCTATTGTTATAGTATTGAACAAAATACAAAGGTGAGCGCCATTTAATCCTTTGAGGAGGAACGATGTTTTATATGTAGGAGGGTCTTTACATATGTATATATCATTTGATTTCCAGCCACAACAACCTCATAAATGTGGATGCACTGATCTAATTTTATTATATTATGTCATTAGTTTTTGATATAGTGTTTCAAGATTGTTTGTGTATAACACCCAGGGCTGCATGCAATACATGCCTTCCTTAATTCCCATCACTGGGCCAACCCATCCCTCAGTTTGATTCCCAGAGCCCACAGTCTCTCATGGTTCGTCTCCTCTTGTGATCACTCTTCTTTACTTTTCCTTTCCTTCTCCCAGTGTCCTCCGTGTTATTCCTTATGCTCCATAAGCAAGTGAAACCATACGATAATTGACTCTCTCTGCTTGACTTATTTCACTCAGCATAATCTCCTCCAGTCCCGTCCATGTTGATGCAAAAGTTGGGTATTCATCCTTTCTGATGGCTGACTAATATCCCCTTGTATATATGGACCACATCTTCTTTATCCATTTGTCTGTTGAAGGGCATCTTGGTTCTTTCCACAGTTTGGCGACCATGGCCATTGCTGCTATGAACATTGGGGTCCAGATGGCCCTTCTTTTCACTGCATCTGTATCTTTGGGGTAAATACCCAGTAGTGCAATTGCTGGGTCATAGGGAAGCTCTATTTTTAATTTTTTGGAGGTGAGAAAACAGACAGAAGAAGCCACATCACTCATGACTGAGTTGTGACTTCAAATCTAGCTTGCTTGACTCCATGCTATGTGGACCCTTGATAGAATGATGTGGCTTCAAGGTGGAGAGGAACACGCACAGGTATGTTTGTGTGTGCATACACATTCAGAGCACATATACACTGAACATACACACACACACCTGACTACCAAACATGGGAGACTCAGCTGGGTGGGCTCTATTGATATTTCTGTCTTAGCTGGTTCTCCATGAAAGCATGGGCAGGGATCAGCAGAACAACCAGTCTATCTAGGTTATGATAAGTGGGATACTAGGATTTGGTGGCTTGACTGCATGGGGGAAGGAAAATCCAAGCTCCATGGAAGGTTTCTAAAACTGACCAGTCTGACCAGAGCTAAGGACTGTCTTGGGATAGAACCAGAAGTCAGTCTGGGAAAGGAGAGTCACTTGAATTTTTTTTTCCCCAAGTTTTTATTTAAATTCCAGTTAGGTAACATATGGTGTAATATTAGTTTCAGGTGTAGAATTTAGTGATTCAACACTTTCATACAACACCCGGTGCTCGTCACAAGAAGAGAGTCACTTGAATGTTAAGTGTAAAGGAGAATGGGGTTTAGATAAAGATAGCACCGGGAGGAATGATATGAATCACACCATATAAGGGTCTCCTTGAGATCTTTAAAGGCATATATTTCAGTTCACCAAAAAGTCTACCTTTCTGCAAAACGATTCCTGAATGATGACAAGGGGATAGAAAGACGCATTCCACAAAGTCCAAATCTTATAATCGATGAATGAAAAAGTCTTATTTCAGAGAGCAGAGAGGGTGTTTCTATTACTGATGAAAAAGTCTCAAGGAGACCAATACAGAGCTTAAAATGAAAAAAATTCTGGCCTGAATATACTAAAACATTTCCCATGTGGAAACTCATCGTGGGAATCAAACAGCTTCTAGAAAGTAAGAGAATGTATTTCCCAAAGAGGAAAAAAAGAGGAGGTTGGGCAGGCTTTTTGCCTTAGGAAATGATCCCATCCTGGGAAGGTAAGTCCATCATTCGCCATCCACTGGCTATAGTTAATAAAGAACGAAGACCTATGGCTTTGAGATCAAAAGATTATTCCAACCTAGTGACTGTAAAAGATATAAGGAACAAGAAAAAAAAAAAATCCAACCCACAAACAGACTTGTAACTCTAGAGGACACAGTGATCATGACCAGAGAGGAGGTGGGCGGGGAGACGGGGAGACAGGTGTTGGGGTTGAAGAGTGCACTTACTGTGATGAGCACTGAGTCATGTACAGAATTGTTGATCACTGTGTTATACACCCGAAAATAACATAACATTTTATGTTGATTAAGATGGCATTGAAAAAATCTTTAAAGACAAAAAAAAAAAAAAAAAATGGCGTTTTCACGAAACCTGATTTGGCTGCTTAACTCTGGAAAGAAGGTGACCGCCCATGAGGAATGCAGGAACCCTGCTATCCTCGCCCCACTGGAAAATCCAAAACTACAGGAAAATGAATCGCACATTTGTGGCCTGAAGAAGACAGATGATCTAACAAGGATTCTTGAGTCCCCTGTGTCTGGCATGCTACATTTTTACCAGGAGGAAATCGTAAAGGGAGAGAAGACTTAAAATTATGACATACCGAAGGCAGTGATGCTACAAATGAGCTTCGGAAAGGACACGTTTTCTCCTTACCACGGTCTCTCATGATTCAACCAATGCTGTCTCCTGTCCAGAGGATATTTTAACGTGTCACTTAAATGAAGGCCCCCTGATCTCGAACTCAAAGTCGGTTGTGAAAATAAATGCATGATGATCGGCATTTAGGAGGAATACATCCTATCACACCAATTTTTGTGAGTTTCAACTTGCAGGAATCTCTGCATGTTTAGCGTGTATTTATGGGCAAGTCTACACACATTATGTTACAATTATGGACAGGTCTAGATGATTCTTTGTTTCTTTTTTCCAAAAATGGAAACAGAGTGACACGAGGGATCCTGGCCATTATTTATATTTTATATATTTATATTTTTATATTATATTATATATTTATATTTTATATAAGTAATTTATATATTTATACATGCTTTAGTAATGAAGCTACAATATAAATGTTTGTCACATGTCCACACACACAGTGTTTACCTAAATGATGAACTGAATAGTTAAGTTTTCTGATGTTTTCCTTTGTGATGTGAATACTGTGAATGAATGCCCTGATGCTGCTTGTCCAGCGTTCAGGGTTTTGGCAGACACAGGGACACACTGCATTACTGTATTACTACAGCATTTGTTCCCGTAAGAATGATAGGCTCTCCACTCGACCGCTACATTATGAAAACCAACAATGGTCCTTTTCTTTCTCACCTTGATGCTTTTTAACATAACATGCATACTCTCTGTGATGGCCACAGATTTTAAACCGTCCCTGAATAAATGCTCACGGATGTTGGAAAGGCTGAGGCTGCACTGAATGCAATTTTCAGCGATGGACTAGGACAGGCACTGGGTGCTCATTTATTTACAATTATCTCCTTCTGGCCACCCCGTAAGGTAAGTGAAGTCAGCAACCTTGAAAGAAACCTGCCCGATTTCGGGTTGGGCCATAAGGAAAATTCCCATTTTGCCTTGTATGGAGGGTCCGAGAGGTGAGCTTAAGTACCACTGGGGTATTACAGAAAATTGCAGCAATCTGGAGCAATTAGAGTCACATACAGATCTTGGGATTTCTAATACTGAGCACAATCGAGTTGACTGGATCTGCTAAGTTACTGCTCTAATACTTTGTAGATCTCGATGAGAAAATGTCGGAACTTGTTCCGGAGTCAGTGAGTTATTAACCTGAACCACGTCAGTGTGCTTCTTAATTAAAATATCACAGTATGTCTCTTTCCTTTTCTTTGAAAGACGGGACGGGAAGAACAAGCAATGGTGATGAGAGTCCTGTTTCCTCAGCCCCTCTTTCCCTGTTTGAGTCGATACATATCTTAGATCAAAGGTAGGATCTTGGGACAAACACAGGAAATGACATTATCTGACTCCTGATAGGATTTGCTCAAAATTACATAAGCAATATTCTTGCCAAAAAGCTTAACCTGAATCTAATCACGAGAAGAAAGCAATTAGGGAAATCTAACTTGGAGAGCAGGCTATGAAACAGGCAGGAGAGAGCCTTCAGAAACATCAGATTTTTTGGAAGGGAACCAAAAAGATAGAGGGGCAATTTTAGATTTATAGAGGGTAAAAAGACATTACAAGCAAATGCCAACCAGGACTATTAACTAGAGTCTGATTACACAGATACACAGTCTTTATGGATGTAATTGCATTATCGATGTAATCTCATTATATGTAATACATACACAAAGTCTGGTGACAAGTGGGCCATTTTAATATGGGACACAACACCGGATGTTATTTTATCTTAATTATCTGAGACATGATCCTGTATTATGGATATGTGAGACAATGTCTTTGTTCTTAGGAGATGCACATGAAACTACGTATCAGTAAAATTACTTACTGATTAGTAAGTTACTTTCTAATAACTTACTAATTAAGTTAATGGGGTAACTTTCTAATAACTTACTAATTAAGTTAATGGATTCAGAAGGATGTGTATACACATATGCAATGTGTATGTATTTCATTTGTATTCAAAACCGTGCCTATGTATTTATGTATTTATGTATATGTTTGAGACATTGTCTCAGCCCAAAGAGTAGAGAGAGAACAGATGTGGGGAAAAGGTAAATAGTAATAGTGACTCTCAATGAAAATATGTAACTGTTCATTATTCCAGTGTTATAATGTTGCTATTGTTTGACGTTTTCAAAATAAAAGCACGAGGGAGAATGAAATGCGGTTGTAACGCACATGGAGAAAAGCCTAGTTAGTAACCACCTCTGTGGGTGTCCTTGTAAGGACCTTCGTAAGGACACCTTCTAAGCTGTCCTTCTACAGCTAAACTGTATTTTGCTTACTTTTTACACCGTGCACTCTATATATTTTCATATGCGTCACTGTTTTCAGAGGAAGCAGCTCATTATTTTCTGTCTTCAGTGATGATTTTTTTTTTTTTTAAGTCTCTGGGAAATAGCCAAATTTACTCAGAGCTGACCACAGTGAATATGGTGGGTCGTCACAATGGCAGCATGGGAAGAGATTTGGATGATAAAGCCTGGAACTTCTGGCCCAAGTTAGAGACTCATCATGTGACATCAGGCACTTGGGTCTGTGCCTCAGTTTCCCTCTATGCCTCTGAGCGAGTCAACACAATGCACATAAAAGTGTGTTATGTCGGTAAAGCTCAAAGTTATGAATGGGGCTTGCAAGTTGAATGCAAATGATTAAGTATGACTAATTTTAGCAAACAGCAATGTATTGTCTTTCTGAAAATTAATAGATTTTTGAAGCAAAAAAACTGTTTTGTTTTGTTTTTTACTATGGGATATGTTGTCTTTCTGAAACAATTTATACCAAAGGAATTTAAAAAATGGCAGAAAGCCACACAGACAAACAGCACTTGGATCGCAGGTTTGGTGCATTACTTTAAAAGGGCTGCTTTATGCAATCCATCACACGTCTGGGTAGACCTCCATTTGTATGTGCAAACGCACTTAGGTTCACAAGTGATAAAAGCTTCAGGCGATTTTCTAGAAGTTGCTGAGAAGTAAGATATTTGTGGAGTGGAGTGGGGTAAAACTGCATCAGAGCAAATACGGATTCAGTACGGGTGGAATAAAAATGCCATTTTCCGTGGATGGATTTGGGCAGAGGATGGGATTTGCAACAGACCATTTGTCCATGGCAACTATTTGGGGGAACTGGCAGGCGATCCAGCTAAGGACTCTGAGGGATAGGGTGATAATACAATGTTTATATTCATTTACAAGTGGCTTTTTTGAGGGCTTTTTTTTTATTATTATTATTTGTTTGTTTTGGCCATAGCCACGAAGAATACCTCTAGACTCGAGTCATGGGAACCTTATGAATTAATGACTAAATCATACATGTATCCATACAATGGAGTCGTGTCTGGCCATAAAAAGGAATGAAGGACTGATGGATCCTACAACATGTGCAGGCTTGGGAAATATATTTTTTTTAATACCAGTATAATTAACGTACAGTGTTGTATTAGCTTCAGGTGTCTAATACAGTGATTCGACAGTTCTGTACGTGACTCAGTGCTCGTCGTGATAAGGGAGCTCTTCCTTCTCTTTCCCCTTTTACCCATGCATGCCCTGTATCTTCTTTATCGGCTCATCTTTCGATGCATGCTTAGGATGCTTTCATAATTTGGCTATTGTAAATAATATTGCAAAAAATATGGGGTCCACATAGCTTTTGAATTCACGTTTATTGTACTCCTTGGGTAAATACCCAGTAGTGGGATTATTGGAACATGTGATACTTGTCCTTTTAACATTCTGGGGAACCCTCATACTGTTTTCCAGACTGGCTGCACCAGTTTGCTTTCCCACCAGCAGCGCAAGAGACATGCTTTTTCTCCACATCCTCACCCACACTTGTTGTTGGAAACATTATTCTCAGTGAAAGCAAGCCTGTAATGACAGTCTTATGTGACTACATTTATAGGAAATGTGCAGAACAAGAAAATCCACAGAGGCAGGGGCGCCTGGGTGGCTCAGTGGGTTAAAGCCTCTGCCTTCGGCTCAGGTCATGATTCCAGGGTCCTGGGATCGAGCCCCGCATTGGGCCCTCTGCTCAGCAGGGAGCCTGCTTCCCCCTCTCTTTCTGCCTGCCTCTCTGCCTACTTGTGATCTCTCTCTGTGTGTGAAATAAATTAAAAAAAAAAATCCACAGAGGCAAAGAAAGTCACTTAGTCATTGCCTTGGGTCTGGAGTGCATGGGAGTACTGAGGGAGACAGAGTGTTTTGGAAGAAGGTGATGAACATGTTGTATCAATGGTTGCGATGGTAGTCACACAAGGCTGTATACATATTCTGAAAACCATTCGATTTTATACTTTGAAGGATGGAATGTATGTTTTGTGAATTTGATTGCAATAAAGCAGATACCGAAAACAACATGGTGGAAGGCAGGCTTTGAGACAACATCAGCAGAGCATGGCAAGCAGAAATTGGTGACGATTCTCAGTCCCTGATTTTTATTTCTTTTTTATGCAGCCAATGACTTGGTGTGTTAACACCTGCAAGACATACACCTGCCAGGTTTATCGAAGATGTTTATGGCATGGCATAAATGCCCAGGGCTCTGCGGGGACTCAGGGCGGTCCACAGTGTAAATACTATCCCAAGCAGAGCTGAACATTCTAGTTTATGGTCTTGAATGACTCTACACAGGAACCGGGAACATTACTGCCCTGAGAAAGCTGTGTACCCTGGATGGTGTGTGTCCTCCTGGATTCTTCACAAGCTGCCAAATGAATCCATTTGCCTATGCTCAAAATATAAAAGAGTAAACGGGATATTTTGTGAGTTCACTTTTTTTTAAAGGTTAAATTTATAATGGTTGCTTTGTAAGATCAGTCAATGAAATTAGAAGTTTGAAGAATGGGTGACAGGTGCAATCTAATTTCAAGATTTGTTTTCACAAATTTGAATCAAATGCTTGCAGGACATGCGAAATACTTGAGTAAGACAAGAGTCCCTGGGAACGAACTCGAAGGACACTCTTCTAAGGGGCCCATTTGCCATTTATGTGTGGAGTAACTCAAATTGTTTTCCTGTTTTTAAAATGAATCTGCTTCTTCTGTGCTGACCGGATTTTAAGATTCCAGGTCTCTGTGTACTATATGGCCAAAGGGTGCATTGCTGAGAGATGAAATGTGACTACACACATGTATTATATTTAGATATATGTATGTATACATTTATATACATAATATACATATATATACATAATACATAAATGTAATATATACATATATACATAATATATACATAATACGCATATACATAATATATATATAATACATATATGTAATACATTTAATTTCATCTCTTACCAATGTATCCCTTGACCATGAAACGTATGATAACAGACAATCTCACAATACACAATTCTTTGCCATGAGGAATTGTACTCTTTTTCATTTTAGCCATAGAATTTTGCTTGAGAAAATTGGACCAAGTCACACAAAATTAAAAGGAACCACCCAGCCATGCTTAATCCGACCACCACGAATTACCCACCCCCTCAATCTCTCTGTATACCAACGACGTTTATGGGCAACTTTTCTCACTGGTCAGAGTTTTGCGAAATCTCTGAATCTTGCCTTTTCCATGCAGATACCTTGAAATAATGCATGCCACTACAGAGTCAACCTGAAGGGAGTGCATGACCCCTAAATTGTTGTGAGCATTCAGTGATGCCTGGCAGACATCATTCTATGTTCCACGGCCACACACAGGATTTCTTGGGAAGCATATATTTCATTGAATCACTTGTTGGCTGAAAGCCCTTCAGTTTCTCATTCTTTATCTCCACGTATTTCCCTAGTCTTGCCTGGTTACATTTTTATCCTTCTGAGCCCCATTGAGCTGCTCACAATATCTTAATTGTTCTCATATAGAGCAGGTCCTCGGTCTGCACCTGTCAGCATTATGGTGGTGATCCCAGAACTATCCCAGAGCTGAGTAAGTGGAGACTCTCATGCTGTTTTGGTGTTGTTGCAATGGAAGGACAAGGCAAGTTTAGGCATGAGGTTAGTATCCCATTCAGGGAGCTGTAACTCCTCTGAAATTCCTCATGTTACAAAAGGAGGTCGAGTGTCAAAAGTTTGAATCTGCAGGGCATTTTTCCACCCAGTGCTATGTTGAGACAGGAAACCGCGTCCATTCAATGTCACCAGGGATCTCCAACCATGGGGAGTTCTTTCTCTATGCCTCTGTAACAAAGTAATACAAAGTTAATATGACACCCATGTATAAGCTGGAGGTTTCTGTAGATGAGATTTCCTGGTACCCGCGTTCAGGAGAATAAAATGTATAGAGAGGGCTGTGTTCTCATCTGGAAGCTTGTGAAAAGAATTCATTTGCAGACACGTTCCTATGGTTGGAAGAATAGGGTTGGAGGACTGAGGTCCCGGTTTCCTTATAATGTTGTCAGCTTCTGGAGTCTGTCCCTCCTATTCCTTGGCCTTTGGGTCCTCTGATGCCACCCGTGAAGGGTCAAGTCCTCCTCCCACTTTGAATCTATCTCTTCCTTCCTCTGACTCCCTCTCCCACATGCTTCCTGAGTGCTTTTTTCCCCCCTACTTTTAAGGACTCACACAATTATATTGTGCTCACCTGCATGGTCCAAGACATTTTATTTTAAGGTCTGTTGATAAGACCTTAACTCTATCTATCTATCTATCTATCTATCTATCTATCTATCTATCCCCTTTGCAGGAGAACCTGGATTCACATGTGACTGAATAAATAGGGGACAAGACTCTTGAAGAGATATTTTTTGAAAGTTGCAGAGATAGGCAACATGAAATCACATCCAAGAACTCCCTAAAGCCAGAATCAAGCCATCAGCATTGGGTACCACAAGCCAGAACCGATGAGATGAGGTAAGTCGATGATAGAAGCGTAGCTGTGAGACCCTCAGATTAAGAGGAAGAAGGGCAGATCCATGGTCCTCTCTTAAGAGTCAGATGGAGGAATACAGAAAGTGGCTACGTTTCCCCACTGTCCAACTCTGCAGCAGCTGTATCAAATGTCAGGCACTGCAATAGGTTCTTGGATACCTCCCAGTTTTTTCCTTTGCTCCTTTCTCCACCAGGGCTGTTCTTCCTCCTGGGATGGTCCTGGGGATGTCCAGTTCCCTCTTGAAGAGCAAGTATGCATCCATTTTTTTCAAAGACAGAATACCTTTGCTGGTCTTTCCTGGGAAGATTCTCCTCATCCTCTGCAACATCACCATTTTGGGGGCTGTCCACTTGTTTTCCGTGGAGCAGGCACTGTCCCTTTACGCATGCCTATTCCCTACTATGCTGGAAGTCTATTCCCACGATTTCCACACAGCCCTTTGAAAGGTTCCTGAGATGTGGTAGGCACGAAATCAATACTGGTAGAATGAAGTGTTATGACAATAAATTAAGGAGCAGGTGGTTAATAAATCGTGCTGCTGAATGTTGGTCGTGAAGAGCGCATATAATCATTATGTTGTACCTTTAGCAGTTTCATAGTGAACCGAAAGCTTAACGCATTTATTCAGGGAAAAATGATTTGGTTGGTAACAATCACAGGGGAAAAAATCACAATGAAATTTAAATATTTATGGTATGTTAGCGTGCTAAGCCCAAGCAAGGGGAAGAGGAATGCCCAAGAAAGCCACAAGTCGACCCCAGGGGGGAATAAAAATCAACCCATGGTCTGCAGAGTTGCAGCTAATTTGCTATAAGTAAAACAATGACTTATACTGACGATGCTGAGGACAAGAATGTTGCCAGTGGAGTCCTACACCTTGAAGGGATTTATAACTCACTCCACCATGAAGGCTGTGTGAGTAAATCAGGTTTTGGAAACTCTCCGTAGTTACCCTAGGTGGTTTTAAGACAGGTCCTTGACAAAAGTAGTATTTTACCCAGAAGAGGTGCTTGTGGCCACACAAAAGCATTTTAAGTACCTTTGCATCTACTCTGTATGTTGGCCTTCGGTCACCTTTCTGTTCATAGATGGGTTTCCTCAGAAGGAAACCTGGGAACTCTCTCCGTAGTTACCCTAGGTGGTTTTAAATTGGGTCCTTGACAGAAGGAGTGTTTTACCCAGAAGAGGTGCTTCCCGCTGTACAAAACCATTCTAAGTACGTTGGCCTTTGGTCACCTCTCTGTTTATGGATGAGTTTCCTGGAGGAAACACCAATGATTTCAGCACCAAAGAAGAATCTTGCTTCCCTCAAGAGTTCTCTAGTTAAAGGGCTCCATAAACTCTGAATACCAGGTATTACTAATATTGAATGATAACGATTGTACAGGTGTGTGTTTATTTTCTGTGGGTCCTGTGACAAATTACCAGCACACTTAGTGGCTCAATGCAAATCCCAGTTTCCATCTCACAGATAAGGCTGAAATCAAGGTGTTAGCCCCAGTGGCCTCCTATCTGGAGGTTCTGCAGGGAAATTCATTTACAAGCTCAGCCAGGCTCTTGGCAAAATACATGTCCTTGTGGAAAACAGAGCTCCTCCTTTTCTTGCTGGCTCTTGGCTGCAAGTTGTTCTCTGACTTTGGATGTCCCCCACATTCCTTGGCTCATACCCCACATTCTCTACCTCCAAAGCCAGTCCCAGATGGCCCAGTCCTTCTTATGTGTTGACTGTCTCCTGTCTCTTGTTGTGCCATGTTTCCCTGAACACAACCGGGGATGGTTCTTATTAGATTGAGCCCACTCACACGATCCAGGTGAATCTCACCATCTCAAGATCCATAGGCTAAACCTCATCTATTAAGCTCCTTTCCCACTGCATGAGAGTATGCATAACAAACCAGGACACGCTGAGGGGCTTGATGATAAGAAATGTATTTGCTCCCTGTTCTAGACGGTGGAAATCTGAGATCTAGCTGGGAGCAGGTCTGGTTTCTTCCAAGGCCTTTCCTTGGTGTGTAGACTCTGTCTTCTCCCTGTGTCCTCACATGGTCATTACTCTGTGCATGTCTATGTCCTCATCTACTCTTCTTCTAAGGACGCCCTCATTTTACTTTAATCCCCTCTTTAAAGATCCCATCTCTAAATATAGTCATGTTCTTTCTTTCTTTTGAAGATTTTTATTTATTTGGCAGAAAGAGAGCAAAAGCAGGGGGAGCAGGTAGAGGGAGAAGCAGACTCCCTGCTGAGCAGGGAGCCTGATGCAGGGCTTGGTCCCAGGATCCTGGGATCATGACCTGAGCTGAAGGCAGATACTTAGCCAACTGAGCTACCCAGGTACCCCCAAATACAGTCATGTTCTGAGAGAGCAGGAGTAAGGACTTCAACATATGAATGGAGGGGAGCAATTTAGCCCATAAGGGTCATGTAAAAATAACTTATCCGAAGGTTCCATAGATTAAGACATGGACATTAGCAGGGATAGTGGGTGTTATTCACCCAACCAAAGTTGAACTCTTAAAAACATGCAAATGACTAGATTGATAGCAAGAGGTAAAATCCAAGAATTCCTCCCTCACAGTGCTATAAAGCAATGTTGAAATTTTCGTGGACACCGTTATGACACATGCCATAATCTTGTGTCTAGAACCTCACAATGGAAGGGAGCTCCCACATTCATGTGGTCTAACGTGCAAATTTAGGAATGGCTCAGAATGCAACCATACTGACCTCATATATCTTGGCATATATACAACTCACTCTGGATTTTTAGTATTATGTCCGTCTTAAATAATCTAAGTTTCACTTAATGATTCAGATTAATACCATGTGGTAAAGAGAGCCATGTTTCTAGGATAGCATCGCTGGCTACATGTGACAATATAAGCTACAACTGGCATCGACTACAATTACAAAACACTGATGAAAGAAGGCAAAGATAACACACATGGAAAAATATTCCATGATCATGGGTTAGAGGAATCAATATCGGTAAAATGTCCATACGATGCAAAGCAATCAACAGGTTCAGTGTAATCCCTATCAAAATATCAACTGCATTATTCACAGAACTAGAACAAATAATTCTAACATTTATATGGATCTAAAAGACCCTAAATAGCCCAAGCAGCTTTGAAAAAGAAGAACAAAAATGGAGGCTTTATAATCCCACATTTCAAGATACACTACAAAGCTGTAGTCATCAAAACAGCATGGTATTGGCCCAAAAATAGATACATAGATCAATGTAACAGAATACAGAGCCCAGAATATAAACAAATCTATATATAGTTTTATATACACACACACACACACACACACACACACATATACACACACACATACATACATACATATATTAGTGTCAATTATATGGGCACATATAATGGTCCAATTATATGGACAATTAGTGTCTGACAAATGAGGCAAGTATACACAATAGGAGAAAGATAGTCTCTTCAACAAATGGTATTGGGAAAACTGGACAGCCACCTGCAGAAGAGTGACAGTAGACCAGTTTCTTACACCCTACACAAAAGTAAACTCAGAACAGATAAAAGACCTAAACGTGATACCTGAAACCATAGAAATCCTAGGAAAAATCACAAGTAGCAATCACTTTGACATTGGCCTTAGCAACATTGTTGTAAGTACGTCTCCTGAGGCAAGGGAAACAAAAGCAAAAATAAAGTATAGAGACTTCATCAAGACAAAAAGCTTTTAGGGGCGCCTGGGTGGCTCAGTGGGTTAAAGCCTCTGCCTTCAGCTCAGGTCATGATCCCAGGGTCCTGGGATCGAGCCCCACATCAGGTTCTTTGCTCAGCAGGGAGCCTGCTTCCTCCTCTCTCTGTCTGCCTGCCTCTCTGCCTATTTGTAATCTCTGTCAAATAAATCTTAAAAATAAATAAATAAATAAATAAATAAACAAACAACCAAAAAAAAGACAAAAAGCTTTTAAACAGCAAAGGAGACCGTCAACAAAACTAAAAGGCAACATATGGAACTGGAGAAGATATTTGCAAATGATGTATCTAATAAGGGATTAGTATCCAAAATATATAAAGAACTTATACAACTCAATACCAAAAAGCCCACAAATTATCCAATGAAAAATGGAGAGAGGACCTAAACAGACATTTCTCCAAAGACATGCAGATGGCCAGACTCATGGAAAGCTGTTCAACATCACTGTCATTAGGGAAAATGCAAATCAAACCACAAGGAAATATATCACCTTACTCCTGTCAGAATGGTGAGTATCCCAAAGGTAAGAAATAATAAGTATGGATGAAGATGTGGAGAAAAAGGAACCCTCATGCCCTGTTGGTGGGAACGCGGTGGTGCAGCCACTGTAGAAAACAGTATGGAGGCTCCTCAAAAAAAATTAAAGATATCTACACCACTTGATCTAGTAATTCCACTACTGAGTGTTTACCCAGAGAAGATAAAACCACTAATTCAAAAAGATATATGGACTTCTCTGTTTACTGCAGCATTGGGTACAGTAGCCCAGATATGGAGTAACCTCCATGTCCAAAGACAGATGAATGGATGGATCCAGAAAAATGTATGTTTTATATACAATGTATGTATGTGCATGTATGTTTATATACAATGAAATATTAGCCATAAAAAAGAATAAAGTCTTGCCATTTGCAACGGCATGAATAGATCAAAAGAGTATTATGCTGAGTGACGTAAGTCAGTCAGAGGAAGACAATTACCATACGATTTTGCTTATATGTGGAATCTGAAACAGCAAAAGGAATGAACCCCAAAAAGCAGACACAGGTCCTTAAATACGGAGGACAAACTGATGGTTGCCAGAGGTATGGGGGATGGGAGATGGATGAAGCAGGAGAAGGGGGGTGGGAGGCACAGGGTTCCAGTTATGGGGTAAGTCATAGGGATAAAAGGCACATCCTCAGGAATATAGGCTATGATAGCGAAATAGTGTTACAATAGCATATGGTGACAGATGGTAGCTACAAGCATGATGAACGTAGCGTAATGGACACAGACTTGTTGAATCACTATGTTGTATACCTGAAACTAATGAAATATTGTATTTCAACGATACTGCCATTCAAGAAACCCTTTAAAACTCAGTTCTTCCAACATACTGGCTACCTACCAAGAGCTCCATAGACACTAATGGTTAGCGGCTTTGATTCCGGGAGGCACAGATATGGATGACCTCATCAACCTAGAAAGTTGTGTTGGACAGCACTGGTCTAGACCGCAATATTCGGATTTTCTTTTTCATGATGTGATTCCCTCGTGGCTGTGTAAGCTGATTAAGGGCATTACAATCTAGATGTTGATTTCTTATTTTGTCAAAACACAGGTGATTCATTTCTAGAAAGGAGTCATTATGTACTAAATACAGGACTAAAGGAATGAAGACCACCATTTATACCAAGGATGTCAACCAAAAAGAAAATGTAATTGCCGGAAGATGTAACTGTCTGCCTTGTGTGAGGTCCTGACAGATTTCCATGGTTCGTGATGGATGACACCCAGTAGTCTCCAAGATTCTTTGTTTCTAGTTGATCGTTTTCAGGACTGATCTTTCTTTGAAACAAAATCCAAGTCAGTGTTGGAAGCTGAACATTACCTGCGGTTACAGACACGGTCACTACTTTCAATGAAGAGAAAAATTTTCACTCAGAGTTCATTACTAGTAAGTCTTAGACTTTTATGTATTTACCAGATTGCTAAGAGAGGCAAACTGCCATGAATGTTCTCTCTTTTCATTTCTTTGTAGACACTAGTAAAGGATTAAATACATTTGGGTTGAATCTACCTACCCTGCAGAGGTCTAAGAACAATTTTTAATGTGGGACAGCTCTTTGAAATGGATGGCATTTTTGTGTAACTCCCAGTAATAATTTACCTTGATAAGGATTTGCCGTGAACATCCAGAAATTGGCATTCCTTGAACAGAAACAGAGGATCAGCCCTCTGGAGGACAATCTGTTCCTATGGACCTGTATGGTGCCGTCAGCTCATAGACCCAATACCTGTCTGCATACCAGGTTTTGCATTGTTGGCATTATAAAGCATGGGTGCTTTTCAAATGTACAGGTGCACTTCAGGTGAGTGGTCAGTATGCGTGTAGACATGTAGCTATTTCTTGGGGAGCACTTAGCCTTCATGGACAGACCTATGTGGTGTGGAAGGATCTTCTGCTCCATTTGCATGGGAAGTCCTGTTTCCCTGGTAATGTGCCATAACTCCATTTGTTAGAGGACAATAGAACCAAAGCTGCAAGTTCTCCTAAGCCATGAGCTCTGTGATTATCATTCTGGACCAAGACTAAATCCTGGAGTGTTCTTGCCTCCCACGGATGACGTACGTTCACTGTACGCACCACCATACTAAGAAAGCCACTCCGCGGTAAGTATGATCAGGATTTGCACTACTACCCTCCCAAGGATGATAGTGATATGAACAACCGTGATAACGCTCATGACGCTCTTGGTACCTGCCAGATGGTCCATCTTCTTTTTGGCATTATGGGATAGATAAGGTACATCCATTTCACAGGTGCAAAAATTGGGATGTAGAGAGCGCTTTCACTTTCCTCTTAAGCAGAGAGAGGCCACCTGTGGCCATGGTGGGTGGCTGAGTCACACGCCCACATGCTGAAGTGAGGACATGACCCTGCTGGTTAGTCACCACAGGCTAATACCACAAGGCACATTACGGTGTAGATCTATGGACCATTGTCACCTTCTCATGAAATGTATTTCTTGAACCTTTTCTCACTGCTGTAGGAGCTTAGACAAGAACCTAACTAGTCTATGTCCTTAGTTCTTGACCTGGCAAGTAGAAGCAAAATAGGATGTTCCTCCCCAGGCAGAGGTGAACCACTTAAATCACAAAAATCACTGCACATGGTCAGGGTGTATAAATACTGGCTATTAAAAGGCAGTTGGATATGTGTGTCTCCAGCTTGGTGAGAGGCAAGTCCTAGAGACAAAGATTTAGATGTCAGTATAGAGAGATATTATTGAAAGCCATTAGTCTGGGTGATAATTCCTTGGGCAAAGATACAAGTAGTTTCTCCATTTGTTAAAAAAAAATTATAGGATTGGTGAAAAGGAGAAACTTGAGGCTTCAACCATATTGCTTGGCATCTCAGAAGCAAGATTTTTTTCCAACTGAATAGACTGAGACGTAATGACATGATCTTTCTGACTCCAGAGCTACCCCATGTAATGTCTGTGAACCATGGTCCTTTGCACAAGTGTAGTCATTTCCAGAAGTTGTCACAAATGACCAAATCAAGACGTGGGGAGGGTTGGTTCCTCCTGAGTTCTACGATGGAGAATCTGTTTCAGGCCTCCTTCCCAGATGCTGATGGCTCCTGCCAGTATTTGAAGCTCTCTGCCCACAGGTCTGTCACTCCAGCCTCTGTTTCCGTTTTCACGTGATGTTTCCTATATCCAAATCTCCTTCTAACTTCTCTGGTGAAGTCACCAGTCATTGGACTAAGGACCCACCGTGACCCAGTATGATTTCATCTTAACTACATCTGCAAAGATCTTACTTCTAAAAAAGGACATATGCCAGAGGTTAGGACTTGAGTATCTGGAAGACCCGATCAACTAATTATACCTAGTCATCACCAACTGAGACAATGTTTTCATAAAACATGGATGGTGTAAACATGTACCCTAAATCCAAAAGCCCAGACCCCAGTTTATCACAGGTAATCATCTTCACACCTTGGGACTGGAAGGTCTGGGTTTTGGCTATTGACCAAGGAATATAGTGACAGTTAAGACACGGAGTTAGACCCTCCCCACAGTGGAGGGCCAGGCAAGTGCAGACCCAGTTGGCTGGCAGAGAGGAGATAACAGGCCTGGAGCAGAGAAGGGTTCATCGGTATCCACAGCCTGCAAAGATTCCAGTTCTGAAGGATGGGAGGAGTGTGGGTTGGAGGACCCTGCAATGACTCCCCTTCATAAACCAAGAGGACAGCCAATGAATACAAAGTATGTCAGGAATTATCAGTGCCATATGCAATGGGCCATGTCCAAGAACCAAACTCAGTTGTCATGAAAGGGGAAGATCAAGCAAGACTCCTGCTTTATGGGGATGGGTTATCAGGCAAAGAAGGACACAGGGCTTGGGTAAAGACAGTGATCTGCAGGCTTGGAGCATAAGTCAGGGTGGGGTCTTCAACCAAAAACCAGTGATCAGATGGGATCAAAAGTCAGAAAGGGTGACAAGACTGAGTCAGAGTGTTGATGAGTGTTTTAAGTCCTTCTGTGTAAAGTGGAAAATGAGGAAGGACACAATGGGTGGGGACAGGAGGACAGGTAAGCTCAAGTCTGAAGGGCAGCCAAAGGCAAGGTTGGGGTGTTGGAAACATCAGGGACACACGGGGTTCGGTAAGTCTTCCTTTGATCACCACACGTCCCTGGACAAGGCTGCTCGGGGGTTTTCTCAACATCCTGTGAAGGGGTCAGAAGACCATGACCCCTCTCTCAGCTTGGGCTCTTAAATTCCAAGATCCTAAAGTCAACCTGCCGATCAGCATGGGGGATGAGGGCATTGAATACATTCTTGAAAGCGATGCTCTAAAAATAAAATGAAATGGAAACTCATGTTTTAAACATCGGCGGCTTCGGCACTCCTGCAGTCGTTTGATATAGATGTTTTGCTGTAGGCTGAATTAATTAATTAATTTGCATCAGGCCTCTGAACCCAAAGTGCTTCTTTCTAAACTAATATGCATTTCCACAAACAAGTCTGTGACAGAGAAGGCAAAGTAGGACAGGAAGCCCCACCTCGCTTCGAATCGGCTAGACAGCATCAGCTTGGCAATGGCTACCCAATCTTTTGATGCACCACTATTTTTAATGCATTATTGAGACACGTTTTGGGAAATTTTATTTATCCCTGCGAGGGGTCTAAATTTCAATATTGAATATGCCTGTAAGCTATTTACATTGCATTGTCGATGCCTTTGGTTTATGGTTGCAGAAATCTCTTCTCAACTTTGTTGTTGGAGAAGTGTGTGGATATTCAAGGTTATTTGGGGGGTATCACTGATGGGAATACAGATTTTTGTTCCAAATTTTATTCTTTCTACTAATAATTATGCCTGGCACTATCATAAATGCTTGGGATCTGAATATGAATGTGAGCTAGCCCTTACTACCCTAAAGAGGCTTAAAGACTTCCAGGAAAACACACACACACACACACACACACACACACACACACACACTTAGATACTGACACAATAGCATGGTCCAGACCAAGGATCTAGAAACGATAGCCCACAGGCTATGTTTAGCCAACTACCTAGTTTGTGCATGGCCTATGAGTAATTTTTAAAATATTTTTAATAGTTGGGGGAAAAAAAGGAAGAAGAGCATTTTGCGACATGTGAAAATTATATGAAAGTCTACTATTACCATACTGTCCCAGTGGTATCATCATTGGTGTGATGGTGTCACATCAGTCAAAAACTGACATCCTCAGAAAAGCCTGCACATGAATGGGTACAGAAGCCTCATTCATAACTGACAAAACTTGGAAGCGACCAAGATGCCCTTCAGCGAGTGAATGGATAAACGAGACCATCCAGACAATGAAATATCATTCAGCACTAAGAAAAAATTAGATTTCAAGTCATAGAAAGATATGGGTATCCTTAAATGCCTATTATTAAGTGAAAGAAGCCAATCTAAAAGAAAGGTACATCTTGTATGATTCCAACTCTGTGTCATGCTGGAAGAGGAAAAACTGAGGAGACAGTAAAAAGATCCATGGTTGCCAGGGGATGAAGGGGAGAGAAATGACTCCGCAGAGCACAGTGGGTTTTTCGGGCAGTGAAAATGCTCTGTGTGGTACTATAATAGATGCATGTCATACGTCTGTACGAACCACAAAATAACACCAACAGTGAATTCTTTTCTGAATTATGGACAGTGGGTGACCTGATACATCAATATAACTTCATTGCTTTGAATAAATGTACCCTCTGGGGTGGGGGAAATCTTAAGAGGAGGGTATTGATAATGAGGGAGGCTGTATACATTGGGAGGATTGGGGGCATGGGGAACTTTCCATACCTTTTGTTCAATGTTTCTGTTAACCTAAAATGCTCAAAATGTAGTCTGTTAAAAACTGTAGGAAACACAAAAGTCAGTGTCTGTGAAACAACTTTAATTGGAATCCAGTGATAGTATTTCAGCTATATATTGCCTGTGGCTGCTTTTTGTGCTAAAGTAGCAGAATGAAGTGTTTGAGACAGAGGCCACATGGCATGTAAAGTTGAAAATCTGTACAACTGGGCCTTTCTGAGAAAAGTGTGGTGACCCCTACTTTAGACTAATCCATCATGGTGAAAGGCAGAAGTAATCAGATATGTTTCCCTGAGATATTGAGGGAGATGTTTGGGATGGATCTTGAAGAATAGGGTGGGATTAAGGCTTTAAGGGCCTTTTTCTTGTCTTTCTATATTTGTTTTGCATTCTGTGGCATTTGCTGACATAGGCAGGCATCACCCCTGGGGTGTCAGAAGTGGGAATCACAAAAAAACTGACATAAGACAATCATTTCTTACATTGATACTGAAAAGAGAACCTCACCTCTACGGCTAAGTTTTGACATTTGTAATTGTTATTGCTTTAATTAACAAATATAGTTTACGATTTTCATTGGGCTACCTAGGGCCATATATGTGCATATATATATATATAGTATTTAATATATAAATATAAATATACTATATATATATATATATATATATATATATATATATATAGTATTTAATTTTTCCAAGAAAGAGACATAGTTTGAAGACTTTATCTGACATTAAATTACTCATGGAAGGATGTCTGCTCTTGACACTTTTATTCAACATAGTGTGGGAAGTCTTGGCCACAGCAACTGAAAGGAAGGAAGGAAGGAAAGAAGGGCATTCAAATGGGTAAGGAAGAAGTTAATCTATAACTATTGGCAGATGAGAGGATACATACATAAAAAATCTTAATGACTCCAATGAAAAACTATTGCAAGTAATAAATGAATTCAGTAAAGTTGCAAAATACAAAATTAATACCCAGAAATGGGTTGTGTTTCTATACTCATAATGAAGTACCAAAAAGAGAAATCAAGAAACAATCCAATGGGGCACCTGGGTAGCAGAGTTGGTTAAGCAACGAACTCTTCATTTTTGGCTCAGGTTGTGATCTCAAGGTCATGAGATCAAGCCTCGTGTTGGTCTCTGTGCTTAGCACAGCATCTGCTTGGAATTCTCTCTCCATCTGCCCACCCTTTGCCCCCCCCTACTGGCTTGTGGGCCATCTCTCTCGCTCTCAAATAAGTAAATAAATAAATCTTTTAAAAAAGAGAGAAAGAAATCTATTTACAATTGCTCCAAAAAGAGTAAAATAGCTAGGAATAAACTTAACCAGAGAGATGAAAGTCCTGTGGTCGGAAAACTGTAAAACACCGATGAAACAAATTAGAGATGAAACAAAGAAATGGAAAGATAGTCCATGTTCATGGACTAGAAGAATTAATACTGCTACAATGTCCATATTACCCAAAGCAATTTACAGATTCAATGCAACCCCTATCAAAATACCAACAGTGTTTTTCACAGAACTAGAGCAAATAATGTTAAATTATGTACAGAACCATGAAAGACTTGAGATAGCTAAAGCACTCTTGAGAAAGAACAGAGCTTGAAATTCCAGATTTCAAGATGTACTACAAACATGCAGTAATCACAACAGTATGGTTCTGGCACAAAAATTGGCAAGAGATCAATGGAACAGAACAGAGAGCCCAGAAAGAAACCCATGATTATATGGTCAATGAACATACGACAAAGGAGGCAAGTAGATACAAAGGGGGAAAAGCCTATGTCTTCAACAAACGGTTTTGGGATAACTGGGACAGCCACACGCAGAAGAATGAAACTGGACCACTTCCTTACACCACAAATATAAACTCCTAAATGTGAGACCTGAAACCATAAAAATCCTAGAAGACAGCACAGGCAGTAACCTCTTTTTTTTTTAAGATTTTATTTATTTATTTGACAGAGATTACAAGTAGGCAGAGAAGCAGGCAGAGAGAAAGGGAGAAGCAGGCTCCCTGCTGAGCAGAGGGCCCAATGTGGGGCTCGATCCCAGGAGCCTGAGATCATGACCTGAGCCGAAGGCAGAGGCTTACCCCACTGAGCCACCCAGGCACCCCAGGCAGTAACCTCTTTGACATCAGCCTTTGCAATGTTTTTCTAGGTGTGTCTCCTGTAGCAACAGGAACAAGAGCAAAAATGAACTACTGGGACTTCATCAAGATAAAAAGCTTCTGCACAGCAAAAGAAACAGTCAACAAAACGAAAAGGCAAATTACTAAATGGAAAAGGTTATTTGCAAATGATATATCCCATAAGGGGGTAATATCTCCCAAAATATAAAGAACTTATACAACTCCATACCCAAAACCCACAAATAATCCTATTAAAACAGGCTGAGAACCTGAATAAGCATTTTTCCAAAGAAGAGGTGCAGATGGCCAACAGACGCAGGAAAGGCTGCTGAACGTCACTCATCATCAGGGAAAAGCAAATCAAAACCACAAGGAGATATATCACGTTCCACCTGTCAGAATGGCATAGTATCAAAAAGATAAGAAACAAGTGTTGGTTGGGGGAAAGAAGGAAACTCTTACGCACTATTGGTGGGAACGCCAGCTGGTGCAGCTACTGTGGAAAACAATATGGAGCTTCCTCAGAACGTGAAAACTAGAAATACTGTAGGATGTAGTAATTTCAGTCATAGCTATTTACCAAAAGAAACCCTCAAAACACTAAATCAAAAAGGTGTGTGCACTGTTATGGTTATTGCAGCGTTATTTACAGTAGGCAGGATATCAAAGCAACCCAAACGTCCATCCATGGATGACTGGATTAAAAGATGTGGTGTGTGTATGTGCGTATCTGTGTGTATAACTCAACCATAAAAGAGAGTGAGATCTTGCGTTTTGCAAGGACATGCATAGACCTAGAAGGTATAAGACTAAGTGAAAAAAGTTAAAGATAAATACCATGACTTTGCTTATATGTGGAATTTAAAGACAAAACGTATAAATACACAATAAAAAACAGAAACAGACATGTAAATACAAAAAAGAAACTGGTGGTTGTCAAAAGCGGGGGAGGTTGGCAGACGGGCAAAATGGGTGAAGGGGAGCGGGTTTTGGAATAAGTCATGGGATTCAAGGTCTAATACATAGAAGAGAGTCCACGGTGTCGTAAAAGCATTGTATGGGGACAGACGGTAGCTACCCTTGTGGTGAGCATAGTAGAACATACAGGATTATCGAATCATTGTGTTCTACGTGTAAAGTTAATATAACACTGTGTCTCTACTGGGGTTCAATTAAAAAAAAAAAAAAGATTAGTTCTCGGTTTTTGAGATATTGTGCCTCACTGGATGACCAACCCATAAAAGGTGATGGGAACAGGACAGAAATCTAGACAGATAAAAAAGACTTTCGTTCCTATGACCCTGACAAAGACATACAGCTTGCTTGCTTCCCTACCCAAGGTAGAGCTTCGGTTTCTGGGGCTAGAGTAGGACATCAATGTAGGAAGGAAATGTAAAATCCAAGAAGAAGAAAGGGAATGCCACGGTCAAGGTGGTATAGCAAATGGCACGTGAAAGTCAAAATTTCATGAGTTCTGTTGTCCCCTGATCATCATCTTTGGCGTTCTCCTTCAGACACGCTATGATGGACCTGTAGACGTGTGTCTGTCCCATCTACAATACAAGTGCCCACGTACAAGTCATTGTCCTTGTGATCGATTGATTGATAGACAGACACACACGCATGCACATTAGGGAAGTTTCTCTCAAAAGACTTGAAACAAAACAAATTTCCTCCTACCAAAAGGTAATGAACATGTTTAGACATGTCCACTTTCTCTGCGGTATCAGGACTGAAAAGGCACCCAACCAAGATAACAAGCGGGACACAACCTCCTTACTCACAAAGCATGACCAAAAGTTACAACCCCATACCAGAGAAATGTTGGATTTCTCCCTGGTCTCATGTAGAAAGGAGATAGGAACCATGAGTGATGGGTTCATGGATTCTCCATCGTGTTCCCCAAGAGGAGTCATGATGGCTTAAGTACATGGAAGGAGTTGCTGATGGGTAGCCAAGTAATCAAGCCCTGAGGATTGGGCCCTCAGTGTCTTTCCCTTATGCGTGCTCAGAGGTGGCTAGATTCCTTTCTGGATGACAAATGGGCCACGTCAAGGAACAGGAAATGTACAGGTTTGAAATGTGCCATGCCATGCTGGCTCTTTCCAACATAAGCCTTGGGGAGCAAGGCTGAGCTCTCTCCCTGTGTCCCTGTCTGGGGGTGTGACGCTCCATGGCTCTGTGGTAAGAGGCTAGCAGGTGTAAAGAAAGCAGGAATTTTTTTTTTTCTGGGACTCTGGCCAAAAAAAAAAAAAATATGTGTACTCTGGTATTCATAAACCACAGCAAGCAGCGACTGAGAAAAATGATTCCGTTGAGGAAGTGAGCTTGGCGGAGGTCAACGAAACAGGGCACACTGACACAGATGTGTTTTACAGAGGAAGGGGTGATGCCGACTCCTGAGAAACACCGGTATCCTTGCTTCCAGGATGATGGTCTGTCCCAAGCAGACACATCCTTAATCAGAGTGCAATGTTGGTAGGTAGTTAGAGCTGCATGTTGGGAAGGGAAAGCAAGGAATAGCCCGGAAGCCGGAAGCCAACGCTTTGTGCAAAGGAAAGAAAGAATTCTGGTTCCTCCCAGATCCCTCTATTCTTATAAAGACCCGGTGAACTTTATATCTTCGCTGTGTGATTGCTTCCCCAAACGCAATGCTGTTATCTCCACACAACAAAAGCTCTGTCTCTTATCTCCCTTCCTGAGCCAGCCAAGCAAAGGTCAAGATTTGAACCTGGTTAGTGTATTTTTTTTTTAATGACAAAGGCAAAAGCGGGTCCTGAGTGTCTTCGTGCCACCGGCAGTCTACTGTGAGCTCCCCGAAACAGGGAGGGCTGCAGAGGTAGGTGGAGAAGTGGGATTCTCACATGGTGCTTCTTCTCTTTCCTTCCCTCTAGGAACTCTTCAGGCTCTCCTATCCATCACATCCCCAGATGCCTTATGGGCTTCTGCAGCTCTCATGGGTGCACACGCTCATTAATTTATTCAGCAGGCACACAAGCGGTTTACCCCGGGTTGGTGGGTAAAGCAATTAGATCCTTAATCAGATAAAGATGGACTCAGGAAACAGCCTAGATAATTTCTTGTCAAGACCAAGCACCCTTTTGAAAAAGACCATAACATGTCTTCAATTTGGTATGCCAAACGGATCTCTGAATGGGTCTAACTCATTTAGCTATTTTCCCAAAGTGACAGGTCATGCTTCTCTGAATGATTCAATTTGTTGGGGGTGGGGGACATGGGGAGAAGACTCTTGAAGCATCTGAACAAGCGTGTCAAGCATATTCCTTGGGATGTGTGGGAGTGTTGGGATCCAAACGGTATCCTTGTTTTCTGGGAGAGTTATGGTGTTCAGTCAGTCGATTTTAGGCTCGTTCACTTCCAGCATTGAAATCAATGCTCCATCCTTTATATAACTTGGACAAACTTCCCCTGCAACTACCAAATATTTTACAACATGACTTTTGCAATGAAATAATGACGCGCACAGAACCTCAGCTCCAAGAAGGTATTGGGATCCTGCCTCCTTTTTAATCGAAGATTTGTCGGCAATGTTCATTAAAGATGAGTTATTCCAAATAGGACGTCGGCAGTTAATCATGGGCCATTAAATGGGACTAAATTCTGCTGCACTGAGATGCAACAGGGCCACCTTTTATGCCAAAAAAAACCCACACAAAACAAAACACACTAGTAATCTACTCTGTAAACCAGAGATGTAGTTACCTGTGAATCAGCGCCTAGAGGCACTTATTATATTTTCAATGCAATATTCAAAGATAAAAGGTTTTCATTAATAGCACCTTGGAATATTTTATAGTCTGTGTGCCATAGAGAGGGAATTAGAATACTATGAAAATATCCACTTATGAAGGCACACGTTCCTACAGCGAACGTGCCGATCGCGTTCTTTGGAATTTATGTTCTGTTTGCTGGAGAGGTAATGTCTCTTTAACGATATTTAAATCGGGGTTGCATGAATATTTAAAGTGATGGTTGCAACCAAAGGAACATTTTTTTCCTTATGGGATGAACAACAGAAAAATATTCCACTCGACTTTCTCTGTAGGGTGGCAAAGCCATAAGTCGGTTCTCTTGAAACATCGGTATTCACCACCTTGGTTATTAAAGTAAATAGATTGGGGATAAGTAGCCTAATTCTGGTCCTATATCCGATGGCATTACAAAGGACATAGAAAAATAAAAAAAATATAATAAAGTAGGGGGGAAAAAGATTACATAGAGCCCTCCCCCCAAATACTGGAAGGCTTAAATGAATTTAGTATAAGGACCATGATAACTAGATCCTTTTTAGAATTGTATAGGCAAACCACCCTTACAACCATCCTGTCAGTGGGTTGTGACAATGATCCCTGCTCTGCAAGGGACCCACGATGTTAAAATCAAAGCACGTGTCAGGGAAGGGGATGGATTAGTATCCATGTGCCCCTGGGGCATGAGAGCTCATGCCCACACATCCACGTGGAGAGGATCCTCCCTTCCTCAGGGAGGGAGACTAGTCACAAATCCCTAGGATGATATCAGGGACTCAGTAAAAATAATTATAGCAAACATTTAGTAAGCACCTGCTGTGTACAAAAACAGTACTATGAGAAGTTGTACAGACGTGGGCAAAACACAGTCCCTTTGAAAAGCTCATGAAGCACGGGAGAGAGAAATTATTATAGAACACTATCTTAGTAAATAAAAAGAAAATATATCATTTAACCAGGCGACTACGTTCTCGGAGGATTGCTTTTAACTATTTTGTTTGTGTGATTTATTTTATTTCTTTATTTGACAGACAGCACACGTAGGCAGAGAGGCAGGCAGAGGGAGAGAGAGAAACAGGCTCCTTATTGAGCAGAGGGCCCGATGCAGACCTCGATCCCAGGACTGGGGATCATGACATGCACAGGAGACAGCTGCTTCACCAACTGAGTCACCCAGGTGCCCCTATTTTGTTTGTGTGTTTTCAATGAGAACAATAATTCCATCATGACCATATCAATTAAATTTGTAGAGTTCTATTTCATTGACTTGGAAGCTGAATTTTAAAGGGCTCCTTGATTTTATCATTGATGAGTCCTTTATATCCCAACTTACAATTCCTGGCTCTCATATTAAGATCTGAATTTTTTTCTTCTTCTTCTTTACAAATTGAAGGGATTAAAACTATTCTATAGAAGTCTCCAAGATTGGCAAATATCTGCTTTGGGCATTTCTGTGAAGTTTTTCGCAGCTGCCAATCAAGTCCACTAATGGATATTTTACTGTCTACAAGAACATAGGACCAAGAGTCGGGAGATAGGGAAACATATCTAAAATACTAAAAGTATTACTTGGTCCCAGTTTTATCAATATCCATATGGAAATTATATCTTCCCCCTACAGTGACAGGTTGCAAAAAAGTCACAGGTAGAGTTTGTAAGAATAATTTGGTAATTATAGACAAACTGAGACCCAAAATCAACCATCACAGTGAGTAGCTTTTAATTCATAATCCCTTCACCTCCAACATACAACTGGGAATAAAAGAAGGGGTCTATAAATGTTTTCTGGACCAAGGAACACATTTTGGGGTCCTACTTCTCCAAAAAGTTCCCTTGTGATTTCTCGGGATTTGCTGCAGCACTCAAGCACTGTGTCTACACCATCCTGAATCTTAATATACCGTAGTTACTCAATCAGGTGATTCCTGTTCATTGCTTGTCAATTTTACCGACAACTCATGACATTCACGTCAAGAGGACATAGGCAAGTGGGTCATATGTAGTAGAAAGCTACATAAATGGTAACAACGATGATGATGGGGACCGTCATATGAGGATGACCAAGCAGCCACAAAAAGGTCTTCTTGTTTTGGTGGAATCCATAGTGTTAAATACTTATAAATGATACTTTCATTAGCCCTGCCCAGTTCGTTAGCCATGAACTGGGTTAGCGACAGTTGAGTGGACCTGCCGTGATTGTACTAAAGTCTGGACATTGTAATTTAGGTGGACGTGTTGCCCCTCATCGGTCACTAAATCTTGTAGCTACATATTTAATCATTAATCAGTCTACAGAGCTTCGATGAGGACACAACAGAGAATCTCCACCCCATGGTCTCAATTTTATTTTTTTAAGCATAGAATTAAAGGAAGAAATCTTGAGGGTAGATAGCCAATGAAGAATGCAATAATAGGTCAAAAGTAGGTTAGTTTGAATGTTATTAGAAGCAAACGTTGCTAGATTCAAAATCCTCAATGGAATAATTTTACAGAAAAATTTGCCGTGTTATTTTCTCCCTGGGACAGTAACGTGGAGATATGAGTTGCCATGAGTAATGGTAGGTGACCAGTATAGGGGGTACTATCAGAGATTTATGGAAGGTAAAAAATTTATTTTAGGAGACCACAAGGTAAGAAAATAAAAAGGGTAGATAAATAACTAATAAAATTAAAAAACCGCAAGTTTGGGTATGAATTATGGAAACAGTATAATTATTAGCGATTCAGCAAAAATACTCTGCAAATAAAATACATTATTTGTGTTCTATTTTTAGGACTTGTCTTCCTACTTTTGCTCTGTGATGATCATTATTTCTGTCACTGAAACCCTGGCTTGATTTATCCCCAAGGTCTCATTTCTTCCTGAGACACAGGAAGAGAAGGAGAGAGAGAAAGCAGAAGCAGGGGGAGCAGCCGGCAGAGGGAGAAGCAGGCTCCCACTAATCAGGGAGCCTGACATGAGACTCGATCCCAGGACTCCCGGGATCATGACCTGAGCCGAAGGCAGATGCTAACCGATTGAGCCACCCAAGAGTCCTTGAATTTATAAACTTTTAAAATACATGAGATTTGAGCTTGTTTTGGCAAAATCTTGATTGTTATCTAACATCTATGTTGATCCGATCAAGTAATAGCAATGTTTCTCAGGAGACCTTGACAGGTCACCCGACGAAATGCCTTGGAAGGAAAAAGAGCCTCTTGTCTAACAGCAAACACATGCTTTTGTGAGATTAAGAGTCATTTATGGTTTGTCTCCCTCCCAATCCCATCTTGTTTCATTTACTCTTCTCCTATCCCCCTGGGGGTTGCTGGGGGGAGGTGGGATTGGGAGAGGGGGAGCGGGCTATGGACATTGGGGAGGGGAGGCGAACCATAAGAGACTATGGACTCTGAAAAACAACCTGAGGGTTTTGAAGGGTCAGGGGTGGGAGGTTGGGGCAACCTGAGGGTTTTGAAGGGTCAGGGGTGGGAGGTTGGGGGAACAGGTGGTGGGTAATGGGGAGGGCACGTTTTGCATGGAGCACTGGGTGTTGTGCAAAAAGAATGAATACTGTTACACGAAAAAAATAAATAAAATGAAAATTTAAAAAAAAACTTGAAAAAAAAAAAACACACATGCTTGACCTCATGGCGTGGCCCCTTAGTTCTTCGGTGGAAAACTGTTGTCATACAAATTGCTTTTAGTGTGAACTTTCTCCCCCCCAAAATAAATAAGTAAATAACTGTCTTTTTGTTGCTGTTAAATTTCTGGTTCTAGAGGAGAAAATGAGTCTGCGGCGTAAAAGTTAATTTTGGAGTCTTTCCGCTAAGAGACCATCAGATATTAAAGATATTAATAAACAAAACCCAGAAAAAATTGCCTGCCCATAATACCTGTATTCACAGAGCAAATAATGCTGGTCTTTAAGATAAATGGTCTCACCGTGGGCGCCATTGTCTATAATCTGACACTTTGCAAATACAAGCCTGGATGGAGATTTCTCTCATTATGATTTGTAAAACTGCTATGACCTTGTCAGTCAGATTGAGGTAACTAGACGCAAAATTCTTTCCTTAAGCTATCACGCACACGCACATTTGTTGGAGAGCCTAATGCTGTTTGAAATGCGCCATGCTTCCCCCAATGACGGTCACTGCAAACGTCCAGCCAGACATCAGAGTCATGACGTGTGTTGGTACACAGTGGTTTATCTCATAAAAGAGGACGGAAATATGGTGCTACCCTTGTCGGGGATAATCATCGGAAGCCAGAGTTCTCTTGAATCCAAGCAACAGCAATGGATGAGCTACTGGGATGTGAGCTCATATTGTCAATGGATACACCATTTCCTTCAGGTTACTCATGGATTATCTACCCTACATTATGAAAGAGTCTTCATCAAGAAGAAAGCCTAAGTGTTCATGTCACCGATTACCAAGGCTGTGGCTAGTATTTGAGCTATTATTTCTCTTAACTTAGATATCCGAGGAGACCATATGCGCAGTAAAATTTGGAGAATCCTGACTAGAATTACAATAGCAGCTAAGTTCCTAAATTTCTCTTGTACTACATTTGCGGCATTCCTAAACATATCACCCGCTCAGAACGGATGGCTTATTTTATTAAACGATTCCCTACATGAGAGAAGTTGAGGAGAGACATCATTTTTCACTCCCAAGGCGCACACACAAAAAAGGTCATTAGGGGCTTAAATAGCCACACATACCAAACGGCATGGTGCTGAGAATCGTGGCACCAGGCACAGATGCCATCCACTGAGAATTCCAGAAATGACAGACAGAAAGGGAATCATCTTCCGACTCGGTTGGTGGGGTGATCACCATGATTGCTCTGGGTGGGTGGACGGGAAGCTCTGAAATTAATTAGCCATTATTGGCATGGACTCTAAAGTTGACAGGGTCATTTAAATTTATTTATGCAACAATGACTGAGAATCACCCCTGTGCCATAGAGAGTCCTAGGCTTTCAAGGATCTTACAATCTACCAGGAAAGGCAGGTCAATGAAAGACGATGGTATGGTACAGGGCACGAGGAAGGAGAGTCCGCCATGATGTAGCCAGAATGCAAACTCAGGATGCTTGAGTGGAAGCTTGTGTGACCCCATGTCCTCTGAGAAGCAAACCAAGGCTAAAGTAGAGACGTGAAGATTTTATAGGCCAAATGCCTGTGTAGGGAAAAAAGAAACAGGGATGGAACTATATGCCTTTTCTGCCCATTGTGTGTAATGGGACTCACACGATACAGGGCAGTTTGTGACTACTTCTCCACGTAGCATAACATTTGAAGCTTTGTGTTCAATGTCGCATGCACTGGTATGTCTTTCCTCTTTATTGCCAACGAATTCTCCAGTGTGGACAGCTCCCATACTTTGTTTATCCATTTATCCACTGATGGTCTTTCTCTCCATGTTACGTGTGCATTTCAACATACAATGTCTTGTTTGTAAAAGGAAAAATCGCTCCCATCATACTTCTGTGTCTGAGTTCCCATGACCCCCTCCCCTCTGGTACATTCCTGGGGTTTGTCCCCCAAGACCATGGCAGGTGGCTATGACAAACGTGGGACCAGACCCAACCCAACCCAGCCACTCACAACGGACTTCTTAACAGCATGCTCTATTTCCAATCTTCACACCCTCCTTCCCACTTCCATTCAACCAAAGTAGACCACCATATTGGTTTCATGGCCTGTGGAGCACCCTCCTCCCCATAATCTCTAGGAGATATATTTCTCTTGCCTGTAAGACCTCACCTTCTACTTTTCTTGTATTGAAGTCTCAACCTCCTTAAAAGCTCAAGAACTGTCCTTCTGTGTGGCCACCGGAGATCCTACTGAACCAACAAATGTCCACATGCCAAGAGTAAGTTCAAAACAGCGTACACGAGTCAACCACCACAAGTCAGAGGAAGAGAAATGGAAACAGGCTGACTGGAGAAGTGCTGTACTTGGATCAAGGGAACCACAAGTCTGCATTTTCTGTTCTTACATATTTCAGCCCAAGAGCATGTCAGACTTGTCACTCCAGCTAAGACTCTAATAAAAAACCCACAGTCAGAGAGAGACAGATACCATATGATTTCACTCTTGTGTGGATTTAAGAAACAAAACAAAGGAACATAGAAGAAGGAAAGGAAAATAAAGTAAGATGAAAATTCAGAGAGAGGCAAACCATAAAAGATTCTTACTAAATATAGAGGACAAGTATAGGGTTGCTGGAGGGGACGTGGGTGGGGAGGAAGGGATAATTGGGTGATGGACATTAACGAGGGACTTTCATGAAATGAAATGTATGTTTCTGTATGTTATCTGAAACCAATGAATCACTAAATTTGACCCCTGAAACTAATAATAAATAAGTATATACACGGATAAAAACAAAAACACAATAAAACAAAACCCACAGGTGTTCTGGCCAGAAGAAACAGAATAAAATGTGAGATTGGGGGAGTAAGCTCGAATTGTACTTCCTGTTTGAAGCCTTCCTTCAAAATTCTGCTGACTGCTCTCAGATACTGTCACAGGCCCTCACTCCATACCCCAGGACCACGCATAGTACTTGCTAATGCATTGTTGGGCATCTTTCTAAGGGTGTCTCTGTTCTTAAAAGACAAAAAGAACTTCCCTGTCACTTTCTAGCACCTACCCTCCAGTATCCCTTTGACTCTATCAACGTGCACTCATAATAACACTGCACTTATCCTACCCTAGAACTGGACAATCATTACTAGTCCCAATTCATAATTTGAGTGGAGAACACACAGTTCATTTGAAAATACCATAACCGTTTCTACAAGACCCTTAGGGTTGGAGGCGAGTTAAAACATTTGTTAAAGCCATACTTTTTTTTTTAATTAACAAACCCAGGATTGGAGACTAAAAGTAAATCTTGTTGCATGGGAAACCGTGAAGCATTGTAAATATTCAAGCCGGTTTCACCGGGACTGTGCGGCCCCTGAAACTTTGGGATGAGTAGAGACAGAGGAGAAGTTCCCAATTGTGTTAAGTTAAATCTACGCATCTCGCTGAAATTCAGATGCTTCCAGCTTTTCCGTAAACTCAGAACCAAGCTGTATGCTTCGATGACAATATTTTCCTGATTCACTGAGATCATTGTCAATGGAATGGTCTTCTGTGGTCACATGCGTACGACCCCACAAAAGGAGAGGGTCTTATGCATATGGTCCCAGGCAGAATTAGGAATCATGATTGACAATTTTAATGGCAAACACAAAGGCCAGGAGGATATTTATAAGGCCAATACTCAGTAAAGAGTTCTAAGTCCTTGTGCTTCATTTTTGTCCTGGAAATTGTACATACTGGTTTATATTTCTGTATTCATTCACAATAGGCAAGAACGTTTTTCCTGAGGCTTTATTTTTTGTCATTTCTTTTTTAGTGATCTTAGACAACCTTTGCAACACCATTCACACCTTGGAGTTTAATATTAAAAACCCTGAAAAGATGTTGTGATACATCACATTATGTTACTTCTCATTGTGAATTACATTTATGAGGCTTGATCTTTGAAAAGACACCAGATTATTTTTTGTCATTTCATATTTCAACAAATTATTTCCGAAATGATTGGTATAGTTGAAACGTCAACCTTTTGCCATTGCAATATTTCTTTGTCAGACATCAAATACTGATTTCCTTGGAGTATTATTTACATTATTAATGGAGGACAGCCAATACTGCTGATCATATCTTAGGGACATTTTGGTAAGTCCACAATTTATAAACGAAGAAGGAAAAAAATCCAGAGCCCATAATTAGGAACAACCAAAAAGTGCCTTTCAGTCAAAAGCTGAAAGCATGATATTTTCTGAGCTGTCCTTTACATTTTTCTACAGCTTTTTCATGGTTGCAATGGCTCTTGGAAGGGAATACTTACACTATCCTTTTATTTGAGGGATGGACACTCCATCTCCAAGTTTACTGACTTTTTGGACTCTGATTGCCTACAGCCTAAGCAAGCAGCTTTGCCTTGTTGTGTTGGAGATGCTTGCTCTCAGACCCTCATCTTTCTGGAGAAGACCCATGTTTGAGTCAGCTGATTGTTGAATGGCAGCTGTATCGCATGTGTGTATGGTGTCCTGTCTGCTTTCTCCACACACTGAAAGGTGGGTTCCAGTCTCCAGGTCTACTATGGGCTGAATTTGTGGGTGTCCCCCCAAACTCATATATTGAAGCCTTAACCCCCAGTGGAATGGTATTAGCTGGTGAGACCTTGAGAATGTGATCAGGTCAGAAGGGTAGAATCCCCATGAATGGGATTAGGGACCTGATAGAGAGGCTCCAGAGACCTCCTCTAGAGACCTTTCCACCATTGGAGGACATAGTGACAAGATGGCCTCCTACGAACCAGGAAGTGGGTCCTTACCAGATACGGAATCTGTTGGCACCTTGATTTTGGACTTCCAGCCCCCAAACCGAGAGAAACAAATATGTGTGTGTTCATATACTGCCCAGTCTGTGGTATTCTGATAGAGTAGCTTGAACACACTCACTCTAACAGCATTTCCAATATTCTCCCATACCTGGATACAACCAGACACCAAGTCCTAACTAAGCTCTGAAGGGCCTTCTGCCCTCTCAGCAAGAATGGATTTTAGGGTGTATATATTCCCTAATGACTCCAATTAGTTCTGATTGCAGGAAACTGAGCTTAGCTATGCTACTTTCTGATGTTACACACACACACACACACACACACACAGTCTCTAGGAAATACCAACACACCCCCTATTTCTCTCCGGATAGTATGATTTTAAGTAATCTCTACACCCAATGTGGGGCTTGAACTTACAACCCTGAGATCAAGAGTCACATGTGTCTCCCATGAGCCTGCCAGGTGCTGCTAGATTTGGTATTTGACATCTATATTCCGTAATAGTTTCCCACTCACCCTCCCAAATACAGTGTCCCTCACGCCATGAGCCTCCAATATTTTGATTAATAAATGAAGCTATTTTTACCAACAAGGATATTTAGATTATTGGGGGGAGAAATAAAAGCTATACCCCTTATGGACACAGCTTTCTGACATCCACTGTACATATCTCAATAATTCAGGAAAGATTCCCAAATGAATTGTGGAAATTTGGAGTTTGCTCTCTTCATTTCTATTCAAAATATTCTGCTTCTATTGGTTATTTTTTTGGAATTTACACTTGCAAAGCTTGGGGTATGTATTTTAATGAAAATTTATAGATCAACTCACTCAAGCTTCAGATAAGCCGTAATTTCTAGAAAATGAGATTTCCCCCATCTTCATTAATCCAAATAAAGCTTCCTTTTGAACTCCACTAATCCTTCCTTAATTTACCATCTTTACTTAATAACTTCACTGTTTTAAAAGAGCGAATAGTTCAGTAATATTCAAAACATTCTCCAAACATTATGAAGCCATGGTGTAGGTTTTATCTTTATTATAAAAATCTCTTTGTGTCCATGGCAACTCAACAGCACGCCTTAGACTGGAGCTTGAATGTGGATTTATGTGTAAGAGAAAATTGAACATATTATAACTTTTAATTCATCTCCTAACTAGTCATGATTGACAGTATGGTCCACACGAGACAACCTCACTTTCTTCTCATAGGTATATAATGTTAATGTGACTGTTAAAAAATATATATATATAATATTCTATAGCAATTTTTATATTTTCTAGTTATGGCATTCTGATAGACATTTTTATTAAATTAAATCAACATAAACTGTGCATTGGACACTTCATTGAACGATTCTGTAGCAATGCACAGTGTTCATATGTTTAACTATTCTTTAAAAGTTATGTGTATTGAGAAGTGGGATGTACATATACTTTTTATTGCCTTTATTTAAATTTATCTAAAGAAAACATTTATCTGAAAACTTCACCTCTTTGATAACCGAAAAAGACAGAGGTAGCATTCTGAATGGGATTTAGGATTGAAAATCACCTTGAAAATCAGCTAAACTGTTGCACTTTTGACATGAAAATATTTCTTAAGGTTTAGAGTTACAGAGTTCTTGAGGGAGAAAAGAACTCTGAGAAAAATAATGGAAATATCTTAAACAAGATGTTTTCAAAATATTACCTGCTGTTTTTACCCAGAACCAAGAGAGTCACATTCTCAGTTTACTCAACATTAGCAAGAGTTTTGAGATGATAGATAACGTCAATACACATCCCTTGGTACACCAGTGAGACCCCACACTTGTTAACTGGCATGAAAAGTACGGTGCAACCAAACAAACAAAACAAAACAACAAAAAACAGGTTTGTAGAAATTTCTGTGGCTCAGACATTGAGACAGGCATTGCCAGGAGGTGTGGTTCTAAGGAACTGAAGGGTTCCCTGAATGACACCCATTTACTCTTTCTGCTTAGGATCATTGCTTTATTACATAATATCTCATCCAGACAGCAACCGTGGTGTCGTATCACGGGAAGAACAGCAGTGTAATGTCACGATACCTCCCTCAAATCCCACGGCTTCTTCTCTACATCCACGTGAGTGACACTGACCAGCTCCGTGAGGACCCAGAAGTATCATTTCGTCTTTTGTAACATGTAGGGCATCATTTCTCTATCATCTCATGATGATATCGTCTATCATCTCATACCCCAGAACCTACATGAACAGTGGAGTGAGCAGGAAGAATCAGACTTTTCGAGAATAAAAACAGGGCTGAAATGCCTGTGGTTCTTGGACTCAGAGCAAAGTTCAGGTCCAACTTTACTCTTTGAGGAATTAAGGACGCGTCTCAAAATTTTCCCAGAAAACATTCCATATGTCTACACTGGGGGCTGCCATCGGCGATGCGGCATGAGAGCATGTAGTCACCCAGCTCTATGCAGTGAGCCCCTTACGGGAGTTGGCAGTTCACCTCCGAGCATGAGGGGAAATGCACCCATATAATCTCGCTAGTCCCCATAAGAAGGCATCATTACTGACACCGTACGAGGGATCCACTCAGAGAGCAAAAATACTCTTGTCGTACAGTGTGTATAGAAATGAGTCTATATTCGAGCTTTGAATTACCTCCAGGATTTCCGAGAAGTCGGGAAGACGTGGCTAGCATTGCAGAGTACAAAGCTAACACTAGGGAAACCAAGAAACCAAGAATCATAGACTGTTCTCCCTAATATAACATGGGGTTGGCTGTGAAGGGGAAGGCATGCTAGGGCGAGATTTCCATCACACAAACGTGCCTTGACGTGTTCTGTGAGAAAGTGAGTTTGCTCTCCAAAGGGTAAGACAGAACCTGAAACTCAGTTCCTATCAACCACACATTTATGAATTACACTATCCATGACAAATTTACCAAGTTATTAAAATTGGTTGACATCTGTTTTCTGCCTGGTCGGAATACTTTCTAATGGGAGGAATTCCATAGTATCACCTACTTCTCTGAACACAGAGACCTTTTTGTTGTTGTTGTTGTCCCAACATCATTCATTTCCCACTTTGAAAATACAACCATGGAATGCTATTATTGATCTATCATTTTATGAAAAATCATCCCCAAATGTAGAGGCTTAAAACAACTCACGTATGTTGTCTTGCTGTTTCTTCGGTCTGGAATCTTGGCACAGCCTAGATGGGTCTTCTGACCGTAATCATCCGAAGGCTCAGCCAAAGAAGGACCAATTTCCCAGGGCATGTGGTCACTGGTAGGATTCAGTTCTTCAAACTTTGTCAGTGGTGGTTAGAGGTTTCCTTTGGTTCCTTCCTTCATGGGCTTCTCAAACATATCCACCTGCGTCATCAAAGTTCTCAAGTCAAGAACGCAACAGAAGTAGTATACTACCAAGATGGACATCACGGGTTTATGACCTAATCACAGATGTGATAGCTTATCACTCTGCAGGATTCTATGCATTAGAAATAAGTCCTTGGGTCTCCTGCACACACACAAGGGGAGGGAGTCACAAAAAAGCATGAGGAGTCAGGAGGTGGGGATCCTTGGGAGCCATTAACAAACAGGACCATCTGCAAGACCTACCTCTCAAGGATGGACACGGCATTCCAAGAGATACTCAATGCACAATACTTAGCACAGTGTTGGATAGGTTAAGAGTCAGTCAAGCAATACTGTATGCTGGTCTTGGAGCTTTACATTTTTTAAAATTTTTATTTCATTTATCTCAGTGTTTCAGGCTGGGTTGTAAACAAAGTTTCAAGAAAATATTTGGGGGGATTATTTCCAATGCTTGGTTTGTCCTCTCAAATGATCAAATACTCACCATGACAATCAGATTCGCTTACACCCATCTACAAATTTTCACCCTTGATAGGATAAAAGAAATGAAGCAAAAAAAAAAAAAAGTTCTTTGTTTAGCTCACAAGAATGATAAATCCCCATTAAACTGTGTATACTTAGAGATAAATGCCAATAATGGAATTTTGGTAGGCATACGTACCATATAGCTATTTCCTGCAAGTATTTTTAAACTAGAGTCGTTACTAGATTTTTAATAAGACTTCTGATTATTTTAAAAAATGATCATAGTAGAGAACATTGAAGTGTTTAATGAGGCAAGCAGGTCTACAACATAAAGAAAACCACCGTTTACATCTTTAGTTGCTTTACTGAGCTACAATTCACATACCATACGATTCACCCAGAGAGTGTACTTTTGCCAGTTTTTAGAGTGTTCACAGAGTTAGCCATTATCATCATGATCAATTTTAGTCAATTTACATTTTAACATACAACCCTTGGATTGGCGTCTATGCATTATCTTGTTTTTATAACCTGAATTTGCACTTTGTGTATTCTGAACATTTCCCATATCCAAAAATACTCCTCAGGCTGATGCTTTATAACAGGTACACAACCACTTAAGAAAACAAAACAAAAACTTCTCCCCTTGATGCTTTTTGATGGTTTGCTTCTTGCCAGGCACTTTGCTGAGTGATGGATTATGTCCTTTAGCATCCCTGATAAGCTGATGAGATACTATGATTTACAGAGAACCGGGGATCAGAGAGAGGGTTATGGTTCTTGGCCACAGGTGTCGATGCAGTAACAAGGAGGTGAGTGGTATTCTTAGGTGGTCTAACTCTGCCTCCTCAATGTGGGATACTATCATTTGGTTAGCCAAGCCCCTGGTGTCGAAAACTTAGTTGCAAATTTTGAGACATTATACATTGTAGTAGTTGTCTAATGGTGCATGAAAAGGGACTGAAAATTTAGCAACTTAAAATAAGCAATAATGTATCTCAAATTCTGTGGGTCAGGAATCTAGATGTAGCGTCTCTGGGTCCCCTGACTGAGGAATTTCTACAAGGTTACAATCGAATGTCAGCTGGGGCTGGGATCGTACCTAAAGATTGGACTGTGGAAAGACCCATTTCCAAGCAGGCGTTAGGTCCTCACTGGCTGTTGGCTAGAGGTGGCATTTCATTTACATGAGATTTTTCTCCATAGGACAGCTCCAAGGATCACAGCTGGCTTCCTCAGAGCAAGAGGAGGATGACGCCCAGATGGCATGCTAGTCCCGGAAGTGATGCCTGTTATTTTGCTGTATTGTGTTTATTGGTAGTAGTTGATTCAGCCCACACTGAAGGGAGGGACAAGAGGGTCTGAATATCATGATGCTGTCTACCAAAATGCCTAAAGCATCTTGGTAAATAAATAGTTACATGCACATGTGATTGTTTAAAAACAGAAGCAGCCAGAGAGCCCATGTGTATGATTAATAAATATTAGCAAAATGACTGTAGAGGGCATACAGGTTCGATCCATTTGATCCATTTGATCCATTTGATCCATTTGATCCTTCTTGTGAATGTCACCCATATTATCATTTCAGAACCCATCTCTTACGGACAGAGCTCACAGATCCAGATAGACCATGAACTCACTCCTGCTGCTGCTGGGCTGTGTGTCAGCTTGGATTCATCTGTGTATGGGAGACATGTTGCACAAATGGTCCAATCAGAGCTAATCTTGGGACTCTACCTTATCATGGTTCAGCAGGAGAACATCCTCTTTCTTATGGACACAGAGTGGTGTTTGATGTGATGGCTGGAATGCTGCAGCCATTTTGGCACCATAAGGGCAACCACCTGAATATGAAGCCAACCTTCAGAGAAAGTCAAAAGCCAAAGTAATCGCTACAAAAAAAGGAACAGGAGTTTTCAGTTAAGCCAGCTCTGAAAACTGCCCTGCCCCTGAATGTAAGTTATAAACACCAATATACATCATTCTTTGGAAAGCCCTAAATTTATCTTGCCGTCCAAAATTGTCTATTCAAAGAATAATGTCCAAAGAGTTGGTGTTCAAACACATCTAAAATGTTGGGTGTGCTGAGCCAATGACAAAGATGGGAGAAAGGAGAACTCTACCCACGTCTGGGAAGGTGGTTGGCATTAACAGGGAGTTTTGAAATACTAGTTCAATCCCCACCAGTTATTTCTAGGGACTTAGACTCTGTGCCCGTCATGGCTTAGAGCAGCCAGAAGGAAAAATTCAGGATGTTGAAGTGCATTAGCTACTCCCTGAAGTTCTCAGTCAGGGCTATAAGCAAGAGATAAAGTTATCCATTATGCTGTTGAAATAGAATTAAAAATATCCTGAAAAAGCCAAATTTCCTATCTACCCCAGGCTACAATTTATGCAAGAATCATCCTTATCTCCTCTCTTCTGTTCTTTTATTGACACCCATAAATCTTGATGAGTCCATGCTATGGTCATATAGCTATGAAGTTTTCTCCTGAAGATGGGAACACAGAGTACTAATGTGCTGCACTGGAATTTTACAAGATGTTCATCCCAAATATGAAGAAATTTTCAGACACGCAAAATATCCATGGACTCATTTTGTATCCAAGCCCCACTAGTATTATGAAGTGAGCGGGAACATTTTCTTTGTATGATCTGCTGTATGGCTGCCTTAGAACTGGATGCCTTCTAGGGGCCTTTTCATATGCTCACACGAGAAATCGCTTTTCCTTCAGACTCCATGTTTGCATTCAGAAATTTCACATTCTGCAAATCGTTAACAATTAACAATGATCATTGATTTCCCGTTCAAAAAGTTCCAGGCAGGAGGATGCCAAGTGATTGAAATTTTGTGTATAAAATTTCTATCTTAACTAGCTGGGAAGTGATTTCATAATTTTGTTATTTAATCGTTGCACAAAAATGTCATTAAGTAAATAAGACACTTATTTCTTGTGCACCACTTTACAGAAGATGAAGGGCATGGAATATTAGAATATCTGGCATCGGACAACAAAGAAGTAATAATCTCCTCCTGGTTCTAAAAACACTTGACTGGTTCCTAAATCAATCAGACCACGAGAAAAATTACTGTCTTTGGAAACCATGTTGCATTTCCTCAAATGAGAAGACTAGAGTACCAAGCAAATTATCACTTTTGAACGTTTTCTTAAAACCTAGCAATGTCTTCTGATCTTTGTGAATTTGACAGACCATACAGTCATACAGCGAAATGACGTTTTCCACCTAATTATTTACATGCATGCTCTCTTTCCTGGGTCCTTCTTGAATGAAACGGGAGGAAGACAAGTCGTTTAATGAAGAGATCATTAAAATAGGCAACTGTTGGTTTTGGATGTCAGTGTTGACCATCCTGGGGGCAACCCAGGTAATAAGGAAACAAAAGATTAATTTGCCTTTGAGATTCAGCATGGCCTGCCACACAGGGGGATAATACACTGTACCGGTCATCACGGAAGAGGAGGCATTGCGTAATATTGAAATCACAGGGATCTCATTCCCCAGCTCAACCGGGAAGACTCAAGTCCATAAAAGAGATAAGAGGAATCGATGCAATTGTAGAACTTGGGACTTTGTCAACCTGTGCTTTTCGGTTTAATGAAAAGTTGTATTTTCTCTATTGTCCTTTGGCTCAGATGCTATTGGTATGCCATCGTGAGTACATTTTGCTCCCCCTTAATTCCCACTGTAATAATAGACTTGCTCTCCTCTGAGACACCTTGCCCTGGCTGGTATAGGATATTGGCTAGATAAATACACCATGTTCCACGCGCTTCAGAATGTGGGTTTTTCTGCCTCATCGTGTCCTGTTCTGGACAGTTCAAAAAAACAGGAACTCATTACGTAATTAGCTGTTAGTATAACTTGGTGTCATCATGTAAGGTCACTGACTCCCTAGACTCTAAGATGACATTTAATGACATTTATGCCCTTCATCAAAGGGCCCTAACGGACAAAGGGTAAGATGCCCCCTTCCCACAAAACACTGCCATTGCATAGGATTCAGGCAGACACTACAACACAACTTGCCTGTTTGTAGTCACATCAGATTAAGGAGGCTTGGCTAATAGTGCTGATACGGATCGCTGGTCAATCCCAAAGGTATTTAAAGCCTCTGTTCCAAATGAGTAACCCGAGTTTACATGCAAAAAGCTGCATTTTCATCCTAGATGTTACAAGAACGGAGAGCACCATCACCAGGCCTAGATCCTTCCCGGGTTGAAGCTGTTTAGCATTTTGTGATCCCAAAGGCTTATTTCTCACGTCGCTCTGGAGTATCAAAGTCATACCTTGCAGCTAAGCTGTATGTCCTGGGAAGTTGATCGAAGAGCAGCGACACCTGCCATTGCTAAATGATTTTATTTGAAGGAAAATCTTACGGTGCTGAGACAAACTCAGAGCACAGTCATTGTGGAGAAAAACAACAATCTCCCAAGGAACCCAGCCCGGGTGTTAAAACTGATGCTCCCTGGTCAACCAGAGAATGTGGGTGTTTAAGGAATTATAGTTAATGAGGGAAAGTCCCCCCTGCTTTCTTATTTCCAGGGGCTTCTTTAGAAATAATTTCAGCTTGGGAATCGACCAGACTGATTTCCGTTCCCCTCCAAACGAGATTGTTTCTGTATCCGAATATCCCTCTATTTTGCAGACATCGAGTGAAATGTCACCCCATTTACAAAGATGCCCGTGATTTTCCCACCTGGAAGCAACCCTTTTACTCCAAAACCCAGCGTCTTACTATTTCTCCTAAATCCGTGCTTCATCGTGTACCTCGAATTATATTTATTTTCTGTGTTTGCTTTTTCACGGGAAGTATCCCGTCGCATTCCGGTTTTCACTCCAAAGCTCCTAGGATAGGGTCCCGCACGGAACACACATAAAGTCAAACAGCTGCTGAATGAATTAATAATTTGCCTCAATGGGTCTTCAAATACAAATCTGGATCAGCGTAGTAATTTTCACTAACTTTCTCAAACAGTATCAGGCCACATAAATAATGGAACATGTCTACATGACCAAGGGTTTCTGCTATGATTATGCAGGCTGTCTCCCTCCCATGATGAAACTTGACACTTTGGATGAACTCTGCAGAAACTCAAACACTAGCAAACCACTGCTTGTCTCTTTCTACCCGCACACCCCCCAATTGAGCCGTATCAATAGAGACTCTCCTTGATGCACAATGTCATAGCATTCATGCATGCGCAAGGCTTGCCACCCTGTTCTATTCTGCAAAAATACTCATGAAATATAGGCTGCTTCCACGCACAAGGCATTAATCCAAGTAGAAGACAACTAATTATCCGTAAGACTGAAACCATAAACAAACAGGTAATGAACTTGCTAATTGTTTTTCTGTTCTTTGGACCTTTCTAAGGCGTCCAGTTGTTAAAGATGCTATAATGAAAGGGAAACAAAGGACAGCTAAGTTCCAATATTTCTTTTACCTTTTCCTGCTTTCTTACACTTATTTTTTAGGCAGGTCAACAGAGTGCAAGAAAGACCAAAAACAACTAGAACAGGAGTTCCCTGGGTGAAATAAGTATTTGTGGTTCTTCAAGGTCAGGCATAGGAGATCTTCATTTATGCAAACAGTTGTAGAACGTCAGGCAGCGAGATAATGATTATGAGTCAGTCCTTGAGGGGGGTCCTGGGGACTCCACAGGCCAGTAGGCGGCAGAGAGAAGTGATCTACCAGCTACAATAAAATGGGTTTGGTACAACAGGTACCAACATGCAGCTTTCTGTCCGTGCACACAGAGGAGCACACACACTAATGACAGGCAAGAAAGGGACATTTAAGGCATGACTACAGGGGGAACAGGACCATCAGGAAGAAACAGGGGAACAGGAGGTCTGGTATTGGCAGACACACAGCTGTCCAAGGGAAGAGCATATATGAAGCCATGAGTAGAGTTCACTCCACTTGGAAACATGGTGTTTGGGGAAGGAGGAAGATGGGGCAGAATGGGGTTATGATGATCACAGGAGCACAGGGATGGGATGAGTGGGATGGACAGATTGACACCGAAGGCGTTCAGGACACGACACCCCCACATGAATTGTACTGGGATGTTCTTGATGAACTATAGGCATTTGAAACACAGCAAATGCAGGGGAAGGCTTTCTGTGAATTTCTCCCATCTGCCTCAAGACACATCCTCCAAAAGGAATGCAGCTCATCAGGGCCCTCCCTACGAGGGTCATCATGGGAAAGGACTGAGTCTTGTCACAGGAGAGGAGACTGGACATCGACCGCACACTCAGACTCTGTCACAAACTGTCACACCTCCATCTGTTTAAGGACCCAGTCCTCTTTCCTAAAATCATTTACTCCCCACACAGGCCCACACCCATCCCCCTTCCCTTATAAAGATGGCGGATAAGCTCTCAAATCTCACTGATGCATAGGGAATTCACCTTTCCCCCCAAGAAGTCTCAGAGCACACAACATTCAACATTAATATACACGTATGCCTTCTCTCCTGTTAACCTGCCTGTCCATATTTGTTTTGTTTGAAGACTCAGCTGTGGAACCAAGGAGGATACAGAAAAAGTCTTTCTTCCCTTCCAACCCCACACTGACGTGTCTGAGAGCATCAACTTACACTCATGAGAAAGCAAATGGAAATACAACTGTTCAGAGTAGCCATGTAAAGTCAAAGGCATCACCATATGGGATCTTTCAAGGGAGCTCATAGGGCATTGGGTTCAAGAGTTCCTACTGAGCTAACACTCAGGCTGAGTGAGTGGGGACTCTGTCTGGTGGCTTCCCTATCGATCAGGTAGGACATGAGGTCAAAGCAACTGGTACAGAACAGCAGTGAACTTTCCTGATGTGTCCTCTAAGACTGTGCATACCAAACTCATGACCCAAGCCACAGATCTTTGCAGATCTAGGCTTCAGGCTTTCCTGAGGTCCTGAGGCTTGTCCCTGCAAGAGGAAAGCCAGCAACGGCCAGAGAGAATTACCAGCCCTTAGATTAAGAGTTTGCCATGTGCTAGGGATTTTTGGTTGGAGTCAGGCTAAGCCAGGTAATAATGTAGTAACAAGTATCCCCTTACATCTTAAGGGGCTTTATATATATATGGGTTGTTTTCTGCTTTGAAAGTGCATTGAAGACCAGGTAGCTCTGTAATAGTGACTCAATGCTGCCTTCTTATGGGGAAAACCTTGGTGGCTGCCTGAGTCAACGTAGTTGGAAGGAGAGAGACGGCAGAAGTTCCCTTCTGCTCTCAAGTGCCTTGCTCTGATCCCAACTCAGGTAACTTTTCTCCCACAGCTCATTAGAGAGACCTAGTTCCCACGAGCACTGCCAACTGCAAGGGAGGCTGAGAAATGTGGGCAACCCAGAGTTAATGGGCACTGTGCCCCTCGCCACTCTGCTCAAGGCACTGAACATATTTTAACTCATGTCAGTGCTCATCGGATCGGACCTATTCCTTTTATTCAATAGATGAGGACAGAGCAATTGAAGGATTTACCTAAGGTAACACGACAACTAAAAGGCAGATTGTGTGATAACACACTCATGGCAAGATATTTGGAAATTTGGGTGTGCCTGGGTGGCACAGTTGGTTAAGCGTGACTCTTGATTTGGGCTCTGGTCATGATCTCAGGGTCGTGATCTCACGGTCATGAGTTCAAGCCCAACATTGGGCTCCGAGCTCAGCATAAAGTCCGCTTCAGTTTCTTCCTCCCTCTCTCTCTGCTCTCTCTCTCTCTGCAAAATAAGTATATAAATCTCTCAAAAAAGATATTTAGAACTTTGTTGAGGGCAAGAGTGAGCCATTAAGGTTTAAGCAAAGACGTGCCATGATTGTATTTATGACTTAAAGATATCCTTTGGCTACAGTTAGGAAAATGGATTCAGGAGAAGGACAAGCAGCAGGTCAATTAGGAGACTATGATTAAAATCTGGGAAAGGAGACCATGAGAGACCAAAGAAAGGGTACCCTATTACTCAAGGGGCAGAAAACTCCCTTCAGACTGGTCTGAATAAAGACAATTTATTAAGCATCCAGATTTGGGACTAGCTTGAAAGTGCACCCAATAAAGTCATCAAGCATCCAATATATATATTTTTCTCTTTACACTGCTGTTTGTACATTAAGCTGGTAGAAAAATCACTCACCATTTCCAGCCTTACAAACTCACAGCCTATTCTCAAGGACAAGAAAGAGAAAAGCCCCAGAAAATATTTCCTTTGGTTCTTTTGACTATGACCTAACTATATTCCTTTCCTAATTCAGTCAGTTTGGAGCATGAAGATGGTATTTCCCGGTACAAGCAAATGAGGATCCATATCTGGGACAAGTGTAAGGGCTATTTTTCAACCTCACTGGTTGAAAGTGCAAGACAGATGGGCCTCCCAATGGCTCTGTCCACTGGCTGGAGGTCTCAGCTCTCACATCATCCCGTCATGCCTCTTGCTTAGCACCGGGGGTCTGGTACAACCTTCAGTGAGCTGTTGATCTAAATTAAGCCCCACACCCATTTTAATTTTAACCACACTTAGCATACCTAGAAGAGCCTTGTTCCTTGATTTGTTTGCTCGTCTCTTGCTAGAACGTTTTGCACACACACGAATATAAAATCCACAGATGTGGAGACCCCAACTATTTCCTTAGTATCACTTAGAGTGATGTCTACAATCTAAGAGGCATGCATTGAAGTATTTTCTTTCGCCTAGACCATCTCTAATATGTAAGATAGGACTGATAAATAGGGGTGCCTGGGGGGCTCAGTTGTTAAGCATCAGTCTTCGGCTCAGGTCATGATCCCAGGGTCTTGGAATCAAGACTCACATTGGGCTCCTTGCTTCATGGGATGTCTGCTTCTCCCTCTCCCACCCTCTCACTGCCTCTCTCTCTCTGTTAAATAAATAAATAAAATCTTTTTTAAAAAATACCGATAAATGACTCGAATGTTACGGAGGCACCACTGATTCCTAACGTCGGGAAAGCGGTATTTGATCCTTCCGTGTTCTTATTAAGCAGGCTCTCCCTTCGAAGCCTTCTCGTACTGAAGCTCCATTTATTAAGAAGTACTTTGGATCGAAGTTGCAATAGTGACCCTGAATTAAATTGCATTTCACGATTGGCTTCTTAAAAATGGGGCACAGCCCTCCTTAAAATAAGACTTTCTAGTAAGAGGGTGTTCTTGGAACCTCCATCGGGGACACCAATCCAAGATGGCCTCATACCACAGCGATGGGAGCGCTGAAGGGGCGAAACTCACCATTCTGCTTCTCGGGTGTGCAGTTATGGGGGGCCATCCAGAATGAAAGCTGCTCAAGCAATTTCTTCTGGGGTGAAAATTAATTACTATTTTATAAAAAGGCACATTTTTATCTACAGTGTGGTCTCTTTCCAGGACTACCATTCTCTAGCGGCTGGAAGTTGAACAGCCCTGGTGTGATAGCCCGATTTATGCAGAAGGGTAGGTCAGCCGGTCCAATCTCACACACAATGGAGACGTACTTCAATAACTAATTTAACCTCGAGCCTAATCCTTTTAATGATGTATCAATCACAGCCCCTTAAAATGCCCATGTCAAAGCAAAACACACAGCTCTGGCTTGGATTCAATTAATTTATAGAGCATTCATTTTTACCTTGATGAACACCCATATAGGTGGACTGAATACTTATATATGTAAATTCCAGGTTAATTTTCCCTGTCAATGAAAAGGCAAGCCAAGTGAATTTAAAGGATCCACACACTAAAATATGTGATATCCTCTTGTAATGGGGTGGGCATAGGAAAGGATGGGAGAAAAAAAAATAGGAAGAAAAATACAAGTTGCTATTCCTAAGAAGCTATAATCATACTTGGAAAGAGAAGGGGATTCCTACTCAGATCTGCTTGGTTTTGAAAGGGTATTCCTTTTTCTTGCCATTATGGTACCCTCCAGAGCTGAGTAATGGAAAGCAATATAGAGAACATGTTAATTCTCAAAGGGTAGGTTGGTAGAAAGAGTTGGGTTCTGACCCTAGATGTGTTGGTTGAGTGGTTCCTGGCAAGAATACTCAACTTCATGGACCCAAGGGCTTTCTCTTATTTACTTAGATCTTCAGACTCCTCTCCCAACCTTTTTAAACTGAAATGTATTTGACGTGCGAATGTGAGGTATATAACATGTTAATTTGGTGTGTTTATATACTGCAGAACAATGGCTATGGTAGCAATAATTAGCACCTGCGTCACGTTACATACCAGTGACCTCTTTGGTCAGAATGGTCTCCGAGATTAAAATTCAACTCTCATTAACCAGATGCTCTCAAAAGCTGCCTTTGTTTTCTGGGAGGTAGGCCATATAGTTCTCCGTCGGCAACCACGACAATTAAGATGGACTACTTTGGTTTTTATTTAATAAAGACAGACATTGTCAAAATGATGTCAGGGATCCCACAGAGAGATAGACCTCAATGTGATGGAGCCAAGGAGGTCTGTAAGCAGGTCAACACTTGGGGATTTTTAAAAGCAGCGTTATCTCTGTTGGATGAACACATCGTATCTGGAGCTTTGAAACGAGGAGAAGCTTAGAGAACACGAATTTATTCATGTTTAATTTGTACCCGTTTTTCTTCTGAGATGAAGGAAGGGGGCAAAGGGAAGGATTCAGTTTCATGTCCTGGACTGAACATATGATTTTACAGTCCCTGATTCTGCAAGGGAGGAGAGAGTGGGGGAGAAATTAAACAGCTTCTTTCCATCAAAGTGAAGAAGAAGGTGGGTTTGGGAATGTCTACACAGGTGACCAATGTGCTTGAGCAAATCCCTATTCATCCCCTAGATTCCCATTCATGATATTCAGGTCGGCAAGGTCAGGGTTTGTGTTTAGTCCATACATCTCTGGCATCTCTACAAACATTTACACAAGCAAATGTCATCACTAAATGCATGGAATTCATTTTTTGTTTAAATTGAAGTATCATAATCTTAAAGCTATGATTTAGGTCAAAACAGAAGTGGAATTAAGCTGGAAATATAACTGATATTCGAGAAGATGGAACTTCGTAAAAAGTCCTCAAATTAAAAAAGAAAAGTCTTTAAGAAGGTTGGAGCTATTCCGTTTTTGTTAGACCATCCATCAACTCCCTTCTATGAAAGATGAAGGACCTTCTACAAATACCCTCCTGGCGCTCTGTGTCTCCTTGACTTTCCAGTTTGCTTAGTCCTATTGTCATCATGGGAAGGGAGAGTTTTGTCACGATTCAGCTCCGTGGAGTTTCCAAAACTCCGTCCACCATTTTCTCTTGGAACTATCTTGGGGTGGATTCCTCGCAGAGCAGCCCTCCTTCTGATCAAGACTTCTCAACTTCAGAATTACAGTCCCACTGCTTGAATGGTTTCATCCCAGAGTTGATGGTTCTCCAGGAGCTACAGTTGCAGTTGCTGTGGGATGTCCTTACCATCCAAGGATGGTTTTGAAGAACCCATTCTTTCAAACTTTAGTCATCTTTCTGTCACGTTCTGACACTGAATGTCTCTAGGAAAGCATCAAAAGTGTTGAAAACGTCTTTTCTCTGTGTTCTTTTGGATGGGGTTTTCTCCCTGAATACCTCTGTAATTATCTCTTGATTTTTCCCATTTGGTAACATCAGTAGGCTAGGTTTTGAGGAGATTCATGGTGTAGCAGCTTTTCCTAGAACCAAGTTTTGAGCGCTACATTCCATTGTTGCTTAATCTCAAGAAATGTCTCTTTTGTCACATTTTGAAATGATTTTCCTTCCATTCTGCTCTCCAGGAACACCGACGATGTAAACACTTTATCCTCGTCTCTCACTGCCATCATTTTTCTCATTTTAAACGTGTTTGTCCTTTTGTTTTATTTTGAATGATTTCCCTAAACCTATCCCCTATGCTTCTGGCACTATTTTCGTCTTTTGGAGGCTATTTTATGTCCCTCCAAACCTTTCCAATTCTTATTTTGGTCTTTCATTTCTTTCCACTAGCTTTCCCAATCTAATTTCCATATTCCTCTGTTGTTTTGTAGTATCTGGAGACATTTTATTTCTTTTAACTCCTTTTGAGAAATCCTGTATTAAAAGTTATTTGTAGACTATGAAAAATTAGCTGAGACTGCTGTTTCCTTTCTGAAGTGTATCATGTTTTCTTTTTGCTGATGTTTCCCATTCCACCTCACCTGCTTTCTTTGCAAAGAAGGCAACAGTGTTCTGTTGGTTCTCTTCTGATTTTTGCTTATCGTAGAGTAGACCATTGGCAATAGGCCATGACTGAAACGCAACTGATCTGTCTCTAGCTTTGATTCACTTTTTTATTAAACTGCATCGTGGGGTGCCTGGCTGGCTGAGTTGCTTGAACTTCCCACTCTTGATTTTTGGCTAAGGTCATCTCAGGGTTGTGAGATCGAGCCCCACCTCTGTCCCTGTGCTGAGTGTGGAGTCTGCTCAGGATTCTCTCTCCCCCTCCCTCTGCCCTTCCCCTCTGTGCTCACATGCATTCATGCTCTCTCTCAAAAATGAACAAATAAACACACCAGGTCTCGTCCAGTCAGTTACTCTTTGCCCTGGAGAACAATTCTCTTAGATTCTAGAGTTCAGGGAGTTGGTAGAGATTATAGCAAAACCCCTTATCCCCAAGATTCTCTGCGCCTATGGTCAAAATTGTGAGATGATTGCATTCCTATCGTTGTTGAATTTGCTTTATCTCAGGCAGTTTCATGGAGATAGGAAGCCAAGTTATGGATAACACAGTGCGAGGGGACAGCTTAAACAAAACTTCAAATGCTTTTCTCTTTTTAATTCCCATCGCCATGATGGTATCCTAAGCCAGCCCTAAGCAACTCTCCGTTATGGGGAGTGGAGAGACAATTATAGTCAAATTTCAACTTTGAAAATAGGATCTGGAAGCAAGCAATATTATCTTGATAGATAGGCTTTCTTAAGAGAAAGGATTGACATCTGCCAGACTGCATTTCTTTCTAAGTACTGGATATGCCTTTTCAGATCTGACACTGTTTAGTGTGATGGGGGACAGGCTGTTCATCTGTCCCCGTCCATGGGGAGACTTCAGGTATCAGGAAGCTGTTAAGTTGGTAGTCAGGAGTGGTCACCATTTCCTGCCTTCATTGAACATAATGTTTCCTTCCTTTTACTCTCTAAAGGACTGAAGTCAAGAATGTCTTATCATATTTAACAGAAATCCTGGGTATTTAGTTATAGTATTCACCTTCTAAGACGTTCTGTGAAGCCTTCACTTTTTGCCTCTGGGGATCATTTTTAAGTGGTTCAAATATTTATACCAGAAATGTTTGCAAATGTCGAACGGAAGCAGCGACTGTCCTGAGTAGCTATCGATGAATGAAGGAGCCTGGTCACACTACCTTTTAGAGCTCACAATCTTCATTCGAACAGCATCTTCCCAGCAAATTCCAATATCCTTTGTTTCTAGCAGAATTCGCTTTATAAGCCCATTTGGCATTCCGGGCACAAAATCTCTTTCTTCATTTGAAACAGAATTGAGTCTTCCTTGAAGTTAAATAAGCAAATCTGTATTTGAGAGACGCCCGCTACATTCAATGTCCTCATCTCTTCTCCAGTCCAATTCAGACTCATTTCCAAGTAACCGTCCTTTCTCATTTCACATCTGACGTATAAAATTTCCAAATCACTTCCTTACATACTTTATTCCATCGAATGGGGTACATTTATATTTCTCCCGTGGTTTTTTTTTATGAATATTTAGAACGTATGTTAGCGTTAAGTATGCTTGGCATATTATACAGAGCTCGAAGGGCGTCAGATACTCAATAAGTGGTTGGACGTTATATAGTTTGACAGGAGGGGGTCTTGACGTCCAATTTGCAAGAAGGAGAGAGTCACCTTCCAAGCACAAGCTTTTCTATTTAAGGTCCTAACAACCAACACTATTGGTCTAGAATAAAGTAAGATTGATTTGAGTTACCTCACAGTCATGTAAGCACCAATGATTTTGGTTAGAAAATTAAGCAATTAAGGTGACTATTAATCATTATGAAAATACAAATGTATCCTTCCAAGAGGAGTTCTAAATATTTCATCCATGTGCCTAATAATTTAAACTGGAGTCTTATCTACTCATAAATGACGCTTAAATAATGCAGATATAAATGCATCGCATTGTGTGGGAAACTAAATAAATGTTGAGTTTGAGTTTTTAAAATGAAAGAAAATATCCAAACTAAAGAAAATGACTAGTTTTTCTCTCAATTCCTCAGGCAGATCTAAAAATACTGAGAAAATGAAATAGCATGTTATTATTAGGGCTGAGTTGAGTCTCACATAGATTCGGGGGGGTGGGGGGGTGGGGAGAAACAGTCCAATTTAAAAACTACCACAACTCCAGCATTTGGAATGTATCCTAAAGAATTAATCATATTTATAGAGAGACATAACAAGGATGTTCACTACAATTTTATTGGTAGTACTAAAAAATATCATGAAAAAGTGCAAATGTTCAACAAAATTAAGTAAGTTGAATAGATTTTATGGTACTATTCAGTCATTAAAATTCAGATTAAAATATATATCACATTGGAAATGCTTAAAGGAAAAGCCTTTTTAGGGGCGCCTGGGTGGCTCAGTGGGTTAAGCCCCTGACTTTGGCTCAGGTCATGGTCTTAGGGTCCTGGGATCGAGCCCCACATTGGGCTCTCTGCTTGGCGGGCAGCTTGCTTCCCTCTCTCTCTCTGCCTGCCTCTCTGCCTACTTGTGATCTCTGTCTGTCAAATAAATAAATAAAATCTTTAAAAAAGGCTTTTTAAAGCAGAATGCACAATTATATGTACAGTAGGATCCTAAATTTATAAACATTTCATAAAACATATCACATACTATGTATAAAATGTGCCTTATATATCATTGAAGAGCCCCCAGGGATGCTCAGTCAGGTAAGTGTCTGTCTTTGGCTCGGGGTATGATCTCAGAATCCTGGGATTGAGTCCTAAGTAGGGCTCCCAGCTCAGCAGGGAATCGGCTTCTCCCTCTTCCTCTGCCCCTCCCTACTGCCCACATTCTCTCCCTCTGTTTCAAATAAATAAAATCTTTTTTAAAAAATAAATAATTTAAACATTTGCCAAAAAATGGACAGTGTTCATCTTCGGGAAACAGGAATATCAAAGCCTACATTCATCTTTTTTAAACTTTTCTATAGTTTTCAAAGAATATTGATAGCAGCAATGTCCACAAAAACCAAACTGTGGAAGGAGCCAAGATGCCCTTCAACAGACGAATGGATAAAGAAGATGTGGTCTGTATATACAATGGAATATTACTCAGCCATCAGAAAGGATGAATACCCAACTTCTGCATCAACATGGATGGGACTGGAGGAGATTATGCTGAGTGAAATAAGTCAAGCAGAGAGAGTCAATTATATGGTTTCACTTACATGTGGAACATAAGGAATTGTATGGAGGACATTAGGAGAAGGGAGGGAAAAATGAAGGGGGGGAATCAGAGGGGGAGATGAACCATGAGAGACTGTGGACTCTGGGAAACAAACTGAGGGTTTTGGGGTGGAGGGTAGGGGGATGTGTGAGTCCGGTGATAGGTACTAAGGAGGGCACGGATTGCATGGAGCACTGGGTGTTATATGCAAACAATGAATCATGCAACACAACATCAAAAACTAATGACGTACAACTGTATGATGGGTAATGTAATAAAAAATAATAAATAATAATTTTTAAAGTATTTGCAGTCAAACTATTACTTTTTTAAATGGAAAACAAGAATGATCCATATGACAAAACGTACGCAGTACCATTTTACCGAGTCTAAGGGAGCAGCTTCTACAAACACGGTTGACCAGCTTTGAGCTGGTCCATCCACTGTGCGTTATCTCATCTCACCCACCCTGTTTAGGGAGATGGACCAGCAAGGAAAAAAGAAATACATGCACAACAGAGTATTTCGGGGCATGTTAGAAAGAAAAAAAAAAAGTCTTAAGGATAAACCAAAATAGAGCCCAGAAAATGAGCATGATGTGTTTGGTGGGGGGCATGCAGGGTACAAGGCTCGGAGGTTTCATGGAAAAGGCAACTTTGGAAAAAAGATCCATAATAAAACTGGGAAAGACAGAAGAGAGGAAGAGCCCATGAAGAGACAGAATCACCTAGTGATCAAGAAAATATGGCAGCTGCAAAGGCTGGGAAGCCTCCGGCCATTTTGAGCAGTTGAGTAAAATTGTATGAAGTTCTTCCTAGGATCACTCCTAATGTCGTGGTGACTCCACAGTACCTTCAGGATAAAGTGCATAGTTTTAAAAACATTGATTTATTTTTGAGAGAGAGAGAGAGAGAATGATGGGGGGAGGGATAGAGGGAGAGAATCTCAAGCAGACTCCCCACCACATGGGGCTCAATCGCACAACCCACAAGACCATGACATGAGCCAAAATCACTAGTTGGATGCTCAACTGACTGAGGCATCAAAGTTCACACGTCTCAGTGTGCCCACTGCCCCACACACCTTTCACAGCTGGCTGCCCAATGTTCAGTATATGCTCTAGGCTTCTCCAAATTATTCCCGTTCCCCCAAATCCACCATGCTGCTCAGGACGCTGTGGTTGTGGGCATTCTGGTACCAATGCTGACAAGTTTTGGTTCCACACTTTGATAGGCCCGCTCTGCCTTGTGCATTTAAAGCACGGTTGTAGCATTGCACTCTTGGTGGTGTTGTAATTAGGTTGTTTTTTAGCATGATTTTTCTGCCGCTCACCCCAGAGGCTAGCGCCCCAAGAGGGAGAACTCTTCTCATGGTCATCAATGAATGAAAAGGAAGAAGATATAGAGAAGAATGCCCCAGACCATTAGGAAAATGGCAGAGTGCCCAATGGGAAAAAAGGTAAGTCATGAGAAAAAGAAACAAAAAACTAGCAGAGATTATAGAGTGAGGCCCCTTCCTAGTGTCAAAAGCAGAACAGATGCTTCTGTTCCCCTTATGTTTTTCTGTCCTCTTATTATCCCACATCTATCTGGTGCAAAGTGCCTGTATCATTACACTTAGGATGATCGAAATTTGGGTGGTTAATAGGGATACGAAATTTGGTGACAAATGGGACTATGCAAAAACCTATACCTACCCGGTTTGTCAGAGACAGTTTCACAAGGTGAAGTTTGGAAGACTTTGAGGGGCTGTTTTTTTTTTTTCTTTTAATATATATCTCTCATCTGGAAAGTAATTATTATTGTGTCTTTTACTTAGATTGCTTCATGCCTTCTCCTTGGAAAGCAGCCTTAGCTCAGGAGAAAGCCAGCAAACGGAGGACAGAGCTCAGAGGAGAGAAACAGGGTCCAATTTCCTTGGTCAAGGCTCTAGTCTTCAATGGGAAAGTTGTCTTCTGTGTGCTTCAGTTTGATTTAGGAGAAATGGAGGCCGCCTTTGGGCACACGGGAGGAGCAAGGACCATGTATTGGGCTGGGTTACCTCCTACAGTACAGCATTTGTAACATAATAGTTAAGGATGTTGAGGAATCAAAAACCATAAAGGAATATTTGGCACATTTCCCATGAAATTCTCCGACATAGACTTCAATTTATGGATCATGGGGAGTTAGGGAACCCATAAATTAAGGGATGAGCCAACAAGACAATGGGATATTCTGGAAGAACCTCAGGGCTTTTGGATTTTGATTAAGAAAATCAAAATGGATTTTGATTAAGAAAATACGGCACAACATAGCTGAATAAAAAGTAATAAGTTATTTTTGAGGTGTTTATTACAAACAGCATCTTGATTGTTTAAGATATCAATTCATGGGGAATGGAGGGGAGTTTTATATTTGTTTCCAGTCCTATACATTCTCCCAAATGAGGTTTGATGCAGACCCAACAGATGTTTAGGACTTTTTAGAGGTCTGTAGATAAAGAAAGGGGGGAGACAGGGAAGGTCTCCTAGTTATTACTGTTGATAAACTATTTTTACCCAAAAAGTCCATGACATAATTCATTGTGCTTTCAAGAGTTTCATTTTACCGACAAGTAGATTTGGGTCTAAAAAAAAAAATCAATTCTGAATTTAACTAAATTCACTCTGAGTTCATATTCCACGATGTACACAAGACTTCACTGGCATTCATGAAAAATAAAAGTATTTTAGAACACATTAAAAAAATGGGTGTTGAAAATGAAAAGAAAGTTGAGGGTTGCTCAGTGGTCTCAAAGTATTTCATTTAATCAAATCTTTAATACTCGTAAGCTCTGATTCTCTCATCCCACAAGGCTGCTCATTTTGCTGGTTCTGGGCTCCATTATTAATCAGTTCTGGCACTCTGCATGTGTGCTTAGGGAAATAATTTCCCTATTTCTATTTTCTCCTAATGCAGTAGAAGAAGTGTTTCAATTTCTCAAAGTTATTTGGAATGATTTCCAGTGAAGTGGATTTTGTGGATGTATGGAAAATAGCATGAACATATTTGCCAGGACAAAATCACTCTAAGTAAACACTCCCATTTTTTCCTATTGTTTACAATTCTCAAAACCATTTCACATATATTATCTCATTATGAGATTCATTCAATTCACTGAGAAAATTAACTAGAAATACAGTTATTTCTGTGATTTGAACAACTCTTATTTCTGTTCATTTCTCTGAACCAGTAAACAAAGAGGGTAGAAACAGAACAATCTACAAGTATTTTTCAATGCCTACCAGTTATATAAAAAAAAAAAGAAAAAAATTTAAGACTGATTCTCCATAACCCTATCTTTCAAAGCAAGATTTTCATATTATATTTTTGGCTTCCAAGACATACATAAACTGTATCTCTACATATGTATCATTCCACAGATACATATATAGAGATACAGATACATATTCAAAGATATGTAATTATGTACATGCAATTATGTGTAAGTTCTATATATTATTACATATTATATAATGTGTGCTATATAGAGAATGTGATATACTCTATATTGTCTATATAACATATATTCTATATGTAAGGTGTTATGACTTATACTATATACAATATAATTCTATATATAACATTTTTTTAATTTATTTATTTTTTCAGTGTAACAGTATTCATTGTTTTTGCACAACACCCAGTGCTCCATGCAATACGTGCCCTCCCTATTACCCACCACCTGTTCCCCCAACCTCCCACCCCTGACCCTTCAAAACCCTCAGGTTGTTTTTCAGAGTCCATAGTCTCTTATGGTTCGCCTCCCCTTCCAATTTTTTTTTTTATAAATATATAATGTATTTTTATCCCCAGGGGTACAGGTCTGTGAATCACCAGGTTTACACACTTCACAGCACTCACCATAGCACATACCCTCCCCAATGTCCATAACCCCCTCCCCCTCTCCCAACCCCACCTCCCCCCAGAACCCCCAGTTTGTTTTGTGAGATTAAGAGTCATTTATGGTTTGTATCCCTCCCAATCCCATCTTGTTTCATTTATTCTTCTCCTATCCCCCTAACCCCCCATTTGCTTCTCCATGTCCTCATATCAGGGAGATCATATGATAGTTGTCTTTCTCCGATTGACTTATTTCACTAAGCATGATACCCTCTAGTTCCACCCACGTTGTCGCAAATGGCAAGATTTCATTTCTTTTGATGGCTGCATAGTATATACATACTTACATATACACATATTTATATATACAAAATTATGCCCCAACATGAAGTTTGAACTCAAAACCCTCAGATCAAGAGTTACACACTCCACTGTCTGAGCCAGCCAGGTGCCCCTCGTGACTTCTATATTTAGAGTCAAGCTTACAAAGTCTTTCTACAACCCAAAGTTCAACCACTCTTTGTCTATATTTTACATGACATTTTTCCTTTTAAGTTATGTATTTCATCAGTCCGAAATTTATTTGGTGGTGTCTTTATTTGGTGTGAGGTAGGGATGTGGTGTGTTTATTTGGTGTGAGGTAGGGATGGGGTATCTTTATTTGGTGTGAGGTAGGGATGTAGTTGGCCACTGGCCGTCTGTGCTAATGTTGATACTTCCCCACCAAATGTTTAACTTGCTTGTTGATATTAAAATACAGCATGATAATAGCTTCTGAAAACCATTTTTGTCTCAAGTGCACTTGAATAATTTCAAGGAAACTAGAATTGACTTACAAGCAAATGTCTATAATTTTCACGGTAACAATGCAGAGGTCTAGGGTACCTGGGTGGCTCGGTTGGAGGACCATGGGAGTCTTGATCTTGGTGTTAGGTGTTCAAGTCCCACAATGGGTGTAGAGATTAAATAAATAAGTAAATTAACTTTAAAAAAAATACAAAGAAATAGCATAGAATGACACCCAGACTTTAACAGATGCCATGGGTATTCATGTTAAATATAGGATTAGAATAGAAATTAAGTATTTGTATGATTATACTCTTCCTAGAATGTTTTGGAAGGATTCAGTGTCCCCTAAAGTGACCTGTGATCTGACATCCTTTTGGCAGAGGTGCACCTTTTTCTGCCTTATTTTCATGGAATAGCTAATAGCATTGCTTTTTGAACAGTACCCGATAACGTAGCCATCTCAAGAAACAAACACCTTAATTTTATAAACAGTGCCCGAGAAGCATGAACCTGAAAGATTATAAAATTTGCTGTCTTAAAACAAACCACCACCGTTCAACAGCGGTCACTGTTAAATGAGTGAAAAGAAAGACCATGTGTGGGAGCAGATATTTCCAACATGCACACAAAAGCTTGTTAGAGCAGAAAATGTAATGGGCTGCTTCAAATCCATCAGAAAAAATATATAGACAGACACAGACAACCATATCAAAATACAAGCGAGGGACATTAATAGGCACTTTGGAAAAGAATTTCTAAACGGTCAGGAAACATGGCAAGTTATCCAAAGATATCAGCAACCAAGTGAAGGCAGGTTAAAACCACAAAGTGATATCAGTCACACTCACCTGGATTCCTAAATTCAGAGAGAGAGACTCACAATACAGAGTTATAAGGGTATGGAACGGTGCTAGCCAATGGAACTTGTCAGGCTCGTGAAAAGGTTCTATTCTGTGACATCCAATATGGTAGCCACTGGCCGCAATGAGGCCACTGAAATTCAGCAGTAGAACGGAGAAACTAAATGTTTGTCTTTATTTCATTGTCCTTAAATGTAAGTGACCACAGGTGACTGGAGGCTACCATATTCAACTAAGACCAGCTCTTTGGGAAGTGTATGGTACCGTGCGCTACAGTTTAACATACATATACCCAAAGATCCAACCATTTAACTTTTAGGTATCTGCCCAAAATCGTACTCACTGGCATTATGTAAAACAGCCAAGAATAGGAAACACATCAAAGGTCCCACAATAGTAAAATCCATCAATAAATGATAGTATTCTCACACAATGGAACACCCCATAGCCATGAACGTGAACTGACCTCTGTTGCTCGTGACAGCACTATTGAATTTCAAGAAGGCAACAGACATGAAGCAGAAGATGCCAGATGCAAAAAAGGGTTCTAGGATTCTATTTTTATAAATATCCCAAGGCACCTCAACTCATCCGTGGGGTGGAAAGTCACGGTGGGGAGAACCTACTTGCAATGGTCAACATTTTGCTCAAGACGACGCATTCGCAAGGAGCCCCATTTGTGATTATCCGAGCTGTGTATGCAGGACCTAGGCACACTTGAGGAGGTAGATTTCCATATGAATAGTGACCACAAAGCAACAGAGGGGAGATCAGCAACAGGCTTATGACCTGGAAGATTCTATCAGTGTCAGAAGACGCGAAAGCCGCTGTGGAAAAAGTGTGCTCAGATTCAAGGAAATGTTATATGGACTTCACGATCGAGGCTTCCGAAAGCAGTACAAGACATCTCCATGGAGAGGGCACCGTAATTCCAGGACAGGTCAGAATTCCGTTGTCAGTCAAGTGCTGGGTCTCGGCAGGGCAGATGGGAATTGAAGAAATTGGAAGAAGAATGGACTGAGGAGGTATTGTGCAGTTTGTATAGGGAATGTGACATGTACGTAATATGGGAATAAGAATAACACTCTTGCTCATTCTGTGGAAACTTTCCGAGAAGATTGTCTTCCAAGTTCTGTCCCTCCTAATGAATTGCAGGAACTTAACTCACTCATTTGCCAAAAGGAGGATCTTTGTCTGTGGGTGGGCAAAGCCAGAGGTATTGATTGGGGGAAAAAAGGTTCTTGAAACCCAGATTTACATGGGCCCGGATGATTCGTTCAGAATCGCCCTGTACAGTGCGAGAGATAGAAAATTATGCCTGAGATCTACGGGGAGAGCTCGACCCTGTGTCATAAGCTAAGGTGTTTCATTTGGGTGATGGGCAAGGCAAGTGTGGGGTCCTTCCTAGACCTGCACGGCAAATGGAATCCAAGCTCCCAAGCTTACGTTATCAACGCTCGTAGGTTTGGATGGGGGAGACCAGGAATGCCCTGAGAAGTTTTTGCTTGAATTCCTAATGCTTTCTTTTACCGTGCCTCAAGTCCAACGGGCTGGCTTTCACAAGTTCTGCACCACTGAGGATGCTGCGAGAAGACCTTCTCCAGTCTGGAGTCCCTGTCTCTTAGGAGATAATGACCACGTCCCGTGCATTTTCAGGACGGGAAGTCATCACTGTTAGTTCCACTTTCTTATTTCCATTCTTCCTCCGAGGAGGACTTTGCCGAATGAAAAGCACCTTTGTTTGTCAATTCCTCATGGTTCGGCAATGAAAATAAAATTCAAAGAATGCATAAGCTTGATCGTGCTTTTTTTTTTTTCTTCCTGGTGGTTCTGACTTCTTCTCAGTGTGATGTGAACAAAGGTGGGCATTCACCGTCTTTTACCATCAGAACTTTTATTCTATCAACAGCAAGAGCAAAAGCAAACAGAGCCTTGCAGACATCTGCCTTGGGACACCAGCAGCTAGTCGCCCCTCTGGATGCACTTCCCCGTTTATACTGCCAATTAGGAGTGTGGCTTTGACTGTGTTTAACACCTGCTACCAACCTCCCCTCCTGCCACTGCACCAACGTGCAGCCTGGTGGTCCTGGAGAAGCTGAGACCATCCTCAGGTCCTTGGAGTATCTGATTGAACTAGAGGCAATGCCTGCCATCTCCCTAGGGTCCTGCTGAGGAATTAGGCAGGTAATGCCCTCCCTGCTAATACGATGGGAGATGTTTTCTGCAAGGTTCTTGTGAGAAGAGTCCTCCTAACTAAGAGGGACCCACAAGAAGAAATAGGCTCTTGGCTCCCATGTTCCATCTCTTCATCCTGATGTCACACGTGGGGCTGCACAGAAATGTTGCCACCCAGCCCAACACCACTAACGGCAAAGACTGAATCATCAGAAGAAGGAGAACACTTGGGTTCTCAGTGGCCTCACAGTCAACCAATTCTCTCACTTGAAGAACGCCATGAGGCAGGGCTTCTCGTGAATGAAAACCGGACAGAGTTGGTACGCTCATCCGCACTAGGCATTGGCAGGCTACCGGAAAGAAACTAAAGGAGGACGTTGTGTCCTAGCCGACTAGAGACAGTACCTATCCATCACGGTGCTGAAATTGTGGTCGGCACAAAACTTAAATAACTACAGACAAAACAGTGTAAGCCACATGCACAGAGGCCCAACAATCTACCCATGCTCTTTCCATTCGAGCTCTGGCTTTGGGGAGATGCTAAGAGACCTTCCAGCATCACAAGAAGAAGTGACCCAGACTGGTCGAAACGGAAGATCTGGACACTTGGCAAGCAATGCAGACCAACGTTTCTCTGAGATGTACCCCTGGGTATTCGAAAGAATATCTAGATCTTGGTCAAACCCTAAAAACAAAGGTGCTTGTTCAGATAAGGACCTTTTTTTTTTCTTGTTTCCTACATGGAAATTGTGTCCCTGAAGATGAACAAAACAGAAATGAGTATTTTGAATAGCTGTTTTTGTTTTTGTTTTTAAGATTTTGTCAAACAGACAGAGAAAGAGAGCACAAGTATGGAGAGTGGTGGACAGAGAGGGAAGGAGACTCCCTGCTGAGCAAGGAGCCCAGTGGAGGACTCACTCCCATGACCCTGGGATCATGACCTGAGCCAAAGGCAGATGCTTAACCGACTGAGCCATCCAGGCGTCCCGTTTGAATAGTTTCTTTTTTTTTTTAATATTTTATTTATTCGACAGACAGAGATCACAAGTAGGCAGAGAGGCAGGCAGAGAGAGAGGAGGGAAGCAGGCTCCCTGCAGAGCAGAGAGCCCGATGCGGGGCTCGATCCCAGGACCCTGGGATCATGACCTGAGCTGAAGGCAGAGGCTTTAACCCACTGAGCCACCCAGGCACCCCCCCATTTGAATAGTTTCTAAAGGAGAAATTCAATTCATTTCACAAAATGTGGGGGTAGCCATCCTACTCCAGGTACTGTAGGAGATCGTAGGAAATCACACAAGATTTAGGTCTCAGTTTCAGCCATCCCTGAGAGCAGCTAGGCTTGCTGTCCAGACAAAAGACCTCATGCAAATGTCCCAAGCTCTCTGGGCACACTGGGTTTGAGCAAAAGAGATAAGCAAGTTATTCATGGCTAAAGCCAGATGCAAGTCAGTAGTTTCCTAAGTGCAGATCTATCCGTTTTGACTTCCTAAGCAAAGACCTGTATTCATAATCCTATGTGAAGGGTATGGACTGTGGTCAGGGCCCCCTGGCTTGTCCCATGTTGATGTCCTTACCCCCACTTGCAGGTGGTTCAAATCAAGGACAATTAATAGGAATAAAACCAGAGCATAGGGTATAGAGTCAGAGGTATTAGCGTTACATGGCGATGGACAGGAGTTGCATTTGTGGGGAGCCTAGCAGAACGTATAGACTTGTTGAATCATGACTTGTACGCCCAACACTAGCAGAATATGTTGTCACCTGCACAGTTTAAAAAGAAAAACCATGGGCAACCACCAAATAACCAAATGGGCAAAAATCCTGTTCCAGGCTTTCAGAAGAAGGAGAGATTGCTTCCAGCTGGGGAGGTCGGGGAGGGTAATAGGACACAAATGTAAGTGGGGAGTGTTCCAAACAGGGAGAAGGTAAAGCAAAGGGAGCTGGAGAATCTGGACCTTTTGCAGCCGGCTGGGCCCCTCCAGAACTGGTTTGGCTTCATATAGACCTTAGAGTCCCTCCACGTTCAAAAAATCTGGCATCAAGCTCAATACGATATACCTGTTTTTCAATCATCCAATGAACACCTGTTTATTCAAGGTTCTGAGAAGGCCTGCAGAAAGGATCCAGATCCTCCCAAATGCGTAACAAGTCACAAGCAAGTCTTGCAAACGATCTTGTAATTATGGTGATGTCTGGGGGCAGGCATGGGTTATTCTGGGAGTAGCAGACATTGGGAAGAACCCATGGTCAGGAAAGGAGGAAACAGAAGATGGAAGACAGGCCAAAAAAAAAAAAAAAAGTTCTCAGAAAGTATGATGTTGTTTTTCTTATTATAACTTGGTTAGTAACAACCCAGAAGCTCAGGTAAGCTTGTCCAAAGTAGAAACGAGGTTAAAAATCGAAATTAAAATAATTCCTATTCTACTTAGAGGGAGCTGGTCTAAGATTACTGCTCATTCTCCCCCATTGTAGTAATTTGTCCAGTAGAATTTGAATGAGCAACACCAGATTCTCCAGCTGCCTGCAAGCCTAACCCGCAAAGCATGACCACACGTTTCTACGTCCACCTCGTAAATCTCATTCTGAGATTTTAGTAATTTGTCCAGCAGAATTTGAATGAGCAAAACCAGATTTTCCAGCTGCCTGCAAGTCTAACCCCCAAAGCATGACCACACACCCACCTGGTAAACTTCACCAAGAGGGTGTTCTTTGATGACTTGGAGCTCTGTTTCGTCTTGCACAGATCTCGGATATGGTGAGGATTATTGATCTCTCCCTCCAGGCCAATCAAGGGTCAGCAAACGTGAAGCAGGCTTCTTAAACCAGGAACAAAACAAGGACACCTGTAATAGACAGGATTACTGGAAATTCTGCAGGAGAACTGAAAAGCCTAGCATAGACGTAAGAGGTACAACTCTTGGAAATAGGACGGCAAAACCAAATTCATTTCAGGAGACGATGATGGCCCTACTTGCAAACGCCAAAGGATCGAGTCTTCTGTGTTGAGAGCTTGGACTAGTTATAAATTAGGATTCTTTCTTAAACGTCTGATAGAAGTCATCAGAAATTATTTTCAAAGGTATTGAATGCAGAGCATAAAGGACATCGAGATGTGCTTTGTGGATAGGTATCTTTGTCCCCCCTAAAATGTATTGATTCTATCATGACCACCGTTCATGCCTGCGGACCCTCCTCTGTCCGCAGCACAGGTGAAGACATCTGTCCTTTTTTCTAACTGCCCGCAGAAAACCACGAAGGGTTTTAAGTAGGACATGGACATGATCCAATCTGTGTTTCAGACAATTCTGACTATAAAGAGGAGAATGGCTTACAGGGGAAAAGTCCAGGAGACAGAGAGCTCAGCCTCGAGGAGGTGTTTGCTCTAAAAGAGGAAAAAAGAAGAAGTTTTGATTCTTGGAGGGAAAAGTGTTTCTCTGCTCAACACTTTGGACACAAAATGTGTGTTTTTGCACGTCAAGCAATTCTGCAGTTCTCTGCAGACACCCGTGAGGTACTGTTGCATTTATTTTGACCCTGGCCCAGCCAGGGGTCATGGCTAACCTCACAGGGTAAGGGCTGCGTCCCACAAGGCTGCCCCCAGGGCAGACGCCAGTTACGAATAGTGGGTCCCCAGGGTGCCCACGGTCTGTGGGACTTGGCTAGACACTGAGGTTCCCACAACCGACCCCTCAAGGTTGACGATTCACCACGAGGACTCGGGAAACCCACGAGCACACTGCACTTACCACCATCTGCAGATCAGGAAACATAGAGCTGAAAGCCAGAGGAAGCAATAACACGGGCTGCCGTCCCAGAGGGTCCCGAGCACAGGGGCGAGCGTCTCTCCCTGGGGAGTTTGGGGTGACCCACCCTCCAGGGATGTGGATACCTTCAGCAACCTGGAGGCTCTCCCCACTTCATCATTTAGGGCTTTTTAGGGAGGTTTGGTTAGCCAGGAGGGACGCCATCCCATTTCCTCTCCTGGCGGGGATGGAGTAGGGTCCCGGGTCCAAGCCCCTGATCACGTGGTTGGTTTCCCTGGCAACCAGCTCCCCTCCCAAACCCTCCATCTGTGCTGGGACAAACACCGCATTAGCATGAACTCAGGTGTGCCTCGCTAGGGGGTTTTTATGAATAACAAAAGACGTTCTGCGGCAGCCTCCTAGCCAGAAATTCCAAAGGTTTCAGGAACACGGTGCCAGGAATCTGGGAGATGATCAGGGACTCGGAGGGACCCCACATCCAATTAGCGTCCTCGTGAAAGACAGAAGAAGAGAAACCCAGACACAGAGGAGAAGCCACGTGAACTCAGAGGCAGAGACGGGAGGGAAAGGGCCACAGGCCAAGGGACGCCTCCAGGAATGAGCTAGATGCTGAAAGACGCAGGGGTGGGGATCTGAGATCCGGGAGGGGCAGGCTTCAGTGGGGGACAGGAGAGGAGAGGGGAGAGGGGTCCGGATCTCAGACTTATGGTTTTCACAACTGAGAGAGAAGACATGGCCGTAAGCCCCTAGTTCGCAGCGGCCCTAGCTAGGCAACAGACACCATTCTATAACATATTTAATGTCTTTCCCTCAACATCTCACCGGTTTCAGGCGTCCTCAGGTTGTGAGTTTTCGTTCTAATTATTTAGTGAAGGATGGAAATTGAGACGCCCAAACACCACGCACGTGGGGGAGATTGTGTTTGGAAGTGGGCGCCCTCCTCCCGCACACCTGAAACTTCACCACTGAGGACAGGCCTGAGCCGTCCTGCCTGACCCCTTGGCTAATAAGCTCAGGTCAAAGGTGAGCTATAGGGGCGTGTTAGCTGATGAGAGCCTCTTGAGAGGGACTAAACCTTACAGGTGTGTCTGGTAGTTATTACTGGCTCTTTTTCAAACAAGGTCAGAGGGATTTTAAAATTAATTTTAATAAAGGGAGAAATCAACCGGAGTGTTCAATTCTAAGACTAAGTAACGGGTGTGATAGGAACATGGGGAACAATGCCGACATTGATTTTATTGTTTCCTTAAATCTACAGTGATCAGAGCCAGAGCTCAAACACTGTTAAAAGCCGAGATGTGGATCATGAAGCCGCGGAAATTTCATAAAGCGGGAGAACGTCGGAATGGAATGAATCCTGATGGCTCTGGAGCCCAAAGTATACAATGATTTGATTTGTAATTTCGATTTGTAAATTATTGGGCTAAAACGTGAGAAATGTGGAGGGGGGGAGGGCAGTTCTCGCTCAGTGGGGTGCCAGGAGCCACCAGAGTCAGCCCCATCTGTGAATTTGTTAGAAATGCAGATGGAAAAAAAAAAAGAAAGAAAGAAAGAAAGAGAGAGAGAGAGAAAGAAAAGAAATGTAGATGGGGCCAGGTCCCAGGTCGGCAGCATCACAGAATTTGGAGCAGGGCCTAGCCATGCATGTTTGTCAAGCTTTCCTGGGGATGCCCCTGCCCAGCTCTGCTAAGGGATGCTGCAAGGACTCTGGTAGGGCGTGCTAAAAGGAAAACAGGTCCTCTTCTCTGCAAGGAACTTTACAGAAAATGTGAGCATCGTCTAAGAAGAACCCGATTCTGCTTCTTCAAAGAATCCAACATATAACCTTCACACGGCGTACGAGAGAGACTGGCAATTTGGAAATCTGCATTTTCTTCGGAGACGCACAGAGGAAGCCTTGACTTGAAAACAGGGGAGGCTTGCGGTGCGGGTTGGCAGTGGGTGCATTTCATTTGGCCTCTGGTTGGTAGAGCATGGCGGCTGCATGAAGGTCTCGTGGAAGGTTGCCCAGTGGACAATGTGGAAGCAAGGTGAGAGATTTCCCCAGCCCGAAGGAAACAGGGACAGCCAGGTCCCTGACAGACTGCTCATGCCCTGCTTTCCAGGACCAGTCATCACTCTTCCCAGACTTTGACACCAAATTGCTTCCAGGAAGAGGCCCATCCTGGGAGCCACAGAGCCTGGACTGAATATCTAGATGACGGAGGGAACAGGAACATCAGAGAATCCCTGAGAAGTTCCTTGGGTGTTCTTTCTTGATGTATGGTAAAGAGTGATGTCAGTAGACTCCATGTCCCCATTCGCAAGCCCATGGGCTTTATTGCCGAGGGCAGGCCTAGCTGCTGTCAAGAGCAGACACGCACAATTAAATTCTCTCTCTGATAAGGACAGGTTGCCATCGGAGAATTAAATCTGTTTCCTTGGCTGCTTGTGCCAAAAGGGCTGTGCCTTTGCTCACGTGGAAATCGGAGAGCGTATTTGCACGGGCGCGTGGAGGGAGTGCTTTGAAGACGGGATGATCGTGGAGCAGCAGGCAAATGGAAGTTCGATGTACTTTTCAGAGTGTAAGAGGGAATTAGAGAGGTCCCTGAGATTGTCAGGGCAATTTCAGGTAACTGGAACTCAGAAGTGAATTCTTTTCTTTGACTTTATTATGGTGTAAGACAAAATGAGGGGAACCTTGCAAAGTCTGAATACTGACATTTAGTTTGAGAAAATAATGAAATTATATTCCTCAGCAATCTCTAAATAATATATAAATGTACCCGTCTCTCTCTCTCTCTCTCTGTCTCACACACACACACACACACAGAGAGAGAGAGAGAGAGAGAGAGAACAGTGAGGTATTTATAATGTAACACATGTGATTTTGACCATTCTTGACATTCTTATTCTGGAAAAGGATATAAACTGGAAATAAATTACATGTATACATCTATACACACTCTTCAATTACACAATCAAAATGAGAATATTTCCAGTGAGACCAAGTGAGGTAAAGCTCTGCAATGTGAGAGGTGGGCGAGCATTTTAAAATGTATGTTAAAACACAATAAGAATGAGCATAGGTTCTGGGCCAGAGTGACTGCATCCCTCACCCAGGACATGACTTCTAGGCAGAGGGAAAGAAGACATGATTCAGAGAGAAAAGAATGCATGTACACAGTCAAGCAGTCCCTAAGAGGGATCTTTCAGGGTGAGGAGCTCTAACAGGGTCTGCGGCAAAGGTGCGGAGAGGGGTTATCGGTCTATGGAGTATCTCTGGGGTGATTAGAGCTGCCCTTGGGTCAGAAGGAGCTCATACAGTTTTGGGCCATCATATGTCCATGGACGGAGGAACAGCAGAGAGCACACAATGGATCTCAGACCTTCTCTGTATGTTTGCTGTGGCATGTTCTCACTGTAGCTCTGTCTATCTCTTGAATTCAGTATGTGTTTTATAAGTAAGAAAAAAATGTGTTATCTACTCCTGGAGTTTGGTGACCGCAGTAAGTGTGATCTGTGAAAAACCCACGGCGAACGTCATCCGCAACAATAAAACACAGAAAGCTTTTCCTGTAAGATCCAGTATAAGACAAGGGTTCGTTTCCAGTCACGTCTACTCCACATCATGCTGGAAGTCCCGGTCAGAGCAATTATAGACGGGAAAGAAATAAAAGGCATTGGGTCCTGGGTGGCTCAGTGGGTTAAGCATCTGCCTTCTGCTCAGGTCATGGTCTCAGGGTCCTAGGATCGAGCCCCGTGCCGGGCTCTCTATTCAGGGGGGAGCCTGCTTGTCCCTCTCACTCTCCCTCTCTCTCTCAAATAAATAAAATCTTTAAAAAAATAATAAAATAAATTTAAGAAATAAAAAGCATCCAAATTGGAAAGGAAGAAGTAGAATCATCTCTTTGCAGATGACATGATCATATAAGTAGAAAAGTCTAAAGATTCAACAACAACAACAAAAACTTAGAACTGATGAATCCAGTGAAGTTACAGAATTGCACAACCCATACACAAAATCCCCTGACATTTCTATGTACAAGGAATAAACTCTCCAAAAAGGAAATTAAGAAGACCGTCTCATTACAAAAAGGAACAAAAACACTAAAATACTTAAGAATAAATTAACCAAAGAAGTGAAAGTCTGTACACTGGAAATTATAAAATATTGACAAAGGAAATTAAAGATGACAGATAACTGGAAAGATAGATATTCATGTTCATGAACTGGAAGAATTAATATGGGTACAATGCATACAATCCATAGTGATCTGCAGATTGCAAATTCCAAAGGCATTTTTTACAGAACTAGGAAGAAACAATCCTAAAATTCATATGGAACCACAAAGACCCTGAGTGACCAAAGCAATCTTTCTTCAGGCAGAGCGGAAGGAGAGGACAAACCCCAGCCCTGCCCCCCTTCTGATACACCCTGCAAACTGGTCTGACTTACCTTCTTACAAGCCTGCCCCTTCATGAAATATGCTTTGTTATCCGATGGCCTGAAATTGTCCTTTGGAAGCCAGGACTTTAAACCGGATGCATCCAAGAAAAGGTAATGCACGAAAGCAACCTATCCATCACCAATAGAAATGATTTCCCTAAAGAAGAGAAAAATAAATCAAAGACTCCACTGAAACTAAAATTGTTTCTAATCCAAGAATAAAAGTAATTGCTCATAGGAATACTGAATTATAACAAATTTTGGCTTCCAAGGAGACTGATGGCTCAGAGATAGAAATATTTCAAATGCTTAGGTTCCCCCCACCCCGATGTTTTCAAATGAATTGAACTGAATATTTTGTAGCGTTTGAGTCAAACATCCTCACGAGTCTGTCATTTCTTCAGATAAATTGGCAGCATTTAATGAGGTTGGCATATAAACCTCCATTAATTCAAAACACTCTCAGTGAGTCAAACGGACAGTAACATTTTGGCACAAATTTTTCTAATCCCATAAATGGGAAATAATTGGGATTTGGGAATTTTGTTAGGCAGATTTACATTAATGCCCCATCTTTTAAAAAAAGATTTTATTTATTTATTTGTCAGAGAGAGAGCACAAGCAGGGGGAGCAGCAGACAGAGCAGGCAGAGGGAGAAGCATGCTCCCCGCTGAGCAGGGAGCCCAATGCTGCTGGATCCCAGGACCCTGGGTTGATAATCTGAGCTGAAGATAGACGCTTAACCAACTGAGCCACCCAGGTGTCCCATTAATCCTCCTTTTTATATTAAAAATGCATATCAGAGCACCTGGGTGGCTCAGTTGGTTAAGCGTCTGCCTTCAGTTCAGGTCTTGATACCAGGGTCCTGGGACCAAGCCCCAAGTGGGCTCCCTTCTTAATGTGGAGAGTGCTTTGCCCTCACTGTCTGCTCCTTCCCCCCACTCATGCTCTCCCCCTCTTTCTCCATTTCCCAAATGAAGAATATGTTTTAGAATAATAAAAATTAAAAATAAAAACACATGTCAGTTCATTGGAGTGGGATGATTCCTCCTGCGTCATGAATGGATATTTCAATTTTATGGTTCCCTCAGGAGTACAGCCTGACTTGGAATCAATAACGAATACTTCTTGGTGTTTCATGTATAGGACATTTATTTATACTCAATATTTTTCAAAAGGATAAAAATACACGTTGAATCAGAACATTGCGTTTATCTTAAGGGAATTTATATACTACCCTTTTGATTTCAAGTATTTCAGTTTCAGGGGTGTGAGTGTGTGTGTATTTGAGCACTTTTGAAGGCTTCGTTAAGTACAAGGTAAGCAAAGAACATAGTGGAAAAGCATTCATCAAATGGCCACCAAAGAAGAAATCATACATTCCCACGTCTCCACACCATGTCCATGAACGTCTATGGAATATGCACAAATACGACATCATATACTTCTCCACATATTATACATGTATGATGTCAGATACCTGTATATACCTCTCTGTATGTATACATATATCAGTATTGTATTCTGTTTCTCTGTAGAACCCAGATTAATACAACGATCTTTGCTTTTTACCCCTGAAATAATTTGAAACATTTAAGTATAGTAAGGTAGTCTCTTAGTAGAGATGGAGACAAAATGCCAGCATTGCTTCCCCTTTTCCTGGTGCTGGCTCACTACTCACGATGCCCTCACCTAAGCAGCTAGGAAAGTAGTGAACCATCAAGCCCCAGGTCTCAAGTGGCAGGCTTGTGTGCTCATTTCTCAGAAAAGTATTTTTTCATTGTCTGCTAGTGATACCTTCTATTCAAGTGAGATGACATTTGGTTGGAGATACTTTTGAAACTGGATGCTTTCATGTTTCCACAATAAATGCTACTTCTCTTCTTCTCAATGGTCCTCTTCAGATACTCTTAAGGAACAAAAAAAGATTAAAAGATGATCCTATAAGGTAGTCTGGTGATTCTCAACTTTAAGGGAAGTTTGTCCACCCAGGGGACACTTGGCCAGGTTTGGAGACATTTTTGATGGTCACAACACAGGGACGGTTTTACTCCTGACCCCTGGTGGGTGGAGACTAGGGATGCTGTTTGGCATCCCACAATGCCCAGGTCAGCCCCCACCACCAAGAAGAATTCAACTTCAGTATTGAGGTTGAGACACTCTGTTGGACTCCCGTCTCCGTCATATTGACGTCTTCCTCCTTCTGTCTTCCGTCTTCCTCCTGGTGGAGGAAGCGTCACAGGAGAACTCACGTAACCATGGACCAATATAACATAAACCCTGGCCATAAATCTTATGTGAATTTGAGGTTCTCACAATTCCCAGAGTGTCTCAAGTATTTCTATAGACATGATTTCATGTTGGTTTTTGGTTGTTTTGTTTTAATGAGCCTTTCGGAAGCCTCCATCCTCTGCCAGGAGCTGAAGTCACGAGGGTAAGTAAGATGGTCACATGATGCTTGAAGCCTGGTAGAGGAAGTAAATGTAGCCACATGCAGTGCGTTACTGTCTGATTGGATAATGGGAGGTCCCAGGCTCTGGAAAGCCAGGGCAAGGAACCAACCCTCCTGGGGAAGGTCAGAGGACTTCAGAGAGTTGTTGCACCAGTTGTAGCTTTGACGAAGAGACGTGTAACAGACTACTGATCAGAAAAGGAGAAGAGAGGGTAGAAGGATAGCAGACGGAAACCCCATGGGTCAGGAAAGAGCCAGTGTCTTTGGAGACAAGAAAAAAACAGCGTGGCTGAAGTGAACTGGAGGTCATTCCCAGCAGGATGGGGAAACTAAACATAGGGTCTACTGTCATGGTTTTAAATATGATTGGCACTTTGGGAAATTCACACCAAGTCTGAAGACACCACTTTCAAAAAGGGTGTCAGTGACAGAACAAGTGTCAAAGCAAACACGACTTTTTGTCTCTTATTATTTTGCAATAATAGAGTTGGCGTCTCTGCGTCTTTGCATACCTTGTAAATAGCTCGTTAATGCACATCTGATTGTCTTTATTTTTTTAACTTCAAAAGAGTAAGATGCGAACAGTCTTCCGGCTGTATCCCACAAGCATAGTGATGGTTTTCGGAAGCACATGTTGCCTTTTGGATGCCCTGATGGTTTGGGGGTGGGGGTGCATGGTGGAGAGACATTTAGTCAGGAAGCAGATGTCAGCACAGAGCAAACCGGGGAAAATGGTTGGCTCTCCTGTGCATATTGAGGCTCTCCCCTGAGATTCCCAGCTCAGCTTTGTGTATGGGTTAAAGATCTTTGGGTTCCCTGAGCCACGCTTGGCTCTTTTCTCGAGTTTCTTCAATTTTGCAGCCCCACCATCGACGCTGCTCTGACCGAGCAGCCCTCCTTCCCCCGTTCCCGAGTTTGGCAATTGACACCACTCGCTCCATGCTACCGTGTGCTGCTACCAAAGTAGAGTCCAAAAAAACCATCTTTCGGTTACTCTGAGACATGCCTGCAAAATGAGTGGATGAGAAGGAAGGTACCAAGCCAAGCAGAGCAAAAGAAAAATCTGAACTCCTGGCAGGCAGGGCATTCCTGCACAATCTGGTGCCTAAAGCCCTGCTCCATCTGGTCACCACGCCCTCACCTGCCCATGGCTCTGCGTCTCCAGTAGTCGGCCAGCTACCCTGCCCTCTCCTCGGAGCTTTGTCCACATCTGTTCCCCCAGCCTCCAGGCCCAGCCACACCTGGCGGAGCTGGCAGTCCGTTTTCCATCCTCTAAAAGTAGGGAAATACGTGACCTGATTTAGGCTTGTGACAAGTGACTTAAATTGAATGGAGCTGTCACATAGCCTAATCCAATGCTATCCCTAGTCAACTGCATTCTCAGCCTCTGCATTTGTCATTTACTTAGCAGAACCGACAGATGTCACTGAGCCCTCAGAACTAACAGGTACCGTTGTTGTTGAAAGGTCACACACGTGTTTATTAAATTGATGTTCATGCCACTGAAATGCGGGGCCGTTTAATTCTTTAATTCTGCATTCACCAGTCCTGTTAGGCAGCTACATGGATATCTGATGCTCTATTGTAAAGCTCTGTTTTCAGAGAGGAGACAGGAAGCAGATGCTTGCAAATGACTGGCTTGTAAAGGTGAGTGTAGTCGAGGCACCTGACTGACAACTTGATGCTCTAGGAACTGTAGTAGTATTTTGTATTTCTCCAGTATCATTCTTCACAAAGCTCAGAGTAGTCCAAAGTGGCCTTTTTTATGGCTTGGTAAATTCCTACAAATGAGCACTAAAACTTTCCCTTTACTTAGCTAATCATTATGACCAACAATGTGGTTTTAAAATCACGAGATAGAAGTCTATTATATATTACTTGCCCAAATATTCATGGTGTGTGTTGGATGTAGTTATATACAGATAGATATAGATAGATGGATAGAGAGACAGATAGATACATAGACAGACAGGATAGATGGATGGATGGATGGATGGATGGATGGATGGATGGATAGATAGATAGATAGATAGATAGATAGATAGATAGACAGACAGACAGACAACAGACATAGATGGACAGTAGGATAGCTGGAGGGAGGGATGGATGGATGGATGGACAGATGGATGGAGGGATGGATGGATGGATGGATGGATGAATGGATGGACGGGCAGATGACAGAGATGACAGATGATAGGACGGATGGATGGATAGATAGAGAGATAGACAGACAGGATGGGTGGACAGATAGATAGGATGGATGGATAGATGATAGATGGGTACATAGATAGATAGATAACAGACATAGATGGACAGTTGGATAGATGGTTGGATGAATGGATGCCTGACTGGGTGGATGGATGGATAGAGATGATGATGATGATAGATAGATAGATAGACAGATAAACAGATAGATAGACAGATAGACAACAGACATAGATGGACAGTAGGATAGATGGAGGGATGGATGGATGGATGGATGGATGGATGGATGGATGGATGGATGGACAGATGGATGGATGGATTACAGAGATGATAGATGATAGGATGGATGGATAGAGAGAGAGATAGACAGGATGGATGGATAGATAGGATGGATGGATAGAAAGATCATAGATTAGATAGATGAGAGATGGATGGATGGATAGATAGATAGATAAATAGATAGATAGATAGATAACAGACAAGGATGGACAGTTGGATAGATGGATGGATGGATGGATGGATGGATGGATGGATGGATGGATGGATGGATGGATGCCTGGCTGGATGGACAGAGATGATAGGTTAGATAGATACATAGATGATAGATAGTTGTGGCCCTGTCCTCAGTGGGATGGTAGTGTGATAGGGAAGGTAAACCAAAAATATCACATCAGTGGAAATACAAAAACCTATAGAATAATATCAGGATGTGTCACTTCCATAGGCATTCTTTTAAAGACACACTGTGTTAAATTTTTAACTTGGACATCAGAACATCTGATGCACAACAATAATTGACAGTCACAAGAACAAATATAAGATACTATAAATTCCTAATACATCTCCTGAGTTGTCAAAGAAATATTAAATTTTTAATTCATTCAGGGGAAAAGTAAGATTAATTTTTGTTTATAGCCCAGTAATGAATTGGGATTTATTTGGGGGAAAAAAAAACCCCAGGGGCTGTTAGGTTTTGTTTGGCTCTAATAAAAGAGTGGTATTGGGTTAAAAATGTGAAGAAAAAAAAAGAAATGAAATAAGTAGATTTAGATGTCTTTTATTTAATTTTTTGCCTTCACTTGTTTTGACTTTTACTATTTAAATTAAAAAGTAAAAATGATGCACATGTGTTTAGGGGAGGTTCTCAAAGAGAAAAAGGGATATGCAATAAAGAATAAAAGCCCCTCATAACCCAGACCAACAATATTTTTCATATCCTTTGTGCATCGTTCTTGTGCACAGATATCTGTATGTGTCTGTATGTATTATATATGTATGTGTGTAATATATGTTAAATATAGATATATACACATATGTGTGTATATTGTGCAGCAACAGATTCACATATATAAAGTTCATCGGGAAATAAATGTGAGAACTATCAGAACGTTTCCAAAAAGCAAGGAACATATACTGCTATACACCAGGCATTACACAATTTGTGTTCTATATACATACATATATAATTATTGAGTCCTTTCTTGTTCTAACAGTTTTTCAGATCACAGTCTGAATGTTTTCTGGGTACACACTCATATCTGCCAATTTTTATGTCCCTTCCCTTCTTAATTTTTGTTCCATCTAACTGAATGGACTCTCTTCCATCTCACTGAATAGACTGGTAATTTCGGAGCAATGTGAAATCATCACAATGACAGTGGGCATGCTTATCTTACACCGACTATAATAGGAATTTTTCTAATGTTTCCATATAAATTAAAGCTGGTTCATGGCTGAAAATACTATTTTTTTCATTATACAATTATCAGTCCTCTTTTATTACCCATTTTAGTCAGAGTTGACGTTGAATGCTATCCGATCCGTTTGGGCATATACGGATCGCCAGGCTTATGTCCTCAGGGATTTATTATAGCGGCGCGTGGCATTAATAGATACGGAGACATTCCTGCATTTTATGGGATGAGCCAGTTTTGAGACTTAGTAATAATTTTGAGATTCAATAATATTACATGGCATTTATTGCCCAGCAACGGGCATCAGAGCTGGGCCGAAGCTCTGAGATTCCCGTTATCAGGTATCATTAGGCATTTGTACATCTCACAACAGGGGCGCAGAAAGAATCGGTGGCAAGAAGCATTATGCAGAGTTCATAATTGGCACTAGGAGTTCACTTTGTCCTTTATCTATGAGATCTTGGAGGTCTCCATTGGGCTTCCTGTGGTCCGATATTTAATGGAGGAGGTGAGAAAAGATTGAGAACCCACAGAGGGTTTGCCTGGTTGGTACCTGGCATCATGTCATGGAGAAACCACAAGTCTAGATGTCTGCTTTCATCAACGTTGGCCACTCCTTAGTGTATAAGTGATCTGATTCTGGAAAACAAGACCACACAAGGGGAAAATGCACCTGAAAGAGCCCACAGGAGGAACTGGAGAACGTCCAGTAGTAACATGTTTTCTCTGCTCGGTATGGAACCATTCTGAGTGTGAAGGTCTAGTTTAGCCCTTGAAATGCCATAGAAAGTCTTCTTCATTAAGATGGTCTTCACATTCACAGGAGTGGAACCACAGGAACCACAGGAGTAAATGTTGGGATCCTTCCCCAAACCTCCCTACGATGCGTCGTTAACCTTGACCAGGTGATTGTTTCCCTTATGTAACTTTGGCCTTCGCTTTTAAAGATCATTTTTGAAAAGGAATTACAGGATATTTTTACCTACAAAAAAGTTCACTTCTGTCAGAGTAAACTGGTTTCTGGCATAAAAATTTCATTTGAAAGTAGCCGAAAGAAGATTAAGAAGAAAATGGGAAATGAACAGTACCCACACTTTTTACCAGCATTTCTACATGCTTTATTTTTACTCCATTATTTGAGAAATATGTTTGAGACCAGCCATATATTTTTCTGATGAATTCCTCTGAGGTTCTGTCTCAGATTGTTATGATTTTTATTTGCCATTATACTCGGCGAGGGCCCCAAAGGAAGCTAATGTTGCAGGCATAGAGGCAAGATGGGAGGGTCTTTGGAAAAGTCCCTTCCACTCAACCTACTGAGTCATTCCTGTTCCTTCTGGTTCCAAACCTGCATGGTGCCACCTGTGGGTTCCCCCAGGGGCCTGTCCAGAAACACCACATGTAGAAATCAAGAAATCTTCTCCAACGGGACTGGGTTTGTTGCGGTTTTCCTAAAATAGGGGATTGTATTAAATCAACTTTGAAACCTAGGTGGGTACGAGGGAGATGACTCCTCCTGAGACGTATCCAACCTCATTTTAATTGGATCAGATGAAGGGAAATAATGTTTGGGTAATTAGCAATACTGTTGCTAGTATCCTTGTGACGCCTCTAGGAGATCAGACCGACTACGCTTCTAATAAACATTTGTAACTCATGCAGGAAGAATTCAGTCTACTTTCTGAGGCGTTCTTTGGTGCAAGCCATTCAAAGAACCTCATTATCTTCCCAGAGGTTATTCTTTCTTTCTGCGGGTTTTCTCCATGTCCGATGGGATAAACCCTAACTTGGTGTTCAAGGCATCGTGAGTAGTATTATTTATCTAGTGTAGCGAACATTCATCCTCAAAATCGGTGACATACAAGGAATGACTTAAATATGCATCGACGAAAGTTTCCAGGTGCATCCTCTACCCTGTTAACCCCAAATTTAATGAAAGAAATTTATATACGAGTCCAGGATAGGGTCTGGGTGGTAAGATGTCATAAAACATCCACTCTGTGAAATGCTACGTTCAGTAAATAAATATACCCATTATGCCAAACACAGGTTCTGCTTTTTTCAACCCTCTCGCCAACCCATTGGATCTTATTATGGATAAGGAAAGTAGGTGTTGGAAATTGGAAATAATTTTCTTTGTTAAACATGTTTTCCAGTCTTATTTTTAAAACGTTTCTTTAAAAAATATTTAGGGTTAAGAGACTATTTGAATTAAGGCCAAAAGAAACAAGAAGGCATATGTTTGATACTTTGGAATCTTTACCGATTAGAAAAGTCTAAGAGGGGGCCTGGGTGGCTCAGTGGGTTAAAGCCTCTGCCTTCGGCTCAGCTCATGATCCCAGGGTCCTGAGATCGAGCCCCGCATCGGGCTCTCTGTTTGGCGGAGAGCCTGCTTCCTCCTCTCTCTCTCTGCCTGCCTCTCTGCCTATTAGTGATCTCTGCCTGTCAAATAAATAAATAAAATATTTTTAAAAAAAGTCTAAGAGGGTCACCTGGCTGGTTCAGCCCATAGAGCATACAAGTCTTGATCTGAGGGTTGTAATTTCAAACCCTACGTTGGGTCTAGAGAATGCTTAAAAACAAAGTCTTAAAAAAAACTAAGATACTACAAAAAGAGAAAGGATATTCAAACAACCAAAGACACACACAGACACACACACACACGCATATATACACATAGGTAATAGTTTTCTATTTTAAATATATATTTATGTTCTGCAAATATGTCGATTTATACGCTTTCCATGCATACATCCTATATATTATGTCTATTAATATATAATATGATCATATCATTTCTGTATCTCTTTGTTCAGCTGTGAGTTTCTGTCCTGTTAGTTTTTGGATATATATGATATACACAGGATATATTACAGGTGTTATATATGTGTTATATAATATATATCAATCATGTCTGTGTGTTATATAATATATATAAAGGTGCTCAAATCGGTTAGTCTCAGGAAAATTAAAATGATCACATCCTAGAGCGACTAAATTACTATATCCTGGAAAGTCCGGAATATCAAATGTGGATAGAGTGTAGAGAAATGGGAAATCCGCCAACACCTACTGGCCCTCAAGCATATTTTAAAACAGAAATTCTCAATACGGAGCAAGTGCTCTCTGCCACCAAGAGCTGAAAAGGACCTCAGAGAAGGACCTCAGAGAAGGCAGTGTCCTCCCCAACCAAGAGGGCATCTCGGTACATCTTGTATTGCTATTCAGCCACCGAGATAGCGCTCGGATCCAGAATTACGTTCTGATCTAATCATCCCTACCTCCGCCCAATCATCTGCTGCCGCTTAAACTAATGTGCTGGGCATTAAAACTTCAAAGAACAGAGAATTTCCGTCCTGATCATCTATGCCCCAAGATGGTGAGTTACGTTGATGGGAGAACCCTATCTTCGTTATGGATTTGGTCATTTACCGTGTTTGTCCTGGCTATTACGGAAGGAAAGTGGGCATCTGGGAAGACCAGATTCGAAGATATTGGCTATTAGACACTTTATATTTGTAACCATTTCATCCGCTCAGGCTATTTAAAATTACACTTTCGTTTGTCTACCCTGGACTTCTCGTGAGGTTAAGTCCTCTGTCTTTATTTCTACTTATTTCATCTCCTTTCTGGATAGGTTTCAAATATCCTGTTATCATTTTTGTTCGGGCATTTCTGAGGCTGGTTTACGGGAGCAATGGATACGTTACGAATTTTAACCTTTTCTCTCTGGTAAGTGTATTCCAGTTTGCTTTTTATTTCCTTAGTTTTACACGCCGCATCCGAGCACACAGGAAGCGTAACGATCGTTCGTGTGAAACCTTCTGAGCACAGGTTAGGATGACCCTTCCTTTATAGTTTCTTGTCATTGTCTTCCTACCTCTTCACTCCCTAAATAAGATCTTTATCCTCCCTGGAAATATTTGGTGTTTGGGGCAGAGTGGGGATCTGTCTTTCCCCTCCTTTCTCCTTCCCGGATTGGAGATGTCTCTGTGACATTTTACACTGCCACAAATGTGGGCACACTGACACCCCCCCCCCCCCCCGTGCATACCTGGGGTTCGCTTCTGGGTGTCTTATTTTATTTTATTTTTTCAAATATTTTATTTATTTATTTGACAGACAGAGATCCCAAGCAGGCAGAGAGGAGGCAGAGAGAGAGGAGGAAGCAGGCTCCCCGCTGAGCAGAGCCCATGTGGGGCTCGATCCCAGGATCCTGGGATCATGACCTGAGCCGAAGGCAGAGGCTTAACCCACTGAGCCACCCAGGCGCCCCTGGGTGTCTTATTTTAATACCCGGTGCCATATTGTGTTCCTGTTGACGTTGTTTACGGTGTCTTGTCTGATTCTTGTAACACTTGCCTCCATTTTCCACACATTCACAGCACGCGTCTCACTGAACCCTGACGCGCAAAGTTGCCTTCAGTCTGTTTACACCTGACCTCCTTCCCCGAGTTCCTTTTTAGATCTTGGTCCTTGACGACATTGCCTTCTGGAAGCGCAGACAGCGTGTTCTTTCTTGCCAGTATCGGGCCCTCTAGAGGACATCCGCCCGGCTGTGTGGACAGGTCCAGGCATGAGCCAGCTGCCCCCGCTCTGATTTTTGGAGACGCTTCTGCTTTGTTCCGTTCTGCGGCGCACAGCCCACCTCTGCATGCTTCCTGTGGTGTCAAAGGGATTTCTGCGACTTTGTTTGGCTCTGGGCAAGTCCTTCTCATCTGCAGCTTGAGGTCTGACTTCAGTAAATTGTCCTTCTCCTTTGTGTGTTTCTATGGATTCTGGTTTGGAGTTACTCTTGTTTTTTTGTTTGGTTTTTTTTTCCAGTACTTCATTAAAAAATGTTGTTTTTATTTGAGGATACTTGACTCAGAGTGTTACATTAGTTTCAGGTGATTCTACGACTCTGTGGGACTCTGGCCGTGCTGCTGTTGCCAGCACAAGCGTAGCTAGCTGCCATCTACCCTCAGACAACGCTCTTACAATACCACAGACTACATGCACCGTGGCTTGCCTTTTACCTCCACGACTTATGCGTTCCAGAACGGGAAGCCCGTACCTCCCACTCCCCTTCTCCCAATCTGTCCCCATCCCCAACACCCTGCCCTCTGGCATCGAGCACTGCATTCTCCATCACTATAGGTCTGTTTATGATGATGTTTGTTTATTTATTCATTTGTTTCTTGGGTTTGTTTTTCTGGAGTCCACAGAGGAGTGAAACCATATGGAATCTGTCTTTTTCTGTCTGACTTATTGCACTCAGCATTATACCGTCAAGGTCCTCTATGTTGTTGCAAATGGCAACACATCATCCTTTTTTATGGCTGCATAACATTCCTCTGTGGGTGTGCACACACGCACACGCACATATATTGGGGTCTCTCTCCACACCATGTCTTCTTTACCCACTCATCTGCTGATGGACACTTGGGATGCTTCTGTATCTTGGCTATCGTACATAACGCAGCTAGAAACTATGAACAGACAGATGCATATACCTTTCCAAATCAGCGTCTTCATTTTCTTTGAGGAAAGAGCCAGGACTCCTGGATTCTACGGTATTTCTGTTTCTAACTTCTGAAGGAACCTGCATCGTGTCCTTCACAGAGGGAGCCCCAGTTTGCTTGCCCACCAACAGCTGGAGGTTCTCTCTATACCTCCTCTGGATTTCAGAGTCGGCCACCTCCTTGTTTTCCTCTCTCTTCCCTTCCAGCACATCCATCCATTTTTCCACTTTCTTGGGTTGGAGTCCCTTCCTCACAACTGCTTTTTGACTTCAACAACGCAGTGTTCTTTATTGCACACTCTCCTGTTCATTGTCTCCGACGCTGTTTTCATTTTTTGTGGGTTTTTTTTCTCTATTCTTTCAATTTTTATCTTGGTTTGTTTCTCCCTGGCTTCCCTTTTCTGAATTACAGATGTACCTTCCTCTTGAATCACATGTGTGTGTGTGTGTGTGTGTGTGTGTGTGTACACATCAGGAATCTTCAGGTAGTTACTTCTGCTTCTTTCAATAAGCTTTCGTGTATAGAGACCTCCCTTTGAGTGAGACTAGTTATTCAGTTTCAATTATTAATTGGCGATGTAGGCAGAATGTGAGGGGACTCGTGGGCTTAGATATCTAAGCCCATCCTAATATCCTAGCCTGAAACATCTATTTTTAGATTTAAAAATCTATTTTAGATTTTTAGATTTTTAGCCTGAAACATCCAAATATATTTTTAACATAATGGGGATCCCATTATATATGTTTTTATATATTGCCTTCTTTCTTTTTCCTTTTTAAGATTTTATTTTTAAGTCATGTCTACACCCAGCGTGGGGCTGGAACCCACAATCCTGAGATCAGTCACACTCTGCACTGACTGAACCAGCCAGGCACTGCCATATTCTCCTCACCCTTCCTTTCTTCTGCTCTGTCCCTCCCTCCCTACCTCCCTTTCTTTCTTTCTTTCTAGGACCTTATTTATTTATTTGAGAGAGAGAGCATGTGCAGGGAGAGGGGAAGAGGGAGAGTGAGAAGCAGACTCCCTCGCTGAGTACAGAGCCCGACACGGGACTCAATCCCAGGAACGCAGGATCGTGACCTGAGCTGAAGGCAGTCACTTAACCAGCTGAGCTGCCCAGGTGCCTCAATACTGTACATTGTTGTTTTGTTTTGTTTTAAAGATTTAATTTTTTGACAGAGAAAGACAGTGAGAAAGGAAACACACAAGCAAGGGGAGTGGGAACGGGAAAACAGGCGTCCTGCTGAGCATGGAGCCTGATGTTGGGCTCCACCCCAGGATGCTGGGATCAGGCCCTGAGCCCAAGGCAGATGTTTAACGACTGAACCACCAAGGCACGCCAATACTTCATGTTTCTGATAAGGCTAACACGTCTTTTATTTTTCACAGTTGCCAAAGAATTTGACTATGAATTTGTGGCCCCTTTCTTGGTTAGAAAAGAAACACTGAGATTCAGCCCATTTTGGCCTCTGTGAAACCTTCCTTTTCCTCCGAGGACAATTAACGAGCCTCTCTACTGAAAGTTGTTTGGTAGATGTTGCCGGTGGTTTGATCCCAGGCTATGCATTTCCTCCTCCTCCAGGAAGTCTTCTGCAACTCTCTGGGATTAGATTAAATGATTCAGTGCTCCCATGTTATTGTTAACATGTGTTATTTGGTACTGGGATGGACTAGTTACTCATATACCTGCTCCATTGTGGTTTTGTTATTTATTTATTTATTTATTTAAGAGAGAGGGAGGGAGCACAAGAAGGGGGAGAGGCGGTGGGAGAGGGTGAAGCAGACTCCCCGCTGAGCAGGGAGCCTAATATGGGACTCGATCCCAGAAACCTGGGATCTTGACCTGAGCTGAAGGCAGACGCTTAACCCACTGAGCCACCCAGGGGCCCCTCTGCTTTCTTCATATAACATTGTATGGTAAGCATTGTTTCTTTTTAATGTAACATGGTATGGTAAGCATTGTTTCTTTTTGATGTAACATTGTATGTAAGTGTTGTTTCTTTTTAATGTGACATTGTATGGTAAGCATTGTTTCTTTTTGTAGCTACACTACATTCCTAGGATGATGCTCATTAGCCAACCTACACAGGCTCACACTCTCCGATTGCTTCTCATGTTTCGGTGGTAGAAACAATATGATACAGACTGTCCATGGACACCAATCTCTCCCTGCCTTATGTGACAGCTCCTTTACAATGTATTCCTGACATTGACATTACGTGGTTACAAGTGACGAACACTGGAAAGACTCAAAACCCATAACTGATCTGGTTTGCAGGAACATTCCGACATGTTTCCAATCCTTCTAGGAGCATATGAGAGGCGCTAAAATTTGTTAGCTAAAAATACATTTCTTTTTTCTTGCTATAAGGCAGGAAGTTGTTCCTCATGCTTAACAACCATCTGCCTTTTTTTTCTTCTTTTATAATGTGTGTTGCTTGACCATGGTTTTGTTTTTGTCGTATGTACTGTCCATTTGATTTCTAATTGCTCTTATAGGATGACAGACTGTTGAAGAGCTGTTTTTATATCTGTTACAATTGTGTTTCATTTGGTGCCACGGTTTTCCTAATATTCAAAAGTTTCGTCATCCAGGATCCTTCAGATCAGTTATATTTCAACTGTCGTGACCTGTGATGATCACATTGGTCCCCGTCTTCTGAGGCTTTGTTCTTTGTTTTGGAAATAACTGTACAGATGTGGATATGATTATTTTCTCATAAGTGTGACGGCTGTATTTTTGGCATTGAAAATATTTCTCTATTTCGACTTTGTTTATGGAACCTATTTGTTTAGGATCCAAAGGAATGAATGGCAGGCCCCAGGCTGGCTCAGTCTTGGGGTTGTAGGTTTGAGACCCACATTGAATGTAGAGATTACTTAAAAAATAAAATATAAAAAAAAGAATAAAAGCAGATGAAAAATGGGTTTATTCAATATATGAGTTTGTTACTTTTTTTTTTTTTTTTGAGCTACAAACTTCTACAATGGTATGATTCTTGGTAAGTCAATCACAACTCTCAATTTTTTTTTTTGGTCTCTGTTTATAATCAGCAAGAGGTATCTGCTTTGGTATTTTTTCTCACAGTGTTCAACTTATTTGGCTTATATTGAGTTAAACTGGGTCATTTTTTTCTACGCTATATATTTCACGTTCTGTTTAGGACTGGTTAAAAGAACTTAAATACAGGCGAGTGAAATTGGAACTACCTGTGGGAGAAAACCGTGTTTCCCAAAGTACTGTATGAGGATGAGTTTTCTGCCGATGAATCAAGTTGAAAAACATCCTTCTCGGAATGTCGTCCCACGCAAATGTCCATAGGGAGCATCGACATATCCAAGACCCTGGTGTCTCTTGATGAAGAAGGCCGTTTCCACTTTTTCAACCCAAGCTTTTCTGTTCCCAAAGCCCTTGCTCCCTTGTGTGTGATGTGTGTATGTGAGTCTAAGCCTGTGAAAGGCCTCCTAGTAATAGCATGAGGCATTGACTGTGCGCATGGAACAATGCCCAATGCTTTTCTACGTCTTCAAAATTTTCCTCCTATTTTCTTGAAATATACCCCCCTTCCCAAACAAGGCATACGAAAAATATATATTGCAACCAATCTTTGTTGCAATGTCAACAACACGTAATCTTGCTCCATTCACATCAAATTGCTTTCTATTACCATCTTGTTCAGATAATTTTTTTTTTTAAATGCATGCTGTTTCCCCAGACAGTGCTCAGTTCTCTAGGTCCTTCTCAACTTACAAAATGCTGGCAAAAGGGGTGCGTGGGTGGCTCGGTGGGTTAAGCCTCTGCCATGGGCTCAGGTCATGGTCTCAGGGTCCTGGAATCAAGGCCCACATTGGGCTCTCTGCTCAACGGGGAGCCTGCTTCCTCTTCTCTGCCTGCCTCTCTGCCTATTTGTGATACCTCTCTCTGTGTCAAATAAATAAAATCTTAAAAAAAAATCTGTATTTTAAAAACCCCAAAAATAAAATGCTGGCAAAGACCGTGATTTTTCAAGGAATGCTTTGGTTTTCTTCCAAACCAGCATGATGAGGCAATAAAGGGAACCTGCTCTGTATGGACTTTTTAGGGCTGGGTTAGTCCAGGTTGTACTCACTGCTGTAGGAGAATTTGGGACACTTCTAGGAAGGAAGGCACTTGAAGACAGGAAAGGAGCAAAAGACATTTTCTTCCCTGTCTAGGAGCTCATTAACCCAAATCCCTCAGCCAGCAAAATATCGTATCATTATATGGTGTTTGCTGGAACGGTCTTATACAAAAGGTACTTTTCCTTCTTTGATGTGGGTTTGTGTTCCTTCTTTTCTCTCCCATACGCCCTGCTGTGGTTGCATTATTTTCCTCTTCCAACATGAACAGGATGATATTTTAATAAATCAGCTAATATTGAACACCGTCACATGGCTGGAATAAAGTCCATTTGGAAATGGTGTTGTATTTTCCAATGACTACATTGAAGTAGCTAATGCTTTATTTGTATTTGTCGTGGAGGTACACTTGATGGAACTGGGAGTTTATTCTATATTTTATTTCCCTTGCATTTTCAGTAAGTCAGTATTATAATAGAGTGGCAGAAGGGAGGGGAAACTTATTCTTTAGGAGATAGTCATAGAGATTACAAAACAGGAGAGTAATATGAAATTTTCAAAGAACTTTTTCCCTGGGGCACTCGGATGGCTCAGTCAGTTGAGCATCTGCCTTCGGCTCAGGTCATGATCTTGGGGTCCCGGGATCGAGCCGTGCCCCATCAGGGTCCCCACTCAGCGGGGAGTCTGCTTCTCCCTCTCCCTCTGCCCCTCCTCCTGCTCATTCTCTCTGTCAAATAAGCAAGAAAATAAATCTTTAAAAAAATTAAAATAAAAAGAAGCTGCACCTCAAATAAATCAGATTTCATGGACTTTGGAGGGATATTCAGTTTTTCATAATTTGCACCACAAAACTGATTATTTAGGTTTTCTCTTGCTTCTTTAGTTAATATTGGTGATTTTTGTCAAGAAACTAGGCAGTTTATTCTACAGAAATAATTTATGGCCATCCAGTGTATTAGTATTTCCTTTTGTGAGTTCACGTCTGTTCTGTTGCGGAGGTATCTGAACAAGGGATGATTCCATCAATCACTCTCGAGTTCCTAACGGAAGGGAATGAGTTTAATGAGGACGGAAACTTTTTTCTTCTGCCGAGATTCCATTTCTTTGCCCTGGAAAATTCACTAACAATGAATACCATCCATGATTGCTTTCAATAGTTTTTGGGTTTTTTTTTTTTTAAGTTGAACAGGAAAAATAAAGTGGCAGACTTTAACTTGTACAGGTGTTATTCATTACTTCTCTTAATTTTTTTTTTGAACCTGAAGGCAATTTTCTTAGCAATTTCATTTCCAGAGCATCATTAGGGAAATGATGTTATCACAGCCTCCATCCCGTTAGGCATAGAATTCTAGTGATGGGTGTCAGCATGCCCAGACAGCAGGGCCGAGGAACCCAGACTATTTGGACGAAAACCTATAGGAAGAGCCAAGTGTTGATAACACACTCATTACCTCCTAGCACGGAGAGCTGGTCTCTTCAGAGATGCCAAAGAGGTAGTTCTTTTAGATCAGGCTGTAGGAGCTTGGGTCCCCATGGGTCAACCTCCATCCTGTGGGATGGCATAGTTTCAGATGCAAAACTCAACCACAGCAGAGTTTCCCAGGTCTAGAGGTTCTGACGCAGAAGGTTAGGTAGACGACCCTAGAATGTGCCTCTCTAACAATGCTTGCAGTAGACACTGAATTGAGTAGGCTCCAGCCTAAGCATGGAGCATGGAGGTCAATGTGGGGCTTGAATGCACAACCCTGAGATCAAGACCTGGGCTGAGATCAAGAGTCGAGTCGTTGGCCGACCGAGCCACCCAGGCATCCCCTTTCATTCTGTAGGCTCTTCAGAAAGAGAGGGTCTTGCCCATGTGAGTTAAAGTTCTTTCCTCTCTCAAGTCATCATGTCCTGATGAGGCTGGGGCAGAAATCTCCACAGACACACAGAACTATGCCTCGGGACCACCTCGTGGATCTTCAGGTGATGAGTTCTTTAACATAACCACCTCAAACACCCCCTTGCAGGCTTAGTGATTGCTTTTACAATGTTGACATTTTATCTTGTGGAAGGACTAGTCTACTGCATTTTTGTGTAAGTCTCTGTGTTCGAATGACCTTTCGGCATTCAGATGCGGAAGGTTCCCTTTGCTGATGAGCTTCATAGACAACTCACCAGGTTGGCAAGCAATGCTCTCCTCCACAGACACCTTCCTTCCCGGCCTTTTCTGTGTTTGACACCAAATATCATACGTCTCCATTCCGTTTAAAGATGTGACCCAGAAATCACGTTCATCTTTACCAATTCCATAATTATGGGCTGCCCTTCTTTATAAGGAACTTGTCTCAAAAGAGGTCTGTTTGCAGATTTCCCTACAGAAATTCTTATGAATTGTTTGCATTTGCAGGAGGGGAGTGTGTTTTTTTTTTTAATTTCTTCTCCATAATATATGGACACCTTCCAAGCATGGGAATCTCATGAAGACCCTTGAATCTGAGTCAGTTAGGAACCCTAATACCGCATCTGTCCCCTTGCCAAGGGGCCACTAAAACACACACCGCCCCCTGACAAGTCTCTAAAAACATTCATGCTATAAATACTCTCATTAACTCAGAAGTTAATATTCTTAACGTGCTATTAAGTGTTCTTAGAACTATGCCAAGAAATCCAGACTTGATTCACAATTGACCTTTCTTTTAAATATGAAGCTGATTAAAAAACAGTCGCTTTCATCGACTTCATCCTTGGTATATTTTGCTTTGTTTTTAACAAGTGGGTTTGGGTCAAATAATTTTGAGCCCAAAGTAGTGACTATTCAGCCAGAAGATGTCTTTATCAAGAGATCTCTTTGAGCGTTTTCTTTCAAACTCCCACATAAAGGGTTGGTTTATTATCTTTACTTAGCTTTGTTGATGATTTCGTTTTATATACTGATTTTCCTTTTTTACTGCTATTGGTTTAGCTTCATTTTTGTTCAGGCTCCAGATTCAATAAAGTCATTCTGCTTTGCATATCAGAAAGTCCTTCATGCCCAAGACTGAATACGTTAATGTAAGGTTCTAATGACCTTGTATAATTTTCAGTGAACTTCCTTCCTGTATACAATGGAGAGATAGGGGCACCTCGGTCTCAGTCGGCTCAGGATCTGGCTCAGTTGGCTGAGCATCTGCCCTGGGCTCGGGTCATGATCTCGGGGTCCTGTGGTCATGTCCCAAGTCTGGTTCCCTGCTCGGCGGGGATTCTGTTTCTCCCTCTCTCCTTTCCCCACTTCTTGTGACCTCTCGCGCTTTTTTTTTTTCAATATTTTATTTATTAGACAGACAGAGATCACAAGCAGGCAGAGAGGCAGGCAGAGAGAGAGGAGGAAGCAGGCTCCCCACTGAGCAGAGAGCCAGACGTGGGACTTGATCCCAGGACCCTGAGATCATGACCTGAGCCGAAGGCAGAGGCTTTACCCCACTGAGTCTACCCAGGTGCCCTGTCACTCTCTTTCTGACTCTTTCTCCCTCAAATAAATAAATAAAATCTTAAAAAAAATATATTACACTAGAGAGAAAACTCCAATGGAGAAAACTTGACTCCACAGAAATGATGAATTCATAGCATTGATCAGCCACAAAAACTGGGGGCAAATTACCAGTTTGCCTGATTTCCAGTTTCATCTGCTGCAAATGGTGGTAGTGACAATATTTTTCTCCATCTGCCTAACATTTTTTAAAAAATAAGGATAAAATAAGACCATCACCCCAGAAGAACACAGGACGTACTAAAATGTCATAGTACGCCAGGCTGGGTTTTATCGTTTCCCTGAGGCACATTCTTACCTATCCCAGCTAACACCATAACTTTAGGCAGGGTTGAAGAACAGAATATCCATTCTTGGATCTCTCTGACGTACCGTAAAGTGTTCATTCTCTGTGCTCGGTCTTGTCGGTCCAGAGAAACCCTTTTTCCTGGTGTTTCCATGATTGTTGGAAGGCATTTGCTTTGAATTCTGTTAGGAACAGGTCATTCATGTCAACATTCAGAGGGACTCACTTGGCAATCGTGTCGGTGATGCTCAAGACTGCTCCTATGTCGTAAAGCAACAAGTATTTGGGGAAAGATAATCAAGCACCTTAGGAGAATCCCAAGACACCATCATTGTTTTCCTAAAGTTTAGGCACTGATCATCACAACATGGCGTACAATCTGGACAACGGGAGTTCGGGTCAACAGAGGACCAAGGATACGATCTTTAGTGGGAGTTGTATCAGAGAGAGAGAGTGGGATGCAGAAATCCCACTGTGGTGGTACGTCACGGAGCCCGGAAAGCACCCAGGTGCAGACTCCCTTTGGAAACTTTGCAACGAATTACAGAAGCCTACAGAAAAAACGAAAAACTTTAAATCTACCTATGCCATTTACATGATGTATGAACACATGCGCCTTCTTCGTTCTATTAAGAATTTTTGTGAAGGATCTTCCATTTTCCTAGTCTTGAATTCTCAGAGAGTGAAACATCTCTTCCCTCTTAACTGGCTCATTAAGTCCCTCTCACATTCCTCGATAAAATATGGTATTGCCTTACAGTTTTCTATCGTCATTAGTCATTAGGGATAACCTGAGTAGATGTAAATATTCAAAGGCAGTACAGCACCTATGAAATATATTTTGAGGAAAACCAGAATGCAGGTGGGGAAAAAAAAAAGAATCTATAAGGTTCTCTAACGCAAATTCCCCTCTCAGTGGTGAATTAGACCTCAGTGTTTAATTCAATTAAAATCTGGGATTCAAAGCCGGGATGCCATGAAAAATGACCGTGTTGGAAAGATGTCCTATATTGCCCTTTTTTTTTTTTTTTTTTTTTTTTTTTTTTGCCTTAGCATGTGCTAAGACGTTCCTACATTTAGCTGCATTTTATCCGTCTGGATGCACTGTTGAATGGTATTATTTTTCTAACCTGAGCATAGAGTGGGTGATGATTAACTTCAGAATGCTGGCAACCAAGACATGATAGTTCATTGCTGTAGAAGACGGCCGTACGATGAAATCTAGTAGGAATGATTTTTCTCGATTGCTAAAATTCCTCCAACAACACATGCTTTTCAGTTAAATTCTGTTGAATAATAGGAAAAGCTCAATACGGCTGCTGATATTGCATTAATGTTATGAGTATACCCGTCAGTGAAAATTGCACACAGAGGCACACATGGGTGCACTGGAAAATCTGAGTGTGGGATGCAATTTGAAAATGACAATAAACACTTCAAAACCAACATCCAGACCGCTTTGAATTCATGCACACTTCATGCCAGCACGTATGGGGTTTGGGGGAAGAAGTTCACAGTAGAACCTGGCGATTCAAGCAAATTATATATGTATCATAGAAAGTTTAACCATGGTGAAGCAATCTTCCAATAGGGTCTGTGACAAGGTATTTAGGGTCAAATCAATCATGGCCCACACGTGGTCACAGCCGACAAGCATATCAGTTTTTACTTAAATGGCCTTTTTTTTTTTATTAAGATCAGTTACTTAGATGGTCTATTGATAGAAGGGATGTGTACAAGGGATTGGTCAAAATGAATAATTTACAGCTATACACCTCAAGCTGAATACATTTGCCAGACATATGCCAAACTTACAAATGAAAGCAAGCCAAAGAATTTGTCCCGTGCGATCAAATTATGGAAATATTTGAAAGATGAGCCACTGAATAATATAGTATTCATGTATTTATCTATAAATGTATGTGTATATGACTACAGAAGCTTATCTGAAATAATACTGAATGTAGATAACACCCATGAGACCATGTAAGAAATAGGACAATAATGAGTCTTTTAGCTTTGGGTGTTGGGTGAACTTTTTCAGCAGAAATGAGAAGTTGATATTCAGAGTCCTTGGAGATGTGTAGACACGCAGAAAAGAAAACAGGTGCAAAGGTATGGAAATATGGCACGGCCACTGTGTTCTGGGAAATGTAAGAAAGTTGGGGCGCCTGGGTGGCTCAGTGGGTTAAAGGCTCTGCCTTCTGCTCGGGTCATGATCCCAGGGTCCTGGGATCAAGGCCTGCATCGGGCTCTCTGCTCAGCAGGGAGTCTACTTCCCTCTCTGTCTCTCTGCCTGCCTCTCTGCCTACTTGTGATCTCTCTCTGTCAAATAAATAAATAAAATCTTTTTTAACAAATGCAAGAAAGTTGGTATCTGGGAAGGAGAGAGGTTGAAAAGGAATGGGAAGAAATGAAGAAGAAAATATACATGTGCACCAACATTTCCAATCCGCATTCAATGACTACTCAGTATGTCCTTGGTGAAATTCCAGGCATGAGCTGGAGGTCTGCAGATGTGGCTATCCAATGCAACCTTTAAAGCCTACTCTATATGCCCTCGGTGACTTTTGGGCACGGGCTGGAGGATCCAAGAGGTAGAGACCCATGGTGACACATAGAGCTACTCGATATGGGCCAGGTGACAGATGGGCACAGGTTGGAGAATCCCAGACAGGCAGATCCAAGTTCAAAGGGAACTTGGTGTGACGATATCGAGCTCGTATTCCAGAGTGGGAAATTACATCTCAAAGTCCTCTGCACTTATTTTATTTCATTCACGTCCGACTCTCCCCAGCCTTAGCCAGGCATGTTGACGATGACCTGGTGACCCTTCTGAGAGTAAAAGGGTCTACGGAAGGAGACGATCAGGAGGAGGTTGCTCTGGGGCTCTAACCCCCTAGTAAACACAGCAGGTGCAGGGGCACCTGGAGGGGGGCTCAGTTGGTTGATCGTCCGAAACTTGGTTTTGTCTCAGGTTGTGATCTCAGGGTTCTGAGCTCAAGCCCCACACTGCACTCTGAGCTCAGCACGGAGTCTGTGTAGGACTCTCTTTCGCTCCGTTCCTCTGCACTTGTTCTCTCTCTCTCTCAAAATAAATAAATCTTTAAAAACAGAGCAGGTGCCCAGGTAGAGAGGAGGTGGCAAGAATTCTGATCATCGGTTAAGAGGAACCCGAGGGAAATTGCTCTCGTCGTACGAGTCCCTGCAGGTGTCTGTGTGTGTGCCACATGATGGGGTGAAGAATTTAATTTGGGGTGATAGGACTATAGAATGGAGGTCAGACTTCTGTTTAATTTTGGCTCCTTTACTCAGCTGGGCTCAGCCAAATTCGCAGTGCCTTAAAACAAAAAACTACACGAAAGAGAAGCCATTCTGCCCTGGCTGAAGCATATGGTGGCTGCTTCAGAGTCCACAGAGCAGTGATGTGGGCAGGGAAGACAGTGTGAAATGGAACGGTGACAAGAAGGGACGGAAAATGGCCCCACGGTGACTTGTTTCCAGTTGGAGTCAAGGAGACGCTTTGGCCCATAAGAAGGGCGATGTCCAATTATAGATTTGGTTGGAGGTTTGACCAGATGACAAGAAATGGTCAGGAGAAAAGCAGGATGTCCTGTGTTGAAAGTGGATTGTGTATTATATCTTATGGGGGGAAAGGACAGGTCTATTCCAATTATTCAAGAACATTCCCCCCCCCCCCACCCCGCTTTTTTTTAGAGAGAGAGAAAGAGCACGAGTGGGGGAGGACGGAGAGAGACTCTAAAGCAGGCTCCAAGCCCAGCAGGGAGCCCAGTGTGGGGCTCAGTCTCCCGACCCTACGACCATGATCTGAGCTGAAATCGAGACTCAGATGCTTCACTGATGGAAGCACCCAGGTGCCCCTCCAGGCACTCTAGAACATTCTTGTTTTGTTTTGTTTTTTAAGATTTTATTTATTTGACAGCGAGAGAGGGAACATAAGCAGGGCAAGTGGGAAAGGGAGAAACAGGCTTCCCGCAGAGCAGGGAGTCCAATGCAGGGCTCGATTCCAGGACCTTGGGATCGTGACCTGAACCAAAGGCAGAGGCTTAACGACGGAGCCAGCCAGGTGCCCCCCTCTAGAACATTCCTAATCAGAAAGGGTTAGGACCAGAATATGCCATCTCCAGGGACCTTACAAGAAAGAAATGACCAAAAACAAAACCCAGGCATAAAGAAGCAAGAATACATTCCCCCACTTTAAAAATAGCCAGAGGAGTGCAGGATTTTTCTTTCCTGTTAATTTCAGTTTTTATTTGCTTTTTAACTTTTTGTTTTAAGATCATTAGGGGATTTCCAGAAGTTGGGGAAATGGGAAAGACGTTTCTGCAAACCCTTTACGCCACGTCCTCTAATGTTAATATCTGGGTCGTCCAAGTATAATTACAAGACCAGGAAATTATCGATGATATAATACCATTAAGTAAAGTAGGAAACTTAGGGAGTGTTGAGCAGATTTATCTCTAGTTTGCTTGCTTGCTTTAAAAAAAAAAAAAACATTTTATTTATTTATTTCACAGAGAGAGACAGCATGAGCCGGGGGAGAGGCAGAGGTAAAAAGAGAAGCGGACTCACCTCAGAGCCAGGAGCCCAACACGGGACTCAATCCCGGGACCCCGGGATCATGATCGGAGCCAAAGGCAGACACTTAACCAACTGAGCCCCCCAGATGCCCTGTACCTCCAACTTTTTAACCACAGAACCTCAAGGCAAATACCTCAAGGCAAAGCCATGTTCTCAGAAGTTGCACGTGATATTTCTCCTTGGTGACACCCATTCTTTGGGAATTTCTTGGTTAAATAAGAGGAGTCAGGACCTTGAGCTGGGTCTGAAATTCTCCCAGAACTGTTGGTCATGGACCAACAATTATATTCTAGGTGGTCAATGGCCAACAATTCTGTTAGATACGAATGTGTCTATGCTTGGTCTGGATACATTTTGCCAGGAGAAACCTTGTTGCAAGTAGTGCCCAGGGATGAGATGAGATGTTACAATATGATGCTTCTTTCTATTCCCTTACATGATCCCTTGAGCTATGTTCCCACCATCAGGGATGGTGGATACAGATCTTCAGGCAAACAAAAGTCTACTCAGTAACACCAAAAACAGAAGAACGGGCTCTTGAGAAAGACTTGTGTAGCATGTGTCTTCATAACACTGGTGCCTCCAAGAACGTAAAAGAAACAAATTCGCTGGGTTCATCACCAGGTAGGGCATAAGGAAGAGTTTCCTCTCCAGGCGAGCTTGCATTGTTTTCAAGTGTTTATCCTAGATCCGTAAAGAAGTTTTCAGGTGGAGGTTGAGTTCTTCTGCTCCTTCACCACACACGTTTCAATTTTGTAAACAAGAAGGAAGAACGATTTCAACAGAGAAAAAGGAATCCTTCTTCCGCTTCCGTTATATAACAAAGAGACCCTTTGTCTTCTCAGGGGTGCTCTTAATGTTTGAATGAATATAATGGTTTCGTTGACCAGTGCTCGGATTTTCCAACTAAGATAGCCTTTTAACGTAAGGCATTCCTCAGTCCACACCCAAAACATCAATATCTCATCAACGTCAAGGGAAAGATCATCTTTGGGGGAGTATTAGAATCTTCCAAGAGTTTGTACCGAGCGCCAAGCTACTTATCTATGAAATTGCCCATACTTTACAGAGACGTGGTTGCAAATGTTGGTCTAAAAATGGAATTACAGAGCATACGGCTCTGGGGAGTGGGACGGTAATAAACAGAAGAACGTTGAGATGGAAAATACTTCTGCTACTTCTACTCTGCATTAAAATATCAGCTGTACAAAAGGAACAGAATGAGGTGCGTTATGGAAAGCAATTTAGGTGGAAGATATTGGAAAAATGAGGAGACTAAACATTTCCTGCATTCTTTGTACAGTATGTTGGAGACACGGTCACTGGTTTGGTCTCGAGGGAGTAGACCACTCAAAATGAGATAATTCGATCTGCAGATGTGAATATGCCCAGTTTCTTAGTCTCTTGGGAACACTTTGCTATCCCTGAGTTCCGCTGAGGTTTGGGGAGGTTGACGGATGCCGGCTGATGCTTGCATATCCCATCACAACTTTGGGGGGAAACACTGTGACTTTTGTGCAGAGACGCTATTTATCTCGTGTTGAGAAAGAAGTATTTACATGTGTTATGACGCTTTGGAATGATGAATTAGGACCGTTACAGAAAAATGGAGTGTGTGGGTTCCGGCCATTGGGCAGACAGATTACCATTATGCTTTGTGAGTAATACTTTATAAACCCATTTGTCACACAGAAAAGGTGTCACATGTGATCTGATTCATTGCATGTAATGGATTAGGGGAAATTTACTTAGATTTTCAGCAATGGGCACAAAAATAACTAACTTAACCCATCAGCAAACTGTATTTTATCTTTTAAATCTTATTAGCGCTCCTGGACCAACTCAAAGGACAAAGAGGCAGCTGTGTCTCGATGGCGTCAGGTGGGGACAAAGTCACCATCAGGTACCACAAATCACAGCCAAAAGAGCTCTGCTTAGGCTGCTGGCCTGACAGGAGGAGACATGTAGGGCCATGGATTCAGTGTAACTATCGACCGATGTGCACGGGGTCTGGAGTCAAAGATGCTTTTCCTTACTCGAGGCACGTACCGTAAAGAGGGGAATATCTACACCAATTAGTCTAAATGCTCCATTAACTGATGGTTCTTAATGCTTTTTTACAGGCAAAGCAACAGGCAGAGGAAATTTGCCATATTTTGGCTGCTTCCGATCTACTAACGCTGGGGGCTAGGAAGTCGGAGTTCAGGGGGACAGTATAATCCGGTTCTAAGTTCTGGTGAGCCCGTCTTCCTGGTTCATAGATGGCCACCATCTCACTGTGACCTCACAGGGCAGAGAAAGAGGGACAGACAGAGGAAGCAAGCCCTCTTGTCTGGGAACTCTCCTTATGAGGGCCCTAATCATGTCCTGAGGGCTTTACCCTCATGACCTAATTATGGGGCAAGGGGCTCATCTCCAAGGACCATCACTCTGGGGGTTTGAGTTACAACATATGAATTTGGGGGGACACAAACATTCAGTCCACAGTGGCCTCTAAATTTCCTTTTAGGGGAATTGTCTTACTCCCATTGTGTGTAAACTTGGTGCAAAGGTAGGTCAAGGTCACTATGTCCTTTTTAGGAAGCCCCATGAGGTATATGTGCCCTCTTCATGAGAGGAGGGTGTTTGACCTCCGTGCCTCCATTCAGGGCACTGTCTTTTGAGTAAGTGACCAGGACGGGATGGATGGTTGAAGCAGACCAGCCTGCTGCCGAAATGCCTTCCAGGGCCTGTGCTGCTTTTTGGTTCCCTACTCCCATCCCAACCTGGCCCTGATTCCAAAAGTTGGCCTTCAAGCCCACAAGGATTTCATGAACCTTCCTGATACTCATTCTACCAAACTCCGTAATGAGCTTCACTTCATTTCAACCAAAACCCATCCTGATAAGAGTCCTTCTCAGCTGGAAAGGATTAAAACCCCAAGTACTCCCCTGTAATTCACGTCATGGGTATAAATTTCACTGACACAGGATGACTATAAACTTTACGAGGACTTAAAGATCGCCTTCTCGTTCTGTCACTTAAAAGAACAGCCATATTCAGAAAAAGACTAGACTAAATGCTAACCTGTACAATTTTTTAAAAGGTATGCTTTACTCGGGATTCAAGTGAAAGATTTTATTAATTTGTGTCTGAGAGAGAGAGCTTGGGTGGGGGAAAAGGGAGAGGGAGAAGCAGACTTCCCACTGAGCAGGGAGCCCGATGCGGGGCTGGATCCTAGGACCCCAGGATCATGACCTGAGCTGAAGGCAGAAGCTTAACCCACTGAGCCGCCCAGGCTGCCCCTAATATGGATTTAAATTAAATTTCAGTGTGAAGACTGGTGTTGGATGATTTGCCTTAAAATCAGAAATTGTGGAGTCGACTTTCGTAGGTCAATAGAAATGCGTTTTTGCTGTACAACGGAAGTCAGCTTTTTGGTTTGATGGGGAGGATGAAGCCATGAGCAGAAAGGAACGGGAGGGACAGGATTAGAAATTCATGGTTCTCTCTGTCTGGAGAGACTGAATCCATGTCAAGTAACACCCAAGTTCTCCCAAGAGTCTTTATGTGCTGTTGTCATTTCTACTGACTTCAGAGATGTCTGGTCTCCTGTACCATCTCCCAAATTGGTCACCATCCTGTCTCCCTGGAATTGTTCTGATAACCTCTTCAGCGATCGCCCTGCTCCCACGGATATCCTGTTCCCTTACGTTCTCCAAAATAGAGTCCGAGAAATCTTCAAAAACAGGAACGTGGTCATGACACTGTTTGAAAATAACCATCAGGTTGCCAGCTCCCCTGGTCTTTTGGGATGAATACCAGCCTCCCTTGCCATGACCTTCAGGATGTGGTCCCTGCCTACACTCAGCCCGTCCTCCCAGCCACGCTACATTTATTTCTAGTTCCTTCTTGAATGCACTACGGGCTCTCACGTCACTGCGTTTCCTCCCATGTGCTGCCCGCCACACCGTCCACGTGACCCTCACTTCTCGGATCCTCCCAGCCAACCCCAACACCCACGTTTTGAGCAAGTTCTGTTGGTTCTTTGCGTAGGAAACATTTCCTGTCTCCTATCATTTGTCTTCCATGTCCCTTCTTGTCCTGAACACCCTCACTGAGCCGTAGAACCTACTAACTAGAGTCTTACAGTGGGAAGTAACGGCCGTGACTCAGTCGTCATTGTGTCCCTAGGACCTGGCGTCATGGCGGACTCCTAGCAGGTATCACGAGACATATGTGTGGTTTGCATCTGGTTGACTGCATCCCAAATCCCAGCCGAGCCGTGAGCTGATGTCCCTCAGCTTGTGGAACCAGCCATGTCTCCGGCTCCCATATCTCCTACCACCCTAGGGACTCGGAGAATATCACCAAAGCCATCCTGGGGAAGGGAGTCTGTGCATTTGCCAGATAGAGGGGATCGTTACTCAAGCAGGACAAGCTATCTGTAGGGACAGCCGAAATTTGATAATAAAGCCTACATGTCAAGGGCATTAATCAACTACCACTTACCACCACGTGATGCGTAGACGCCCTCTGCAAAAGTCTGAGGACGACAATACTGCATAAATGTGAGTCAGGAGAGCGCCGGGTCCTGAGGCCACACACACACACACACACACACACACACACACACACACACAGAGCACAACTTGCCCACGACAGAGCTCCAGAAGTGGACATCCGCGGAGAACCTCTCTCCGTACCCGGGAGATGGATGAACGTTCTGGAGGGAGGCTGTTAATCAAAATGTTACATAATTACGTTCTGCAAAGCACGATCCTCTCCGCACGATTCCGCTACAACAACATTTAAAATCTCTGCTTAAAAATGGGGCCAGACTGACATATTTTACGTGAAATAATTACACGGATTCGAGAAGTAGTAATTTTGGTAATTACCAAATAGTGTGATTCTGTCCCAATAAAGCATATGTCAGATTACATAAAAACATCATTATGCTGTTTTCCCCTTTTAGATTTTATGTATGTAGCATACAAGTTTCAATACTCTAATGCCTTTCTCCTTATCTTATTTAAGTAATTTTTTCTTTTTAAACAAACGAGTCATAGGGTTTTCTCGGTGGGACGTTGTCCTGTGAAGTTTCCTTTGATCTCAAAACCGAAATGGGTTTTTTTATTTTGTTTTTTGTTTTATTTTTGAGTTTTTTCTTTTGTTTTGTGGGTTTTGTTGTTGTTGTTGTTTGGTTTGGGGTTTTTTGTTTTGTTTTGTTTTGTTTTGGGGACAGGAATTTGTGCATCTCTCCTTCCTACTGATGATATTTTCCATGAAACCTCTTCCAGAGAGAGAACTATTTGTTCTGGTAACGAATCATTATGAATGTGCTCTCTTCTCCCCTGTAAAACACAGAAAATATGTCCTGAGTCTTTTCATGCTTCTTATTGTATGGCCGGTAATAGGCTAACCCGTAGATGTAAAAATAGCCATCGGGAACTCGGGTCACACAGCAGGTGAATTCATGTCCTACTACTTTGTGCCACTTTTCCAGGTAAAGGGGATGGTTCCTGACTTGGGTCCACCTGACAGCTGCTGATGTCGATACAGTTTATGGCCATGGACAGCAGGAACGAGACTGGGCAAGGTCCTGCTAGAACGTGGGTCAGGCATCTTCACGCACATCCCTAGTATTTATTCCTGGAGCTGATTGGAAACGAGGCTTTCCAGGGTCATTCAAAGAATACGATCACCATATCTAACTTATATGGTTATAACAATACTATAATCATGCATCGTCATTATAAACAATCCAAAAAACCCCAATGATTTCCCCAGCATTCCAGAACGGTAATGCCCGCTGGTTTGAATTCAGAAAAGCAACAAAGAAGTGGACCTGGTCTCTACTTTTTGGAAACAGAACCCATTTGTTACCTTTTCTGTAGAGACAGCCTTCGGTGAACAGCGGTTGGGTGTCCAGACAGCCTGTGTTAACAGGCTGTATGAGCCTCGAGAAAGGGGCACTGTCCCCTTAAAAAGTTGTGGCTCCAAATCATGACGGTGATATTAAGACGGAGAAATATTCCCCCCCAAAGATTTTCTTTTTTAATTTTATTTTGCAAGACAGTGTGTTGAAACGTGCTCACACTCTGTCTTGTCTGTGTGCACGGCTCAGGGGCAGGGCCGTCCTGGGATCTGTGTGCCTGCCCTTGGTTTCCTTCGTGGGAAAACACTTTCCCCCGATGCTTCCTGGATTGGTGGGAAGGCGGAGGCAGGTGTCGCTGTGTTTCTCAGAAAGCCCAGAGCGATGGCTTCTGTTCCATTCTCCTCTTGCCGCGGGGAAGCCGGCATGTGGCCTGCTACAGTGCATGCAGACTCTCTCCCCACTCGATTGGTTCGTCCTGGCCTTAACCCCCGTTGTTTCTCAGAGAATGATCCTTGCTCGTGAGGCACATATAAGTCACTTCCAGCAACACCGTCCTGGGAGACAGCATCTTCTGTCTGATCTCGGGATGGAAGGAAACCTTTTCGATAGAATGTTCAAAGCTGTTGTCATTCCTCTTTAAAAGGATGGAGACCGGCAAAGGTCAGAGGGGTCAGGCTGTCCTCGGGCACGGCAGCTCTGCAGAACTCTTTCGGGAGCTGGAGCCCAGACGCCCCAACAGCCCTCATTCCGGGAAGAGAACAGAGGGACTCCTGCGAGGGTTTGGCGGGAGCTGACCTCAAGGCCCCCCCGGTTTGAGGCATGCTAGGTGTTGCGTGCAGGGGAGTCACCGTGGCGAGCAGCATGGACTGTGGCACAGAGATGCCATCTGGGGAGGCTCCACGGGGAGATGTCCAAATATCCATTGAGCAAAGAGGCTGGGGGAGGGCAGGGACGGGGTTGGGGGGAGGCAGGGAAGGTTCCGTATTCGGGCCGTGCTGTTCGGGGCAAATGACACCCAGGAAACATCAGGGGGACATGGACATCATCCATTTCACTTTAACAGCCGATGTCAGGAGGACGGCAGTTAATGCTATGAATGTTGGTGCATTTGTGGCATGTGGGGAAGGTGCAGAGACTGAACGAGACGCACTCGTTTGAAGGTCAAGGTCGTGGTGCAACAGGAGAGAGATGGAGAGAGATGAGGACAGATACATGCACAATGTCCATGTCCCTCATCCGCACAGAGCCTGAATTTTGTCTCAGCATGAAAGCACCAAGATCCGTGGGAATCATTTGACTCTCTGTCCATGAGACCTCAAAACATGAGCTTCCAGGACGTGTTTGTGCTCCTCGGGGCGCGCCATGAAGCCAGTCCATCTACGGGGCTGGCTAGTTGGCCAACCAGACAAGCAGGGAGGGGAGGGCCGTGTCCTGTGCACATGCACACACCTGCAACCACTACCTTCTCTGAGGAACAAGGGGTTTGCAGACGTGTCCTCCAGATTCCTGTCCCCGGAGA